>NC_056728.1:1514266298-1514551298 GCF_019279795.1 Protopterus annectens
ATCAAGGTATAAATCCCTGCATCACAAGATGGGTTGCCAACTGACTGACTTACAGAACCCACACTGTGAAAATAGCAGACTCCAAATCAGACTTCAGACCTGTGACAAGTGGAGTACCACAGGGTTCAGTCCTGGGTCCTCTCCTGTTTGGTATCTATTTCTCTGAAGTACAGGCTAACACAGAAGGTCTTTGGCTAACTAAATCACAGATGACTGCAAACTAGTAGCCATAATCAAAACTCCTAATGATGTGGACATCCTACAAAAGAGCCTCACTGAGACAGATGCCTGGTATCAAAGCCATGGTCTCAAGCTCAATGCCAAAAAGTGCATTGTCATCTCCTTTGGTAAAAACTCTGTGCCCATGAACTAAAACATAGGCGATAGTCTATTTAACACTGAAAGTGTGATAAGAGACCTTGGGACACAGGTGGACAGTAGTCTCTCCTTTGATAATCCCATCGCCACAGTGGTCAGGAAATCCTTCTATGTGGCACACCTCATCACAAAAGGTTTCTCATCCAGAAAAAAAGAGGTCATTGTTCCCCTCTACTGATCACTGATTAGACCCGTTATAGAGTACAATGCCCCTTTTGATATGTACCTCACAAGACATCTACAACTGGAAAGGCCACAAAAATACCTCACAAAGAGGATTACTGGCCTCAAACAGATGCCTTACACAGACTGACTCAAAAAACTCCAGCTTTACTCTGTCGTATATCACCTACTCAGAGGCAATCTCTGCCTAACATACAAAGCCATGTCAAACCCAGAGCTGTTGGACATGCTCCACTTAAAGAAATCCCAATCCCTCTGAGCTACATGCTCTAGAGACCTAAACCTTGTCACCACAATAAACAGAACATGCTGGAGGGATAGATTCCTGTCCGAGAGACTTCCCATACTCTGGAACAGACTACCTATCTATATCAAACAGAGCTCCTCATTAGCACTCTTCAAGAAAAATCTTGATGATTGGATGGGTAATAGGAAATTCACCCCGGGGATCACTTCTGTGGTTCTGCTTGATAGGTACACAGGAAAATAATTTTCTTGGGTGGCGAAAGCTAGGTTACCTTTTTGGCTAGGCTTGTGTAGGCCTTAAGGCCAATAGCCTAGTACCTACCTATGAACCTATGAACCTATATCTGAGGTACACACTTTTCATATGCATCTATCACCATACATATCTATATTTGTGTATTTATATATTATAAACATGCTGGTTCCACAGTGTTTTTCCATAGTATGCTATACCTGTATTGAATGATATATTAAAAAAAAACATTCAGTAGTACAGACGCATGTGCAAAATGGACAGCTATGTATGAGGTGAAATTGTTTTGGGGAACAGATTGCCCTTTTTTTGTTTTTAAGGTGAGAGTGGGATGTTGAGGAAGGATAGTAGGTATATTTGGGACGGTAGGTTAAGTAGGAAGACAGACAAGACAGCATACAGGGGTGGTATATGACACATGTGGGAGGTAAAGACCTTGGACGGGGCGGGGTGTTTGGAAATCGGAAGCCCATGATCCCCCAAATGGAAACAGTGGGACTGAGGTCCCCACCCATGGACAGTCACCACTGCACCTTCACGGCCCCGAAGGTGGCTGTGCTGGGGGCTGAGCAGGAGGGGCAGGCTGACCCTCTAATTGCACCACGTGGCCCTCAAGCTGGCATAGCAGATCTCCAAACTCCCTTCAGAGCTTGCTATGCACCAGTCCCCGGACCTGGCTTCAGGTGACAGTATCCTGTCTGCACCCACTCCCAGAGGAAGGATGAGCCCCATCCCCTGAGGCGGTTCCACCTGAAGGTGGTGCAGGACCAGCAGATGAGGAGGTCCCGGGGTGAGTCCCAGACATGCTGGGGCCTGGTGCCATGGCCAGATGAGATGGGAGAGGTGGGTTCACTGGGACCGACCTTCTCAAACGTGCCATGGTGTTGCAGTTTTAGAACATATGTGGGTTAGTAATAGTCCACACAATCTAGGATTAGTCATAACAGCATGCATATATATTCCCTTTAACCAAAACACCAGATTCGGAACAGTTGCATAGCAAACAGAACACATGCATATATGGAACCGCAATGGCCATTACAACAGCATGCAGGTTACATTGCTAACAACAGGCCACCAGTGATAGTATTTCAACATGGAGCATTAATAGAAACACATTTCAATATTTGTTGAACAATAGGACATATGTCCTAGCAGTAGGTTTGGTGTAAACATACCCATTGATTTGTGTGTTTAGATTATTGTTGCAGATATGGTGGGGGAGAGAGAGAGATATCAATTAAAAACGTATATATCCTTGCAGTACTGACAACTTTAATGATCATTGCTCTGATCATTATTCTACAGGTATTATTACAATACCCTATGGCCTTGTTTGGGCAGTGGTATGTTTGTACACAGTGTATACGTCAACTGTCTTATAGCTAAATTCTACTTCTCTTACCTGGTAGACCTGTGGAGGGAATGTTTGTTAACACTACCTGACTGTTTCTACACATATTCCCAGATTCCTAGTTGTAATTATGCACATACCTCTCAATCTCTTCATGCACAACATCTGGACAAAGCTTGACAATGTGGGGGTACAAATAGGGACATATTTTGAATATTGCTCTTATAAACTTTTAGACAGTTGCTAGAGTAACAGGATTTATTTTGATATACGTTTCTGAAGGATTTGAAGTCTGACACTCAAATGTATGTCATTATTTGGTGACTACAATCCTGAGATCATCCCACTTATTTGTCAGGAAAAAAAAAGAGGAACAGGCCAAAAATATGTGCCAAATATCTGGGCATTCTGGGAAAATCTGTACAGTTGAGAGGTATGCATACAGCTTACTACCACTCCCAGGATTCGAGCCATGGCTGTGTCTGCTAAAAATACAACAATTTATGTTTCATCAGAGTGAGCTATTTAGACACCGCTATCTGTTCCTTCAGTGTTTACTTTCTAAGTCTCTCTTGGTTGTACAATCTGACCTTGTAATTACAATAGTCTTATACAAACATCCCTAGACATATTTTTATGAAGCACCGTATGAGAAACAGTGATTGATACAACAGTACTATTCTGATATCAGATGTTGGTGAATGCTACATGTCAGGCCATACAATACCAGAGTAAACACTACCAGTCCAGGATTTAAAACTTTATTGCCAGGCAGTTACAGTTTTCTTATCTGAAAGATCTGTGGGGGAATGGTTGTTAACACTACCTGAGTGTTTCTACACATATTCCTAGATTCCTAGTTAATATTATGCACATACCTCTCAATCTCTTAATTCACACACTCTGGGCAATGCTTGACAACATGGGGGTACAAATAGTGACATATGAATATTGCTCTTATAAACTTGGAGAGTTGCTAGAGTAACAGGATTTGTTTTAATATACATTCTCTGAAGGATCTGAGATCTGAAAATCAAATGTATGTCATTATTTAGTGACTACAATTCTGAGATCATCCCAGTGATTTGCCAGGGAGACAGAGGAACAGGCCAAAAATATGAGCCAATTATCTGGACATTCTGTGAAAATCTGTACAGTTGAGAGATATGGTTGCATACAGCTTACTAACATTCCCGTGATTCGAACCATGGCTGTGTGTGCTAAAAATACAACCATTTGAGTTTCATCAAAGTGAGCTATTTAGAAACTGTTGTCTGTTTTTTCAGTGTTTTCTAAGTCTCTCTTGGTTGTACAATCAGACCTTGTACTTAAACAGTCTTATACAGATATTCCTGAACATATTTTTAATGTAGCACAGTGTGGATAACAGTGGTTAACACAACATTACTATTTAGATACTGCAACACTAAATGCCATACAATACCAGAGTAAACACAACCAGTCCAGGATTCAGAACTTTATTGCTAGGCAGTTATGGTTTTATTAAAATATCAGCTATATGGGACTATTACTGTCATATAGTCTGGTTTATTAACTACAACCAATACAAAGTTTTTATACTGCTAGGTGACTTTCTACTACTTTATATTTATTTGGTATGACTACTACAAGCGGGATTGTTACTCACCAGCCTCATAATGCAGCCTTTGCAACTTACTGGCATGGGCTTTCTGATTCAGAGCCCGCTCAACTGCAGCTGTAAAGGGAATAGAGAAATATTTAGCCATACCTATCCATCACATATACAGGCTGCACTTCGGTAAACAGCTATTGATATGAATACTTACACACTGCTGGGACATCACCCCTTTGCCTTGCTTCTTGGAACCACTCATCCAAGAGCTCACTCTTTAGATTCATAGATTCATAGATTCATAGATTAGTACTAAGCTAACTGCCCTTGTGAGCCATTTTAAGCTTAGCCATTTATCCCTTGTGAGACTCAAACCCTGCACCTTGTGTTTGTAAGGCAAGCACCTTAACCATTAGGCCACCCTCCCACCCCTCTTCCTCTGCTTCAAGTCAGCATAGTAGTGCCGGACCTGCTCACCAGTCCAAGTGATACCAAAGGCACTGGTGAGATCATGGTAGAGACATTCCAAGGCTTCTGCTTTATATTGGGAGCCCTGGTACTGGCCCTGCAGCAGTCTCTCATCGTGGTTATTTACCAGGAGTCCTACCATTACCTTGGACTCCTGTATGCCCCAGCGCTGTGCTCGGAAACGCATGCCCTCGCCAACACCTGACATACTGCCTACAGTGGGAAGCTGCAACCAGTTATGAGCTGTATTCCCAACTGCGCAGTTTACATATGGCCAATTTCCCACCCTTTGCCATGATTGGATAGTTTTGAATATGTTGAGCTATGCTAAGCTATGGGCAAACCTGCTTAGCTAAGGTTGGCAGTGCATAAAGGGACAGGTTCAGCATTGCTTACCAAAGGGCAAATCTACTTAGCTGGGCTACTCATTGCTTAGCAGTCATATTTACACAATGCTGACACCTGGTAAGCAGAGCTGTGAAATGCTTAGCATTGCTTATTTTATATTTTATAGACTATCTGCTGTATGGGATTGATTCACCATTCATTACATATTATAAATTTGTTTACTCTCCCTGACATCCCCCAATGTGCTTTCATTACATTTATTCATGTGTAACTATACTGTATTGGGCACTTGTGTTTATATGGGGGTTTCACAACTTTATTAAACTGACACCTCACATCTGGACTTACTAGAGTACTCAGGTTAATAAATGTATGTTATTTAGTAGCTAATTATAAAAAAAATGTTTATGTACTGCTTTCACATTTAAAATGCAAATTGGGTACAGTGGGGATCAATCTGGGAATGGTTGCTTGTAAACCATACATTCCACTGCACTATTGCAATACTATGTATGCTGGATGCCTCTTACTATTTAACTTCTTGTGCTGTTTAAGCTGGACTAAGCATAGCTAAGCAACAGGCACACCTGTGCAGATATGCTTAAACTTTATTGCATGTGTAAAAAAAAAATTATATGTTGTGTTTTTTTATTTGTACCCTTCAGAATATCCATGCTAATGCTGAACCTGTTATTCTATCAACTTTCTGCTTTGTCCCTTATGGCTTTGTCCACATTCCTTACTCTGACAAGTTGGGAGTTGTGCGTTTAAGTGCTTATGCTAAATGTGTTATTCTATCAACTTTTGCCTTGGTAGGGATAATTGTCCCTTATGGCTTTGACCAGATTTCTTATCCTGATGGGTTGGGGGTGTTACGAGCATTCTTGCTCATTTTAAATTGCCAAATGGCAATTCTGGTGTGCAGGGGGCATGTGTATTGTGAGAGCAGTGCTCTCAGACACACCCTCTGCACTCATACACAGAGCCATGTCCATTTTTCAGCACAGCAGCAGACCTTCATGAATATGCATGACACGCTGCCGTGCTGCACAGGAACAGTCTCTTCCGTGCAGGAATAAGCTATTCCTGCACGGAGATTTTGTGAATCCCAGGGCTTAACTTTTAACATTTTTTCACTTTTCTTAGCTAAGACAGTGTAATTTTTGTTTGATGATTATCAAAATGTAGGCCTCTGTGTTTACTAGTTCTTAATACTGTACTTTAAATAAGTCGTATGTTACCACTGAAGGACACATTATTACTAAAGGTGCTCATGTGCAACATAATAAGTAGATAAAGCTCTGGGTTCAGAAACAAATCATGCAACACAAAAAGGAAAATGTGACCAGTGGCAGTTTGAGTGATCATCAAATAGAAATGTCTCACCCAGCATAGCAAGAAAATGTGTAAATAATGAGAATGAGCAACAACCAGTATGATAAAGAGAGAGGCAAACCATAGTAAGATGTTAGGGTAAGCAGCAGGATTATCAGAAATGTAAATGTTAAAAGATGTCCTTTCAGCAAGCAGCTGTGAAGGTGTGCATTGTTAGTCTCTGCATCCTAGAAGGATCCAAAAACACCCAACATTTCATCCCCTCCAAGGCAAACAATAAATTTTATTTATTTTATTTTACATTTGTTTACCAGGAAAGTCTGACTGGACACAGGTCATTTTTCAGTGGAGGCCTGGGGAGAAAAGCTTCAGTTATAAGCGAATACAAACATAGTAGAAGTTTACAAGCATGTTAGGACTTACAGAAGTATTAACAAAGACTAGTTATATAATAGTGGACAATGTAACTCTTAGGAAATAGACTTTTACCTCATGCATCATACATTAATATATACAACTGAAGTGAGAACATTTTCATCTTGTGCTGTAAATGCATATAAACAATTTAATGAGAGGAGAAATATTTTCCATACAGTAGAGACTTATTTCAGGTACCATAGAGATCAAATTTTGGAGTTAGGTAACAGTTAAAAGAAATACATTAGAGAGACTGAGGTAAGGCCTATCTAAGATATTTGCAAGAACAGAGCCAGGTGCTTATCAAGTGTGATTTTAGGAACTTTTTATTTAAAGTGGAGAGCAGGTAGAGATTACTGGGGTTGGCAGTTTTTTTATATTTTAGGGATGAAGTTTGAGAAGAGTGAGTCCCTGGCTGAATTGTTGGCTTTGGTGATGTCTAAGAGAAGTTTGTTACTGGAATGGGAGGTTCTGGAAGTGGTGTGTGGTTGTATAAGATTTTGGAGAGCTGTTTGTTTTTTTCAGGTTGGTTCAATATTTTGTGGGCAAAGGTTAGTTGATTAAAGTATAGTAGTTGAGGAAGTTCTAGCCAGTTTAACTCTCTTAGAGCTATACAGTGATGTGTCCTGTAGGAGGCATCATTGGCAAATTTGGCAATTTTATTGTAACAAGATTTCAGTTTGGTTAGATCAGTTTGTGGAGGTTGGTAAGAATTGGGGAGGCATATAGGAGGGTTGACAAGAGGTGTGTATGAGCAATAGTAGCTGTTGTGTTTCTTGTTAGAAATTGTTTCTGTATAGTAGGCCTAGTTTTTTGTGGACCTTCTTAATGGTTTGAGCTATGTGAATGCCAAATTATTGTCAATTTCAACTCCTTAGTGTGAGTTATTGGAGAGATAATAGTTTTATTTTTGGATAATACATTGAAAGAAGGGGAAGATGATGAGGGGAAGCTTGTTGGGTGAAAGAGAAAGAGCTTTGTTTTATTGGGAGTTAAAATGAGTTGGGAGTTAGTGAGCCATGTTTCTACAGATAAAAAGGAATCTTGGGTTATAGTGTGGAGGTCATGTAGGGTGGGGGCTGCACATATTAGATTTGAGTCATCTGCATATTGTATGACTGAGGCATGAACTGTGTAGGTAAGGAGCTGGTTGGTAAAGAGGAAGAATAGTAGGGGTCCAAGAATGGAGCCTTGAGGGACCCCTATGGAAACTGGGAGAAGAGGGGAAAGCTGGCATTGCCATTAGATGGCTTGTTGTCATCTGGACTGGTAGCTTTGTAACCAGGTGATAGAGGGGCTACTCAGGTCAAGGGTAGACAGAACATTGATGAGTTTATTCTGATTTACCATGTCAAAGGCTTTAGACAGGTCCAAAAATATTACAGATACATAATGTCTTTATTTGTATAGTGGTTTACTGTGTTAGTAAAGGACATTAGGGCTGTGGTGGTGCTGTGGGTGGGATGAAAACCATGTTGAGTGTTTAAGAGTAGTTTATGTTCATGAAGGTAATCCCTGAATTGGGTATGAATGACTGTCTCAAGGATTTTTGATAAGGGAAATAGGATGACAATTGGACAATAGTAAGTTCGGTGGAATTACCTCCTTTGTGTAATGGTAGAATATGGGAGATTTTCCAAATAACAGGAAACATGTTCTCTGATATTAATCTGTTTATGAGTATGGCTACTGGGAATGCGATTGCTTGTGCTGAAATTTGCAGAAAGTCATCTGGTAGGCTATCTAAGGCTAGTGTGGTTGATTTGAGTTTTTTGAGTGTTTTTTTATTTTATTAACAGATACTTGTTGTAAATTAAAGTGGCTCTTGCAACTTTGGGAGTTGGTGCTTACCTTGGATTCAAGAGGGACAGAGTTGTTGGAGACATTCTGTGAATTAGCAAGGGCTTGGATAGTTACAGTAAAGTATTTATTGAATTGGGTTGCAATATTATCTGAGTTGGAGGTTGATGGAGTGGGAGTAACTGTTTTACTTGGCATAAGTATATTGTTTGCTGCACCCCAGAATTTTTGAGGGTTATTGTGGTGCTTTTTCTGGATATTGTGATAGTAGTTGATTTTGTCTAATTTTACTTGTTTTTTAGCTTTGTTTATCATTTCAAGGAATGTCTGTCTAGTGGTTTGGGTTTTGTTTTTGTGAAACTGTTCCCAAACCTTGTCCCTTGCTTTAAGTAAGGATCCGCATTATTTACTTAGCCAAGGTGTATAGTTAGCTTGTAATAGTCCTAGGGGGTACATGGCAGTTTAGTATGTCGAAAAAGGTGGTGTTGAAGGAGTTAACATTGCCTTCTAGGGGTAGCTGTCTGAAGTGTTCCCAGTTGAAACTCTTTAAAGTGGAGATGAACCTACCTGGATTTTTAGCTACTTTTGTTTCTGATTAAGCGGTAGGTGATTTGGTTGTTATGGTAAATGCGGGTTCTTAGAAGGCAGGTTGGCTGATAGTCACTCAGGCCGTCAAAGAGGCAGCCTGAAAGAGAAGATAATATGGGGTTGTTAACTAGAATCCAGTTGAGGATAGATTGTTGACTGGAAGATGTGTCTATCCTCATAGGACTAGTGATGAGATGGGTGAACCCATGCAGGTTAACATGGGAGGCACAGGTTTTAGAGGAGCAGATGAGCTAGTCGGTGTTAAAGTCTCCCATCAGGATTATTTCCTGTGGGAAGGACTTGGAGATCCAGTGTAGTATTCCTTCTTGTAAGGGAATATTATTTCCTGGTGGGATGCAACCACCTATGATGGTAATTTGTTTCTTGGGGTTAAGTTTTAACTTAAAGATTATTTGTGGATTTTCAAAGTCAGGAATGTTTAATTCTGAACAGTCCACTGTTAAGTGATCATTGAATAAGATTGCTACTCCTCCACCTCTTTTGCATTTTCTATATTTATGTAGAATATTATACCAGGGAGGAACAATTTCATTGTTGTTATTGTCAGGTTTTAGCCATATCTCTGTTTAGATTACAATGTCAGAAGAATAAAGGGAGAATATGGCATGCAGGTCATGAATTTTATTTCCTATACTTCTTGCATTCATATTACGTAGGAGAAGGGAAGAACTGTTTTTGTGGTGAAGTAGTTCAGGGTTGAATGTGATAAGAGTTGCCAACTACATTATGGAGTGGAATGGGACCAGGATTTGGGTGAATGCCCCCAGAGCAGTGTAATTGTTTAGGAAGATGTAAAAAGAGTTTAGCCAGTTTGTACTGAAGTTTGGTGTATTTATGACAGGTATGGGATATGATTGTTAGAGGGTGGAATTTGTTTGTTTGGTAGTCTATATGGTTTGTGTAGAAAAGGTTTGGAGCTATAATATAGTTTACTAGTCCATTAAGTTGGGTTAGTGTAGAGGTTTGCCAGGGGGAGGATTGGTGGGTTGAAGTAGAGTATGGTATGGTATGATGTGAAGGAGTATAGGAGTAATAGCAGTGGGGTCACACTGATGTGTAGGGCTGTTAGTTGCATGCTTTTCCTATTGAGGTGAAGCATTGTATTAGGGTACTTTGTTGACACAGAGTAGACTGGATGCAACAGAGCTGGTGGCTGATGAATTAGATGAATAATGTTTTGTATTTGGGTTAAGAGTGCTGAGCTAGTAGGATATTTGTAAATTAAAGTGTTGTTAATTAATAAGGAGGTGCGGTTTATAGTAGCTATAGTTATTGGATCTCATCAGCTGAGAGCAGGCATTGTGACTGGCTGTTAATCTGTGGGTGAGGTTTGTAAAGTACATATCTAGTAGAAGAGGGTGTGGGTGGGAATGGGGGTAGGCTTGGGAAGCAAAGTGACCCTGAGCGAAGTGAGGGGGGACAGAGCGGGAAGAGCCTGGAACCATATCACAGTGAGCTACTGAAACAATCAGTTACACAGGCATGTTGATTATATGAAGGCTCAGGTAAGCCGGCTCGGAGGAGGTGGTTAATGTACAGTCTACTTAACATACTTTGAGGACAGATTTTGGAGGACTGGACTGAAGCCCCGTGATATGCAGTAGAACGAAGCTGTAATATTTAACAATGAAACCTGGTTGAAGAATAGTATGAAATATATAGAAAAAATGGGAGTGGAAGAATAGGATTCCAGTGCGGTTCCAGTGATGTGCAGCTAATGACTAAAGACAGATATATATTCAGTGTCCTTAAGGACTCAAGGCTAACAGTGAATGAGCAAACATACATACATTCATGTATTCTTGGAGTGTCAGCAGACTTAGACTGCCAATGTGCAGCACGGTATTTCAATTGCTGGAGTTAGTTCACCTTCCACTGGCAGGGATTGTAGCAGGGTACCAAATAATAACAGCTTACAACCTATGGAGAGGGAGAAAGAGGGAAATACTATTGTGAGAAAAGAGACACCATGAATGAGTTGATTTAAATGGATCACCCTCACATGCAGGCTTTTAGGAAGCATGGAATACTCATTGCAGTGGGCCAAAGGTCTGCATAGCACTGGAAATGCTGGCAACAGAGGCCTTCCATCAACTCTCAGAGGACACATTGGATGTATCCAGCTCATATGCCACATGGATAGTACACCGTGGTACAGCACTTAGAGGAGCATATGTGATTTCCATGTACTACAGAAGAGAGAGAAGGAGCACCATGTGGACATTTTATGAAGTACCAGATGCCATTGATTCTACCTAAATTGCCATCAGGACTCCAACTGTGACACAGGGACAATAGGGGAAAACCTAAAATGATTCCACTCCATCAGCCGCTAGATGGCCTACAATGTAGATGTATAAAATGCAATGTGTCAGTGACCACAACTCCCACATCTGACATAAATGTGACTTATACCAGCAATTTAAGTTCAGTGATTTTCCATGGGCATCTTTTTTGGTAATGGTAGATATGCCATGGAGCTATGTTTCATGACAATGACATGAATCCCACAGAACATGATAGGAATGCATAGAAACCACACTGTCATAAACCTGAAACATTGCCAAACCTATGTTCTATTTGTTGAATACCCACCTCTGCTGTTTAAATGCCTCTAGTGGCAACCTGTAGTTGCTCCAGAAACATACCCAATATATTTTCCATTAGTGCAATGCTACACAATATATTGGTGCACAAATAGATGCAGCTGGGTATTGACATCAAGGGAGGGGATATGCCAGAGTCAGCAATGGAGGATGTGCCTGTTGAGGAGTTTGTGGAGGTCACAGTTGCAGGGCATGATGATGCAACGTGGAGGAGGACACCGTATGCCATGGCTCTTCCTATAAGGCAAGTGTGAGCCATCTTGGAAATAATGAAGAGCAGCCATGATTCATACAATACTAGAGCCAGTATCCTATACAGTGCATAAACTGGCAATGCTGTGCATCAGATACACATTACTGGTGTAACATAGAAATGAGGGCAGGGCACAGTTGACATCATTTGCACAGGTATGTGGCAACAGTTACAGAAGTGGACAATGGACACTGTGTGGTTGGTGGATGGGGCTAAGGATGAGATATATGTGTGTATTATGGCCTGGTTCATTTGGTGAGATTAAAAGACTGAACAGGGAGGGGTTTTGTCTCAAGCATGGTGTGCTTTGACACAGATGAGTGGTGGTTGGCCTGATGGCATATGGGTGAATTTAGCACCTCTGCAAGGTGCTGCATGGTCCATGTTTCTCTGTTCAATGTCCATAGCGCCCTCAGGAGGTATGTGCTCTGACCATACACATGCTCATTTACATGATTGCCCCCTCAGAGGAATGTTACTGGCAAGATACACAGCTGGCACAGAGGATATGTGCTCTATCAATGTAAATGACGGAATACACCTCCATTAGGTTGAGCCTCCATCTGTTTGACATACGAAGCAGGCCAGAGCACCATTACTGGTAAAAGGGATGGATGCCGTGGTGCTATAATATGGTAGACCATCTCCTGACTATTACATAGGGGGCTTCTCCACTTGAGATAGAAGAAGATTGGCCATAACCATAGTGATGTACACTGTGTGTGGCTGCACACAGGTACCTTGCAGACAGAGACTCTCTAAAGTGCCTGGACAAAGCCCTCTCTGATGTCATCATGCTGCCCTTGTACCACATTTGTCAGCTTTGACGTGACAGTGCTGACATCGGTTGTACCTGTATAACTGCACTGCACAGCACTGCATATCTGTTGTGTGATGGCTATAGAGGCACTGAACTCACATGTTGCATGATAATCAAGGTACTGGCTATTGCTAGTGCACCAGTCCCTACTTATCTCCCAATGCTCATAGGATCTGCGATCATTTACTGCTGTCTGTGGTAAAGAGGATGACGTGTACTCCAGGCTGCTGCTTTGGCCAAATCCTGTCCAACAACAGTATCCTGTGAATGAAGGGTGAGTTGTGCAGGGAATAGAGCCATAGGTTCATAGATTCATTATCATATACTAAGTTAAGGTCCACCAGGACATTTATAAGCCTAGCCATGCAACACAGCCCATTTGTGCCCCTATGTATCACGGTCATTTATTTAGGAGGGATATGCTAATTAGGAAAGTTCTAGAGTTTAAAAGAGTTATGTTATTTTGGGCATTATTGTCTGCATTTGTCTTTCAAAGATGTGAGAGCCAAACTCAGGGTGAATTTCTGATTTCCCATCCATTGGTTAAGGATACACTTAAATAGGGTTAGGGATGGACTCTGTTGCAGATGGATGGGGAGCCTGTTCCAGAGCATGGGGGTCTTCCTAAGACATATCTGTCTTTCTAACGTATCTTATTTATGTCACAAACAAAATTTAAATCCTTGGATGTAGTAGTTCTGATGTTGTTTTTTTTATTAAAAATATTAATATTTTACTTTCCAAAATCACTCTGATGAGATACACAATGTTGCTAATGCAAAACAGATGGGGAAAGCATTCACTGTAAATATCACTGATTTCACCATTAAGATAAATGGGGAAGTATTCACTCCAAATATCACTGATTTCACCATTAAGATAAACTTCAGTAGACTGTGACACATGGTCATCTTTTATTGTTTCTGACTGACTGACTTAAATTGAGATGAGTCAATAATAACGAATTTTCTTTGTATTTCACCCCTAAGTGTTTATATTTATAGAAGGATGTGTTTATTTGAGGAACTATATCTCCTTAATCTAAAATAGTGTCTAATTTTTATTGAAATGTTTTGAACTCTCAATATTTAGGTTATAGTTAGACACTCAACTATAATCTTTCAAATGTTTAATAATTAAGGAAGATAGCTTGCTTAGGGCTATTTAAATATAGCAAAATACCACATGCAGAAGATTTGATGTTAACTTTTGTGGTAGTAAAACTTATACCCACATGTTTTAAATCCTGAATAGTGTGATAAAAGGGAATTGAAATGAAAATGTTAAGTGACTAGTGATAAGGGGCATCCCTGTCTAGTTCCAGTTAAGATCTTTGATTGGAGGATAAATATTCCCAATTGCCAAATAAACAAATGAGAATTTGTGGAGAACTGTAATGGCATTTATATGTTTGTGTGGAAAGCTTATTTTTTGAGCAATTCATAAAAGAAAGGAAACATGAGCTCAATAAAAGGCCTTATGTTGTTCTAGAACACATATACCCCTCTGTATATAAGCAACATTATTATGGTATAAAATTATTTCTAACAAAATATTGCTGTCTTGGATGTGCCTCTCTTTGATGATATTGACTGAACTCATGGGATAGTTCTACTGGCCATTGTGACAAAGTGTTTAGCTAAGTCTGTCAGGTAGAGATTAATGTTCAAGTTAATTAAAGTGAGTAGGCAACAGTTTTAATTGTCAGAGGGTTTGTATAAAGCTCATTAATAAAAAATTGTCCTGGAGTGAAGTGAATCATATTTTAAACTGAAAATTGATTTTTAATAATATTATAGAGCTTCTGGAGAATATAATCTAGCTGTATTTTATATTTTATGTAAAAATGAACATCAATTACAATTGGTTTAGTAACCCTACCCGTTTTATGGAGCTAAAGGTTTTAGAAATGTCATGAGGTAGATATCAACATGTCCAGCACACCACTTGACTTTTAGTAGGATTAAAGTTAGCCATGAACTAATGCATGCCAGTTGATGTAATGTGAATGCCTGTCAATTCATATATGATAGCAAGTTTTGTAAATATCTGAATTATTTATTGTGTTATAATATATACTGATTTTTTTTAATATGTAAACATCCCATCACTCCCTCATCCATACCTACTTATTTCTTTACATTTATACAAGTCACCATTCACTATACAATAACAATTTCCCACACTCTATATGCCTAAACTGATATTCACTTTAAGGTTGCCTACCTGGAACTGTTTCACAAGCGACCCACATTTACCCATAATACCACAAACCAAATCCAAATGTTTACCCACCACCCATGTCTTGCCGTGCACTATACGTCTTTGTTGGGTACATTCATCCTAACTCTGACTCAAAAAGCTAGTTAACCAGAGCACATTCCAACCACACAGTAAAGCTCCTCTAACATTTTTCAGTATCGCGCTTAAAAGCATTCTCATTAAATTCAGAGACCTACGTTCATGGATTTCCAGACATCCTCTCCATAACTGAAACTTGGATAAATCCAGAAACAATAGATGAGGAAATACTTCTTCCATGTTCCTGGATTCAACACGCTAAGAGGAAAGATACAAAAGCTGATAGGCTAGACATTTTCTCCCTAGCACACTTCACCTTAGCCTGTGCCAATACACCATTCATTGGTTCAAGGATGCTGAACAAATTATCTCCTTCCTCACACTTAACACCCAGAAAACATCAGCTTGATCACCATATACATCCACCTAGGCAATAACGTCACTACTGGATATTTAGAAACATCCCCCAGAAAACAATTATCTAGGTAGACTTTATCATAGACTGAATGCAATCACCATGAATAAATCAGCACTTAAAAAATGTATATGTATATGTACATATGTACTGTATATGTATTCATGTCAGTTATCACTGCAGCCACAATGTATAATAAATCAAATAATAATTCATTGATAATAGACTGGAATCTAATATCCTAGTAAAATGATTTCCACTGGCACTCTTTCAGACACTCTTAGTGATCATCTAGCAACTTGTGCCTGTATGTGCCCTTATTGTGTCTCAAAACAATGCCACTTTAACAAAATTTTCAATGCCTCCAAATCTGATATACAGACTCTCACATGTACCCTAAAATCATGTAACTGGAGGACATTGAAATACCTGCCATTAGATGATGTAGCAATGGAATTAAATCAGCTTTCTCAATATATTCAATACAATGCCCTTTAATAAAAAAGAGTGCAGTGGTAAATCATGTCTCATGTCTAAGACAAACAACTAAAGGATTAATCCAGGAAATAGATACAACCCGAGTATCCTGATTATAACAGAATACACAACAGAGCAACCAGGTATTGAGGCAACTATATAACCTAACTAAAAGTAAAGTCACTACAGAACACAACAATACACCTCATACTGCAAAACTCCAACTAAACAGCCCTAAATGTTTTTGGACATACATAAAAAAAGTTGCTTCACCCTGTTAGAGTCAAGTAACTAAACTCTACCCCAACCTTCCCTCAGTAGCTTCTTCTTCGTTTAGCTTTTTCCCGGTTAGGGGTCGCCACAGCGGATCACCTGTCCCCTCATGATTGGCAGTGGAGATTTGCAGTGTCGAATTGTGAGCCTGGTACCCAAACTTCC
Organism: Protopterus annectens; assembly: GCF_019279795.1. Classification (NCBI taxonomy): domain Eukaryota; kingdom Metazoa; phylum Chordata; order Ceratodontiformes; family Protopteridae; genus Protopterus; species Protopterus annectens. The sequence goes on from NC_056728.1 coordinate 1,514,282,594, forward strand.
ACAGAAGGCACACGCACACACACTCACTCATGCCTAGGGCCAATTTAGAGTGTCCAATCCACCTACAGCATGTCTTTGGGATGTGGGAGGAAACCGGAGCACCCGGAGGAAAACCCACGCGAACACAGGGAGGACATGCAGACTCTGCACAGAAGGCACCCCAGCCGAGGATCAAACCAGAGAACCTCTTGCTGTGAGGAACCTTCCCTCAGTAGCTATTGTCACCAATTTCAACACTCACTTCATCTAAGCTATTACCAAATCCATCAAAACAACAGCAATGCTAAACCTCCTATCTATCTGCACACTGACATCCAAAATAATTATTTTACTCAAAAGCTAATGCCCATAACTGTAATTAAAAATGTTTACACAAATTAAACCCTATAAACTAAGCAATGGTTAACCTCCCAGTAAAATACCTTAAAATTGCTGCAGACAAAATAGCTTACTCAGTATCCATATTAACTGATTAATTCAAGAAAATTACTTTCTAGCTATCTGAAAAAATGTACATTTTGTCTTTACACAAAATAGGAGACTCTGTAGAGCTATCAAATTATAGACTAATTGCTATCATTTCTTCCCCTCAAAAATGAAATAAACTGTGCTTACAGTTAGCTGTTCCATCTCATATACAATGCCTGCCTGTCATTTGAAGCTGATGTTTTCTGTTTTTGAGTAATGAATGATCAAAAACAAACCAGTGAAACAACTTTTATTTACAGTGGAGTTTTCTTTTACCCCTCTGTTGTGCAACCTTGAAGCAGGTGTGTTTATTTATTTATTTTTGGGAAGAGGTGGAGGTATATCCTCATATTTATAGTTACATCTGAGGTTCGTCAAAAGTTGTTTTGCTGGGTTGTCACCGATCATTTAGCACTCGATAATAATGCAGTCAATCATTCAGCATGTATCCTATACAACAATATCCTCCCTACTAGCTAACATGGATTTAGAAAAATCACAACACAACAAATGCCCTCTTGGATTTCATCAGTGCTATTAACCTTAATAGAAACAATGACAAATTGTTTTCTTTTCATTATTCTTGCATCCATCAAAGTCTTTTAACACTGTCTGACATGGCAAACTGCCCCAAACACTATAGTATATAGGTGTCTCGCTCTCCAGCCTACAATGTTTAGCAGCCAGGTAACGAACAGACAGCCAGCTGTAAAGTGGCAGTCTCACCTATCTTCCTGTCTTCTCAACACTACTAGATTACCTCAATAACCTATCTTAGGACATTTACTATTTACTAGCTTCATAAATAACCTCTATAAAACCTTCATACATGCATTGCTTGTTCACTAACCTGATGTTTCAGTTCTCATTTATATAGATGACAGTCTGTCTTTCTTCCAGTTACTCAAGAGTTTTCTTCCAATGAAACTTGGATGGACAGCTCTGCTCCCAGCTTCTGCTAAATCCTAAAAAAACTGCTTCTCTTTGCCCATAAATCTCATCAATATGGACATCAAACTAAATTATTCTCATAATATGCATATTCAGAGATTTACTTATAATAAGCTGCTAGGTGACAATATAGATGCTAAAAATGTGACTTGTATATACAAAACGTAGTCATCAGGGGACATTATATTGAATAAAATAGTACCTCATTGAAACCGGTAGAAAAACTACATTTTCCTGTCTGCTACCAACACTACTTTATGCCTCCACCTTTGCATACAATTTCTATGCCAACCAAAACTTCAAGCTACACAATGCTAAAAAATATCAGATTGGTCTGCAACCTCTTTTATAGGAATTTACTTCACTGCCATCAAAAATATCAAATTGGTCTGCAGCTTCTTTTATAGGAATTCACTTCACTGCCATCAAACAACCTAACTGGTTACAAATACCTTATTACTTCTGCTAGTCACAAATAGTTGTAATCCACAGTCCCACACCTTATCTCACCCCAGAAGTCTATGCTCAACAAACAAAATCTTACTATCAACTCATAAAGCCAACAACTCAGCCAGGAAAGCACTTTTTGTTTCATGCACATCCACAAATGATTACTACCTCTAACACCGACTGAATAATCGCTATGCCATTTTGAAAGATCAAAAAGACTACCTCAATGACTGCTATCTACGATGTTACCAAAAGAAGCTACCTTCTGCCTTACTACCCCTTTTCCACATTTTCTTGCTTCCAAAACCAAACACAGAAAAGTCCCAATGACATGTATGTGTATACATTATATATATATATATATATATATATATATATATATATATATATATATATATATATCTGTGTGTATATTACGAAAATCTTTTGTAAATACTATTTATAGTCTTCGATTAGCATTTCCTGACACTACTCTCCACAAATAATACTTTTTACTTATAACTTTCTACTTCCTTCTTGTGAGGGGCCCACACAACATGCCCTGAATATTAGATGCCTCAACCACCTCACTCCTGCGTATGATAAAATAACAACAGCTATATTAGGGGTTGAATCTTGCAAACGGTTTTTGAATATTTGGAATATGCTAGTAAGGCAAAGCTTGCTTGATGAACTTAAGTGCATTGAACTTTGATTAACCTGTGAAAATGTTTACCAACTCGAATATTCAGATAAGAGGAACGGTCTCAAGTCTGTGGTTTGCTGAGGGCTAACTGTTCTTTCAGGGAAGGAGAAGTATGAAGAGACAATGACATTAAAAATCAGACATGACATAAGTCTTGTTTATGGTTTTAGAAATGATTTGTAACTTATACATTTCCTATCAGTTGCAAACTGTCATGACCTTGTTGAACCTGTTCTGTATACAAAACTATAAAATGCCTGTCAGCCAGCAATTAATTTGAACTCATCTGCATAAATCTTTGGCAGGGACTGGGCATCTTGATGCTAGTGTCTGCATTGTAATGATTTAATCATCATGGATATCTGGCAAGGACTGGGCATTTTAAAAGCTAGCACTAAATTGTACTGATTTGAACAGATAGCTGCCCTGTTAGAATTTGGAGTCTTTCTATCAGTGAGCAATGAAGATCATTTTGAGGCTTGTGAATAAAAGATAATTGTAATAATTTTAAATAAATTGCTTAAGTTTGTGCCTTGACGTCCTGTGTCATTCCTTCTCAACTGTATTGACCTCAGAATGTAGACACTGGACCACAACACTACTTTACTCCCTTAGAGGGATAAATTAGCCCAGTGCAACCAGAATAAATTCTCTAGCTTCCTCCTTAATACATGTATTTATATGTTTATTTGTGCATATCCATGTTTATAGCTGTTAAAATACAGATATTTGTATAAATATGATTCATTTCAAAATGCTATTAGGATTTTATTAATGTCAATGTATACTTTTATTCTATATATTTTTTTGTAATGTGAACCAATTGAATATGCTACTGTGCATCATTTCTAGTACAACACTGTCAAAATTATACTATTCTTAATTCACCTGTGATAATCTACATTACTGCTTGTACTATATTGTGTCAATGGAAGTTTTTTCTCCTGGCTTTTAATTTAAAGGGGTTCTATAAACAGTTTGACTTTTCCAGACAATAAATGAAAATAAAATGATAAACAATTATTAGAATTGTGATTAAGTTTAAGTACTCTTAAAATTAACTTATAGTGAATATTGGCCTAATAAGCAAACAACAACAATATCTATTTGATGAATCTATGCCAAAAATCTTTTTTTTGAGAACTCTAGAGTCCATGGGGAATTCCATAAGAGACTGTGTCATTATTCAGTTTGCTAGAAAAAATTAAGAAGTGCTACGTTGGTCTGCCAACAGAAAAGATAAACCCTGAAACAGAGACGTGATTCAACAACTTTTAGGTTCCTAAGTTCATATGTTCTTAAGTGTTTACTAGACTAACAACCACAAGGACCTTTTTAAGCCTATCCATGCACCCTGAATCTCTTACAAGTTCTGGTACCCTTGATAACTGTCAGCAGGGGCTTTGGATATGAAACATTTACAATCAGGGCCTTGGGAGATGAAACAGTTACAGGTTGCCTGTGTCCATTAGACACATAGGTGCCAAGCCCCAAGCCAGGGATGAAATTCCTGTTCCCCATCCAATTGTCCAAGTTACACTTGAATTGAGTTAGGGAAGAACTCTGCTTTATATGGATAGAGAGTCTGTCCAAGAGACGTGGTAGTCTCTGTGATACATACCTGTCTCTCCAGCAGGTCCTATTTATATCACAGGCAAAGTTTAAGTTTTTAGAATGGGTAAATCTGGTGCTGTTTGTTTTGTGGATATGCAGGAGGTCCATCAGAGTGGAGTCTGACAATGCCCTTTATGCCAGGCAAAGATCTCCCCTCAACAGCCTGTAGGAGACAGAATACAGGGATAGAACCTTGAGGCAGTCTGCATAGGATGTTTTACTTACGCTCTGTATTCTTTAAGTGAGGAACCTCTGTGGTCATTACAATTGTTGGATATGCCTCGTTAGATACATACCAAAGGGGGCATTGTACTCATTGATAGGTCAGATTAATGCTGAATACAGTGGAACAATTACTTCCTTGGACCTAGATGCCATACCTTTGTTTGTGAGTTGCGCAACATAGATTGATTTCCTTACTGCTGTAGACAAGTGATGGTCAAAGGCTAGATTACTGTCAGTGTGTGGCCATAAGTCCCTGACTACTGGGTCACCTCTAAGGGATGTTTTGTCAGTATGATAGCTACCAGGGATGGATGACTTCCCAAAGGATACTATTATGCATGCCTTGGCATTTAGTTTTAGTATATCGGTCTGGCACCAATTGTTTGTCTGTGTCAGCCCTTCCTTGAGAACATTTGTGTCAGTTAGGGATTCAATGACAACTCTTAATTTGCAATCATCAGCCAGAGAACATTGACAGTGGCCTTGAATTCAGAGAAGTAAATCCCAAAAAGGAGCAATCCAAGGACTGATCCCTGATGGACTCCACTTGTGACTGCCTCTTTGTCCTGATGACTCCCCAATTCTAACTCCCTGGGTCCTGCTTGTGAGCCAGTTGGCTATCCACTGGGTGGCATACAGGTTTGTACCTAACCTCTTCAGCTTGTCAATGATGCCAGAGTGGGGTATTGTGTCAAATGCTTTGGCCAGATCAAGGCAGGCAGTCTGAATCATTTTGCCCTCATCCATTGCTTTGGTAACCTTTCAAAGAAGTCCACCAGGCTGAGTAGGTTTGACCTGCCCTCGATGAAACCAAACAAGGTTGGATCTAGTGTCTGGAGTTTTACTATATTATTATTGATCATTTCCATAATAATTGTTTCCATGGCTTTGTATATAAGACTAGTGAGACCTATGGGTCTGTAGTTTTCAGGGTTTGTACATGGCCCACCTTTGTGCAGTGGGATAACTGTTACTTTTCTCCATTCATGTGGCATGAGGCCTGTTTGGAAGTTACAGTTAAATATCAATTCCAGAGGTTCTGATAGGTCATGTTTCATGCTATGTACAAGGCATCCTGGGATATTGTCTGGGCCCATTGATGCAGCGTTCTTGGCCTTAGAGAGAGCATTAAGGACCTGTTCCCTAGTGATAGCTAGGGGAGTTATATTTGATGGTATTTCCTGTGGGAAAGTTGAGGAAGACAGAGGGGTAAAGTTGTTGCTGAATTTGTTGGCCAGTAGGTTTACCAAACACTTGAGGGGAATATAATAAGTAGACCTTGAAAATTTAAAATATTGAGGCAGATATTCTGAAGTTAGAAACAAATCAAGCAGTACTTAATGAAAACAAAGAATTAGCTTGTCAAGCATGGTGAAAAAAGTGTAGTCCCATGAATGGCTACTCCCTGGATACTACTAGTGTTGGTCTCACCACAGCTTCACTGTGCTGGGATACAATGCTGCTTTGCTTCACCAGAAGCAAAACATTAGCGCCAATCCCAAGATGAGATGCAGCCACAGCCTGTTTGGTTACCCACAGTATTGTCCCTGATGATGCAAGGGTCTGTAGCCTTGTTGTAGCCTCTTCTTGGTGGATACCTTGAATAGCAACCAGAAACAGCCAGGAATCAATGTACTCTGCTCCTTCTCTCATCAGGAGCAAAATATAAGCACAAATTCCAAGCTGGCACCTATGAGGCAAATATCACTCCTTCCGGTGATTAGCAGTCTCCAGGAAATAATGTCCCTGTGCTCCTTCTCACACAGTGAGAAAACAGGAGCACTAATCCCAAGATGTCTACTGAGTGGCAGAATGTGGGCTTTCCAATAATTGGTGGTCTTGCAACAGAGGTTTCAGATTTTAAAGGATAGATGGACAAATCGGCTAATATCTTAAGTACTGCAATGTGACTGTGCACTAAGCAGTTAGATATGAAAGAGGGGGTAACTTAAGTTTAGCTGTCTATTGGAGAGCCACTAATTTTAAAAGAGTAAGATAGATTGAAAGAGGATGGGCACTTTATATTCTGGTTCTATGGAATATAGTGGGATGGTCAATAAATTTAAATAGTTGAAGGGGAGTGATTTCAAAAAATGATAATTTTTTGTTTTTACTCACACCAATCAGTGAATGGGGAGAGAGAAGGAGATATGTGGTCAAACTGACATAAGAGGCAGGCAACTAGAAAGACATTTGGGTTCAAGAAGAATTAGAAATTTTGGTATGACTGACAAGAGACACAGCTGTGGTCTCTTTCCTAGTTTTAATATTCAATGAAAAGCAGAATACAATTAAAACACAGTGTAAAGAAAACAAACCAGAGTATATTTTATTGAATCAACATATGTTTTGCAATTGCCTGTGTGCTTGGGATAACAAGATCCTTTCAGTAGGAGATACTAAGTTACTGATGCTAGACTCAGTCCTTAAATATCCACTTATGCCAAGAAAGGGCAGCACATTTCTCCTTTCTTATTAGCTAAAGAGGTACTCGAAAAGTACCACTGTGAAGAAAGTGTTTGTTTATGGCCTGTTGTAAAACTGAAAGTTCACCTTGCATGTTACATTAGAGTAGTTTCACATACCCATCTTCTGGGCCATCTGTCAGACCTAAATATCTCTCAAAATACCCTGTCTTGGTTTGCTAGCCACTTGTCTGATAGATCCCAGGCTGTGAAATGGAGAAACAATATCTCTTCTTTCCTCCCTACCCCTACTGGCATTCCTCAGGTTTCTATTCTTGGTCCTATACTGTTCAATATCTTCATCAATACATTCCACTCTGCTGTCCTCAATGCCACTGCCATCCAATATGCTGATGACTCAACCCTAGTCTGCTCTGCAACCAATCTCCCTGAACTTTTAACTAAGACCTAAACTGCCTTTTCAACCACCAAAGCCTGGATGCTCCAAAACCATCTCATTCTAAATGCAAACAAATCTAAAATATTAATCTTCCTACCCTCTAAAGCCTTCCTATTCATCAAAACCTCTTTCCAAGTTCTAAGTCAAAACAACTCCCCCATCGAAATTGTCCCTATGTCAAATTATTAGGTGCAACTATAGATGAGCACCTAAAATTTGAAAATCATATTCTCCATAACATAAAAAAAAAAACCATCAAAAACTCGGCATGCTATAAAGGAATAACCATTTCCTCTCACCCTTTAGCAGACAGACCCTGGCCTCCACCTTCCTCCTTCCCTCTCTAATGTATGGTGCCCCCTACTCACCAGTCTATCTGCCTCCCTTACTTCCAAACTAGAAAACTGTTACAACAAAATTTCCAAATTTGCTACTAACAACAAAAACTCCTCACATCGCTGTCTTGCCCGTCAATCTCTAAATTGGCTTGAGCTCCCAAACTATCTGGACTACCTCCAACTCATTACAGCTCACTGACTTCTCTTCAACCCTAGCAAATGCCCAGCCCTCTCAAACATCATTCTCCCCTATATTCCAAATAGACCTCTTAGATCTGCGCAACAAAATTTAATTACTGTTCATAAACCTAGTCATACACCTGGACAACTACTCTTCTCTTTTTCACTTGCTAAAAAATGGAATTCCCTTCCACCTTCCCTTAGAGCAATGCATAATGTGGAAAACTTTAAAATTCAACTTCATCCCTATCTCTCCTCTACCTGGAAATGCAATTGCATCCTTCCAACCTAGCTTATTTCTGCTAACCCTTACTGACCAAGTTTATTCCAACTAATCTATGCTACCTTCACATCATATATTAACAATAACTCTATTATTTTTGAATATGTAAACATGTCGTCCCACTACTCTAATTCCTATTCAAAACTGTTGATTTAAAGACTCAAAATTCTATTGCAGTTGTCTGTATAAAAATACTTCAAACATATTACAGGTATCCTCTTAGATCAATCATTGTAAATATTTTCTGAATTTGTAAATATGTGTGTATCAATACTTATTCCTGTTATATTTTACTATATAATACTTTATACTCTTATTGTACTCTATATATTGTATTGTATTCTGTTTTCTTTATTTTTGGAGCTTTTCTCCCCAGGCCTCCACTGATGACTGGCTCCCTAGGCCCAATGGACTTCCCCCAGTCATCAAATGGAAATAAATAAATAGTGTTCATTTAGCACAAGAAGAACCAATAACCTGAAGTTTTTATTATTAATTTATACTCATTCATATACAGACTGAATCATTTTTCTTAGTGTGGTCATTTTCTGCCTTTCCACTTCTATATTCCTCTTTGCTACTCTGTACTACTGTGCATTTGATACCTCCCTGCACCCTAGTCATACCATATTGTACCGTTTATATTTGTTTTTCATTTTCTGAGACAGCTTTTAATACTCATAAAGGTTATCTTCACCCTGCAATGTATCATATTCATCCTAATGTACTTGCTTGTGTATGACCGTCTCTGCATCAGTTTCATCATCCTCACCCTCACCTCAAGTTATTCATATTTTTGTGCCCTTAAGCATGTCACAGCCTCAAAAGGAAGGAAATGCAGCTTATATAGTGAGCATCCTGCACTAATTACACATTATCCATGCATATCTCCTGAGAATGTTTCCTCATCACATAAAGTTCATGCACATATGCTCAGTCTGCTGAAAAAATCCCTCATCCCCCCTAGACATAATGTCTACAGATATACCCAAGACAGAAAAATCAGTAAAAAAAAAAATGGAAATATCTCCTAAAAGAGTAAGTTGATTGGCAAGTTAAACAGACTGTTGTTAGGAACAGTAATAGTTCATGTCACCAAACAAAGATGTGTATAGGCTTTTCATACAGTCCTTATAGATCTTATGTTTTTATTATATTCCTTTGTTAGCAGTTTACTAAGGTGTGTTTGCTAAAACAAACAGTGTGATTGGTCATATAATTCATCTACTTCTTTGAGAAGAAGAGTTGTATCATTATTCTTGCAATGTTCAGTAATTATCATTGTTGTTGTTCATGTGTTTTTTACTGGCTTCTGAATAAAGTTTTAAAATTCTCCTAAAAGACACCCATCTAAGTAATCTAATGATATAATGCAAACTAGCAGGCATCTAAATATGTTATCCTGATTTTACAATTTCTTTTCAAATTAACACTCCACATACAGATTTTGTGTTTGAATACCTGTTGTTGCCACATTACACAAACGTGTGGAATATATTACACACTTACACTGTAATTTGAGTAAACATCGAAATTTGTGAAATTGATGAACCATCATGTAAAAGCTGTATTTTACAGTAATCCAAATAAAAAAAGCAGTTATATCAAAGAATAGATACTGCTATTGTCACATTATATTACAGAATAAGAACTACTTTTGTCATATTATGTTACAGTACAGACACTGATTTCAGTTATATGCAACTTTTCTACCTTTTGTTTCTTTCATGCAGTTTTTGCTCTGCTGCTATTACTTATAAATACAGTGTATATACTGTCTTAGGGAACAGTCTCAGGAAAGCCATTTTTGTCTTGTAAGTAGCCAGGCTTCTCAAAACACTTTTGTGCATTGTCTATTCATGTCAGTTTTCAGGTGAGCAGATGTTGTATTTAAGTACCTTTTCTCACTAATTTTAACTGAAGTTCTAACATGAACGAAGTAATGCTGGACTGTACTATGGTCCACCTACTACAGATATTTTACAGACTGCTTCTTCTTAATGGCAACATTGAGTGTCTAGAAGTAGCAGTACACTGGCACATCATAATGTTCTACAGGCTACCACACTTTTGTGAATACAAAGAATGAAAACTCCTCTGTTCAGTCACCTTGCCTTATTTTTCTAAGTTAAAATAAAACTATTAATCATACATGTATCATTTATAATTTTGTTTATGAGAATTTACAGAACACAAGACTGGAAGTGGCTCAAAGAGGAAGAAACTTTTTTAGTCATCTGTTCAATATAGACTTAGCCTCACAAACTGGGCTTGAAATCCTCTACAGATTCTAGCCAAGTGTCATACAGAATAAAGGATATAAATAAACTTGTCCATGCAGTGTAACAAACAGGAGATACATGGTGCTTCTATTGTTTTATGGATCACCCATGTAGAATTATGACATATCAGCATTAGGCTTGTGACATCACCATAATCCTTATCTGGTCAAAGGCAGTAATACAGGTTACCTGTTGAAAATGGTACACTACATGTTTTGGGCATCACATAGCTGTTTGATGTGTGATGAATTGCATGTGATGAATGCCAGCATCTGCACATTTATTATAAACAGCTGTAATCTTCTATAATTGGTGTTTATCCCCTCTTCCTAATAAATGAAGTTGTCCTGCTTCAGCCTAGTATTGCCTTCACCTGGGAGCAAGTCGTCACTGGGATTTATAGGCCTGTGCATTCTGTGGAGCTATCACTCCAGTGGTTGGCTTAACTTGACTCATCTTCTTTCCAGGACTCCTTCAGCATCTTTTTACAGTGATGGCATCAATGGAGATGTCTGCCAGCAATCAACCAGGTGGGCTGTAAAAATTTTATTAGGTTTTGTTTGTGCAGGTAAGAAAACTTTGATTTTTGTGCTTGGTTTAAAAAAAAACATGAAGTTTGGGCAAAATGCAAGACGTAATCCTCCCTGGCTCCTAAAAGTAAATACACAAATAAAAGTAATAACATAGGTATAAGGCACTGTCATCTGTACTACTGTACATTAGATAGAAAAAAAAAACATAATTGTTCCTCAAACGAGCAGGAGCTGAGCCATTTCTGAATGGAAGACAGTACGTTCTGTGCATAGTAAAGTGTATTATGAGGGCCTGTAAGGCATTCTGGGTACATAACCACTTGTTTCCTATTTTGAAGGGTTTGTAGATTAGCAGACAGAAGTGTCAGGGATGTTGGTCTGGGCTGTATACTGCCCCCCCCCTCCCCCAGCACTGGCAGTTTCTGCATAATCTGTTGTCACAGGTGCTATAAATATAAAAAAAAAACAGAATAATAAGTGTATAAATATTAAATTATAGTAGCAAAGAGGTGAGGCACAGTGTTTATATTTGTTTGCAATTCTCTGACAACATAAAATGCATCTAAGTATTATCCCTCAGTTTTTAAGGATGGTAGATCATTTGATGGCAGAAGTTATAACAGTGTGGAGCAGTATGCCAGCTCAAGCAGTACCCGGGCCTGGTCACATGATGTGCTGACTGAGAAATATGTAAAATTTTGCCTCAGCACAGTAGCGCCAAACCATTTGAATGTTTGACTCAAGGTGTCACACTCACATTCCCTCAGTGCTGTCACAATGGCATTCCTCAAGAGTAGCTTGTGGCTTCAACTTAGACTATGTCAGAAGAAGGATTAATTTTTATCATGGAAACCTGCCACCATAGTGGAATCAAAGATGTTTTGGTCAAAAGATATACTCAACCCCTTCCATCTTAATATGCATTTCATTCAAAAATTATTTTATTAAATAAATAACATGCTAAGGTGGCAAACTACCCTTCCATTTTGCCTTGTACATAAAGTAATACCAATGAGACAGCTATTCCAGTCAGGTAAACAAAGTGGTTATACATCTTTGTCCAATGATTTTCATACAAATAACACAATGAATGATGGGAAATATAACTGAAATGAGGTACAGATGGTTAGTATCCTTGCAACGTGGCAGTATTGTAAAGGATAATATGGATGGGGTGTCATGAGCTGGGAACATTAGATGACTGAGAGAAAAAGGCTAGCAGAAAATAATAAATAAATAAAAAAGAAGAATAACTTGATTCCTTCAAGGTTTAGGCCAACAGGATCCGACACAGCAACTTGCTCTTGTCACAAAAAAAAAGCTTGAAAGATGATGTTAGAAGCTTTCCACCTCAGAAAATTGGAGAATCTTATCTGTCACTGATAAAGCTAAGTATTCACTGTTTTTTTTTTTTTTTCTTCAGGTAGGAGTTAATTGCAGTCATACTGCTACTGCTCAATGTCACGCTTTATTTTAGTAATAGGGTCAATAGCTCCCTAATGAAATGTTAGCACTCAAAATGCCAAGTGCCAACAATCCCCAAAAACAGGACCAAAAACACAGGAGAAGAGCAAATCTTGAAGATCAGTCTTTTCCTTAAAACATCTTTTTGTGGTGAAGGGGCACTTTCCCCTGCACCCCCATACTCCCTATCTATATATATATATATATATATATATATATATATATATATATAGAGAGAGAGAGAGAGAGAGAGAGAAATACATATATGTGTGTGTGTGTGTGTGTGTGTGTGTGTGTGTGTGTGTGTGTGTGTGTGTGTGTGTATAAAATCGATATCTAATATATATATATATATATATATATATATATATATATACATATATATATATGTGTGTGTGTGAGTATATATATAAATATATATGTGTGAGTATAAATATATATATATATATATATATATATATATATATATATATATATGTGTGTGTGTGTGTGTGTGTGTGTGTGTGTGTGTGTGTGTGTGTGTGTGTGTGTGTGTGTGTGTGTGTGTGGGTGAACTGTGAGACTGCCATACCTCAGAGAAAAACGGCATATTCCAAGAAATGGCATCTTGGACTGTAACCCCATGCTTTCGGGCATTCAGTTTCCACATTTTGAGACTCGATCTAGTGGGTCCCAACATTTCAAACAGCAGGTCAACAGCACTCCAGGCACTGAAATCAAATTGGGCCAGGTTGTTGTCACAGCTGGAAGAGCTATTTAGTACACTGTAGTTAGAGTAAAGTCACAAAAGTACAGCTAGGGCAAGAGAGTTCACAACTGCAAAAATGCAGATGCTAAATCAGCAACTGTAGCATCTTCCAAGACAAGATGCATAACTTGGAGAAGTTTAGACAATGCTCCCAATGTTAAACTACTCATTGAATTGCCACTAGCAATGGTGGGGCAGGAAGAGACAGGAAAAGGCGGCAATTGTACTGTGGGTGCAGTAAAAGGATTTATAGGGAAGGCTTTATTAGCAAGTCAATCCAGTCATAGGCTGATTATTTAGAAGAATGTACAGAGTCTCTTCCAGGAGGAGGTGTAAAGCAAGGTTATTTGATTTTGTCTTGTAGAAGGTTTTGGGGCATTGGCAGGACAAGGAGGACAAAGGTTGATTAGCACCCAGTGAAAAGAAAATGACCCCTCACACAACAACATAGGAAAAAGGTACCAAAGCAGGCAGAGATAAAAGGGGTAATACACTGAAGATTTGCATGATATGGACTTTAGGTTAGAGCAGTTCTCCAAAGACCACCATCCATCAAAATACTGGGGCAAGCTCATTAAATGCATCTATCCTGATGGTTCAAATCACTGCCCATATCCCTAAGATAAATAAGGATAGAATTATCCAAGGAGAGTATGCTGTTATCTTTTAGCTGGTAGATGATGACGCTCCTCAGCATTTGCTACATGCCAAGAAATGAGGCTTGGGGGAGTTATTAGCAGCTCTTTTAGACTTGCTGCAACTTCATGGGCTACTTAATTTTGCCTGTTTTGCAGTGACACTTAGTAGGCTATTCATCAAGTCCTTAGTGAACTTGTTAAAATGGGGTAGGTCAAAGCATTAGTTGATCTGAATCAACAACAGAACCAAAAATGACCTTCATTTATAGTGAGTGTTTCTCAGCCAATACAATTGTGTCTTCTTTTTCCAGTCTGACTAAGTGTCTTCTGACTCATTCCAATTGGACACAGATGCTGTGGCCAGTCATGACATGTGGGGCTACATGGTGGAAGATGGTTTTCCTGCTCCTGTCCCACCTCTTAGTCATAACAAAGGAAGAAGAACAGCACTTTTCTTAAAACTTGCGAATTTGGATGTCTGTTTATAAATGGCAATAACAGTTCAGAAAATGGACTGCTATTTTCTCCTCAGGCAATTAAGCAGTGGTGATCGTTTTAATGAAAAGAACTTCCTGTTCCCCTTGGGTGCAGTCTGTCTTAATGTTACTGGTAGTCATTCTGAAAAGCATTTTAACATTCTATAACAAATATAGTCCAGGTGAATGAAACACTATACCTGTCAGCTTGTCACATTTACAGCTTTCTGGGGATTTTTTTCAACTGACACCAGAAACCCACCAAATTCCTACACCATCCCACTTCAGATATAGCTGATTGGAGAGGAATGATGGTAGCTCTGCTGAATAAATCATGAGCAAGTAACACTAGGAGAGCTTATGCTGAAGCTTTAGAAAGTTTAGGATCTTCTATATGTGTTGCTATGGAAGCAGAGGCTTAAGATGATTATTTGTTACACAATACACAGATGCTTACTGCAAGATTCAGGTATCTCAATGTACATCCACGTGACAGCATTAGAATGTTTTGACAGATATTTGGGCTTAACTAATTTCATTACTTAGAAAACTGGATATTGAAAGGCTGGAGTTATTTAAAGAGAAATGACAAAGGCACAAGGTGGCCCTTTAGGATTGTTTTGCTTCACTCCTTAATCACTGGGGTTAAAGAGGTGGCAGAGGACTTTCACATATTCATGGTGCGTTCAGCCTTATTCATTTGGCTTTATGCTGAGGCCTTACAGATGACTGAGCTCATGAATTGCAAACCATCTGTTTTGGAGATGTTTCTTTGACCCAAGAAGCTGTTTTGGTTTGGTTAATGACGTCCCAACTAACAAAGTCAGTGTTTGCCAGCAAGTCAAGTTAGACTGAATGAGAGTTTGTATTTCATGCCTGGTGCACTTGTCTGTAGAGTTATGGTTATGGTGCATCTTTGTAACTCATTCCACAGGGATCTTGTATTCAGATTTTCTTTAAGCCAGATGTTTTCACCAACTGACATGAATGTCATGCTAAAAAGAATGCTGGGCAGCCAGGGCATTGCACAAAATTATTACAGTGCACACTTGTTTAGAACTGGAAGTGTTACTGACCTGGCTATGGAAAGTCAGTATGTTGAAATACTGAAATGTACAAGCAGATTGGCATCTAAAGCTTTCTTGTCCTGTATCAGGTGAATTAGGCATGACATTTAAATTTGTTTAACTAAGGCAATTGTTGATCATTGGGAACTCCACAATTTGTAGAGCAGCATCCAGAGCAACAGCTCATATTAAAGGGTCAAACCTCAATCTTGGTCCAGCAAGACAGGTAGTTTATTAGCATAGGTACCCTGGGCTGCCTTGGCTTCAACTTTTTCCTGTCCTAGAAAGGGTATTTTCCAAAGGATCTTTTTCAGACTATATTGTACTATATTTGCATGGAAATTATTTAGAATACGTTCCAAAATGGATTTTATTAACCAAATATTGGCTGATTTGGGTATTCTGTGGCACAGATATCCAGATCTGGTGATACTCTGGCCAACTATATTACCATACCTGCATTGGCAGGTTGCCATTAGAGCATCCACTATTGTGCTTATTTGATGGTTTGTCAATAGTCATGTTGCTAGAGCTTCACCCCAAGTCAGGTTTGAGTCACTGAACACGCAGATTTAGCCAATCTATACCTGGACTTTATCACACAGATGGGGTTCATTTGAATGACTTTGGTTTGGATTTGTTTAATTTGCAATTATTGAGAGTGTTACTTTTTTGTATGTAAATGTGTTTTGGATTTGTTTAATTTGCAGTTATTGAGAGTGTTACAAAAAAGTTTGTGAATGTGTTTCCTGTGCCTCAAACTAAGAGTTGGTTAGGGGAAGCAAATAAACAGCTACAGATTTGCTTGCTGAGTAATCAGAGGAAGCACTGTGTACACTATCTTGTAGATTTGGGGGACTAGTCTGGCACAGATGGGGTCTACACCAACTGGTAACAATGGAGAATTCAGTGTGGTATAAAGTGTCAGTTTTATAAACATTTTCCTTGGCTATTTTTTGATCTGCTGTTAAAAATGTTTGCATTGGCAACTGTCTGTCTTTTCTGTGGGATTGAAAGAGGGACAACTGATTATGTGCAGCACAGCACAAAATGCATTTTAGAATATACAGGTGAGCTGCTAAGGTAAATGACTGCAGTCAACACTAAGGGTGACATGGCTACAGCAATGTCCTTTGTTTTGATTACATAAATTGTTAGTCATCCCCAGTGATGTATGCAGTCATGTGCATATAGTATCTGTGTACTTTGAACTCAGTAATGTCTGCATCCAGAAAAGCCATCTGACTCTTTCCAGGAAATGTTAACCATCCAGAGATAAATTGTATATTGTCTGTGGCTGGCATATTTTGTTACATAAAAAAGGGTCTAGGCCTGTCATAACCAAATTTGATATTGTGATAGTTACAGCACTTTTAACAGTAAAAGCAGCAAGGTCATATTTATATGGACCATGTGACATTTATTATTTTACTTACTTACCTACTAACTTACCTACTTAGTTATTTATTTTACATGTAGGGGAATATTAATTCAGAACCATTCATCCCCTAAACTGTGGATGCAGAGATAACCTAACACCAAAATGGTATCCTGCTACTGTGGTGATCAAGTATTCTTACTTGTAACCTACTATTTCTGTTTTGAAACTAAAAGGAAACTTGATTTAAAATAAAAAAAAAATAGGATACCAGTGACATAATTATTTAAATAGTACAGTAATTATACTAGCCAACTAATTAGCTTGCAGCTTTCCAATAAAATCAAAGAGAAATGTAACCTGAAAGACAGAGGTCATGGTATTCTTAAGCATGACTTCTCAACTGCTCCTGGCTAACATAGTAACAGGACATTGGTAGCCAGTCTATGTCCTGTTACTATGTGCTCTTCAGATTGTCTGGAAGAACAGAAGTTTTGTTGTAAGTGTCTTTTATTTATTCACTGGCCAGAAAAAAGATATAACCACTAAGGAATACTTAGCGATTAAACAAAATTGTACAACTCAAAAAATAATAAAAATACCACAGCCAGAAATAAATATGGAAAACAGAAACTGAGGTGCTTTATTCAAAAAATGAAGTGCTTTCGTCCATATATATCCAGGGCTTCTTCCGAGTGAAAACCATATGACACACAGACAGTATTTATATATATATATATATATATATATATATATATATATATATATATATATATATTTATATATATATATATATTTATATATATATATATATATATATATATATATATATAAATATATATATATATATATATGTATATATAAATATATATATATATATAAATATATATATATATATATATATATATATATATATATATATATATATAAATATATATATATATATATATATATATATGTATATAAATATATATATATATATATATATATATATATATATATATATATATAAAAATATATATATTTATATATACATATATATATCAAGTCACACACATGCACATATATATATATATATACTACAAACTGATCACATAATCATTCACCTAATAACTCAATTAAACTCATTAAAATGAATGACATCTATAAAAACTAACCCACACAAAAATAATTCAACATGTATCTACACGTGCATAAAATGTCATACTAATATAATAACCAACTAAAAATAACATATGATGGCTTTATTAAAACTTCAGTATTCATATTTTTTGAGATCTCAATTTTAAAATACTCAAGAGAGAGCAAGCTTCATAAATACCCAGAAATTGTTCATCATTCAGTCTAATTTGCCGTACCAACTCTTTATATTCTAACAAATTTTTAAAATCACCACCCTTTACAGTCATTTCTATCCTGTCAATTACAAAAAAACAAGAACTTCTTAAAATTATTACAAGCCGTGAAGTCCATGTACAAGGTATTATGACTTTTTTATTTTTAATATCCTTAAAATATTCAGCCATCCGGTCCTTAAACCTTCTGGTTGTCTTGTCCACATAGAATGCAGGACAAGACATACATGAAGCCACATATACCACCAATTTGTTGTTGCAATTACACCAACCAGGACATTGAAGAGTTCTTTCATATCCTGTAATAACCACATGGGGTCCATCATTAATGTATTTACAATATCTACAGTTACCACACTTGTTCATCTTTGATTTCAGTTTATCATTCTTCAGCCCTGTACCACACTCAAACCAAATGGGTACACAAAAATTATATTGCAGAACAGTGGCTCCATTTCTACACTATTCATGTGCGTAGGACCCTAAATCATTTCACATAGTCATTGGTAATCTAGCCTTTAGAATAAGTACAAATTTCACGTCTAAACTTCATCACTTCATTTTTAACCTTCACGAAAAGGCCCATTGGATAACCTCTATATTTAGTTATTCCCACCAATGTTGTTAATTCATCTCTGAATCTAACACAATCACTCATTATTCATGAAAGCCTCATCATTTGACCTTTAATAACACCCCTTTTCTGTTAAGAAGCGTGACAACTATCAAAATGCAACAATACATTTGAATGAGTCTACTTTCAAAAAATATTTTGAACATAATTGTTGTGCTACAACATCCTTGTAAATATGTAAATCTAAAAAAATCAGTGCCTTCTTTTTGAACTTTACTAGTGAATTTTAATAATGTTGTGGTGTTGTTTAGGTATTCAAGCAATTTCGAAACTTCATGTGCACTCCGTTTCCACAAAATCGAAATACCATCCAAAAATTTCACATACATTAGCATCTTGGATATAAACCCTGAGGCAAAAACATGGAGTCTCTCCCATTTAGTCAAAATCAAATTAGCATAAATAGGGGCACATTTAGTGCCTATTGCCACAACAGAAACCTTTTGAAAAAAATTCACCTTCAAAACAAAAAACTTATTTTTAAGAACCATTTCCATCAAACTTACTAACATGTTAATTTTAACATTGGTTAACATTTCACTCTTAACTAAGGTATCACGAATGAAAGATTTTATTAACCTTATATTGGCTTTGGGTATTCTATGGCACAGATATCCAGATTTGGTGATTCTCTGGGCAACTATACTACCATACCTGCATTGGCAGGTTGCCATTAGAGCATCCGCTATTGTGCTTACTTGATGGTTTGTCAATAGTCATGTTGCTAGAGCTTCACCCCAAGTCAGGTTTGAGTCATTGAACATGCAGATTTAGCCAATCTATACATGGATTTTATCACACAGATGGGTTCATTTGAAGGAGTTTGGTTTGGATTTGTTTAATTTGCAATTATTGAGAGTGTTACAAAAAAGACTGTGAATGTGTTTCTTGTGCCTCAAACTGGTAGTAGTTGGTTAGGGGAGGCAAATAAACAGCTACAGATTTGCTTGCTGAGTAATCAGAGGAAGCACTGTGTACACTATCTGGTAGATTTGGGGGACTAGTCTAGCACAGATGGGGTCTACACCAACTGGTAACAATGGAGAATTCAGTGTGGTATAAAGTGTCAGTGTTATAAATATTTTCCTTGGCTATTTTTTGATCTGCTGTTAAAAATGTTTGCACTGGTAACTGTCTGTCCTTTCTGTGGGATTGAAAGAGGGACAACTGATTATGTGCAGCACAGCACAAAATACATTTTAGAATATACAGGTGAGCTGCTAAGGTAAATGACTGCAGTCAACACTAAGGGTGACATGGCTACAGCAATGTCCTTTGTTTTGATAACATAAATTGTTAGTCATCCCCAGTGATGTATGCAGTCATGTGCATATAGTATCTGTGTACTTTGAACTCAGTAATGTCTGCATCCAGAAAAGCCATCTGACTCTTTCCAGGAAATGTTATCCATCCAGAGATAAATTGTATATTGTCTGCGGCTGGCATATTTTGTTACATAAAAAAGGGTCTAGGCCTGTCATAACCAAATTTGATATTGTGATAGTTACAGCACTTTTAACAGTAAAAGCAGCAAGGTCATATTTATATGGACCATGTGACATTTATTATTTTACTTACTTACCTACTAACTTACCTACTAAGTTATTTATTTTACATGTAGGGGAATATTAATTCAGAACCATTTATACCCTAAACTGTGGATGCAGAGATAACCTAACACCAAAATTGTATCCTGCTACTGTGGTGATCAAGTATTCTTACTTGTAACCTACTATTTCTATTTTGAAACTAAAAGGAAACTTGACTTAAAATAAAAAAAAAAAAATAGGATACCAGTGACATAATTATTTAAATAGTACAGTAATTATACCAGCCAACTAATTAGCTTGCAGCTTTCCAATAAAATCAAAGAGAAATGTAACCTGAAAGACAGAGGTCATGGTATTCTTAAGCATGACTTCTCAACTGCTGCTGGCTAACATAGTAACAGGACATTGGTAGCCAGTCTATGTCCTGTTACTATGTGCTCTTCGGATTTTCTGGAAGAACAGAAGTTTTCTTGTAAGTGTCTTTTATTTATTCACTGGCCAGAAAAAAGATATAACCACTAAGCAATACTTAGCGATTAAACAAAAATGTACAACTCAAAAAATAATAAAAATACCACAGCCAGAACTAAATATGGAAAACAGAAACTGAGGTGCTTTATTCAAAAAATGAAGTGCTTTCATCCATATATATCCAGGGCTTCTTCCGAGTGAAAACCATATGATACACAGACAGTATATATATATATATATATATATATATATATATATATATATATATATATATATATTTATATTTGTATATATATATGTATATTTTGATATATATATATATATATTTAAAAAAATATATATATATATATATATATATATATATATATAAAATGTCACACACACACACACACACACACATATATATATACTACAAACTGATCACATAATCATTCACCTAATAACTCAATGAAACTCATTAAAATGAATGACATCTATAAAAACTAACCCACACAAAAATAATTCAACATGTATCTACACGTGCATAAAATGTCATACTAATATAATAACCAACTAAAAATAACATATGATGGCTTTATTAAAACTACAATATTCATATTTTTTGAGATCTCAATTTTAAAATACTCGAGAGAGAGAGCAAGCTTCATTAAAACCCAGAAATTGCTTATCATTCAGTCTAATTTGCCATACCAACTCTTTATATTCTAACAAATTTTTAAAATCACCACTCTTTACAGTCATTTCTATCCTGTCAATTACAAAAAAACAAGAACTTCTTAAAATTATTACAAGCCGTGAAGTCCATGTACAAGGTATTATGACTTTTTTATTTTTAATATCCTTAAAATATTCTGCCATCCGGTCCTTAAACCTTCTGGTTGTCTTGTCCACATAGAATACAGGACAAGACATACATGAAGCCACATATACCACCAATTTGTTGTTGCAATTACACCAACCAGGACATTGAAGAGTTCTTTCATATCCTGTAATAACCACTTAGGGTCCATCATTAATGTATTTACAATATCTACAGTTACCACACTTGTTCATCTTTTATTTCAGTTTTTCATTCTTCAGCCCTGAACCACACTCAAACCAAATGGGTACACAGAAATTATATTGCAAAACAGTGGCTCCTTTTCTACACTATTCATGTGCGTAGGACCCTAAATCATTTCACATAGTCATTGGTAATCCAGCCTTTAGAATAAGTACAAATTTCACGTCTAAACTTCATCACTTCATTTTTAACCTTCACTAAAAGGCCTATTGGATAACCTCTATCTTTAGTTATTCCCACCAATGTTGTTAATTCATCTCTGAATCTAACATAATCACTCACTATTCATGAAAGCCTCACCATTTGACCTTTAATAACACCCCTTTTCTGATAAGAAGCGTGACAACTATCAAAATGCAACAATACATTTGAATGAGTCTACTTTCAAAAAATATTTTGAACATAATTGATGTGCTACAACATCCTTGTAAATATGTAAATCTAAAAAATCAGTGCCTTCTTTTTGAACTTTACTAGTGAATTTTAATAATGTTGTGGTGTTGTTTAGGTATTCAAGCAATTTTGAAACTTCATGTGCACTCCGTTTCCACAAAATCAAAATATCATCCAAAAATTTCACATACATTAGTATCTTGGATATAAACCCTGAGGCAAAAACATGGAGTCTCTCCCATTTAGTCAAAATCAAATTAGCATAAATAGGGGCACATTTAGTGCCTATTGCCACAACAGAAACCTTTTGAAAAAAATTCACCTTCAAAACAAAAAACTTATTTTTAAGAACCATTTCCATCAAACTTACTAACATGTTAATTTTAACATTGGTTAACATTTCACTCTTAACTAAGGTATCACGAAAGAAAGATTTTATTAACCAAACATTGGCTGATTTGGGTATTCTGTGGCACAGATATCCAGATTTGGTGATTCTGTGGCCAACTATACTACCATGCCTGTGCTGGCCTGTTGCCATTAGAGCATCCACTATTGTGCTTACTTGGTTTGTCAATAGTCATGTTGCTAGAGCTTCACCCCAAGTCGGGTCTGAGTCATTGACACACAGATTTAGCTAATCTATACCTGGACTTTATCACACAGATGTGGATCATTTGAATGAGTTTGGTTTGAATTTGTTTAATTTGTAATTATTGAGAGTGTTACAAAAAAGACTGTCAATGTGTTTCCTGTGCCTCAAACTAATAGTTGGTTAGGGGAGGCAAATAAACAACTACAGATTTGCTTGCTGAGTAATCAGAGGAAGCACTTTGTACACTATCTGGTAGATTTGGTGGACTAGTCTGGCACAGATGGGGTCTACACCAACTGGTAACAATGGAGAATTCAGTGTGGTATAAAGTGTCAGTGTTATAAAGATTTTCCTTGGCTATTTTTTGATCTGCTGTTAAAAACAGCTGTCTGTCATTTCTGTGGGATTGAAGGAGGGACAACTGATTATGTGCAGAGCAGCATAAAATGCATGTTAGAATATACAGGTGAGCTGCTAAGGTAAATGACTGCAGTCAACACTAAGGGTGACATGGCTACAGCAATGTCCTGTGTTTTGATTACATAAATTGTTAGTCATCCCCAGTGATGTATGCAGTCCTGTGCATATAATATCTGTGTACGTTGAACTCAGTAAAGTCTGCTTCCAGAAAAGCCATCTGACTCTTTCCAGGAAGTATTATAAGTCCAGAGATAAATTGTATTTTGTCTGTGGCTGGCATATTTTGCTACATAAAACAGGGACTAAGACTGTTATAACTAAATTTGATATTGTGACAGTTACAGCACTTTTAACAGTAAAAGCAGCTAGGTCATATTTATATGGCCCATGTGACATTTATTAATTTACTTACTTGCCTACTAACTTACCTGCTTACTTATTTATTTTACATGTAGGAGAACATTAATTCAGAACCATTTATTATCTAAACTGTGGATGCTGAGATACCCTAACACTAAAATGGTATCCTGCTACTGTGGTGATCAAGTATTCTCACTTGTAACCTACCATTTCTATTTTGAAACAAAAAGGAAACAATTTAAAATTATGAAAAATAGGATACCAGTGACATAATTATTTAAATAGTACAGTAATTTTACTAGCCAACTAATTAGCTTGCAGCTTTCCAATAAAATCAAAGGGAAATGTAACCTGAAAGACAGAGGTCATGGTATTATTAAGCATGACTTCTCAACTGCTCCTTTCTAACATAGTAACAGGACATTGGTAGCCAGTCTATGTCCTGTTACTATGTGCTCTTCAGGTTGTCGGAAGAACAAAAGTTTTCTTGCAAGTGTCTTTTATTTATTTACTGGCCAGAAAATAGATATATCTGGGGGCAGTGGTAACAATACATATTGCCAATATGAGTATAAGCAAAAAGACATGGGGCTGGATTCAATACGCCCTACATGGCTTGCTGAAACTGTTTTCGCAACACTGAGTGACACTCACATTATAGTGCTCTGATGTATATTCAGTAAATTGCTCTATGCAAAGTATAGAGCTGAACATACCAGGTAACTATCATGGCATGCTAATTAATGCACAAGAATCTGAATTACAGATTAATTAACCAATCCAAGATAATGGCGCTATTCAGCAAGCCATAAAGCAATCATGTAAACTTCATGTAGTCATATGCCATGTACTCCAAAATCTTTTGTAATACAGCCACATAAACTACACTGGAAAGAAAGCATGTTAGGGACTACTGCTGCAATTGTTCATGTGTATGTGCAACAGGCTCCAGTCTATGCTGCAGCTGCTTATATTTGCTTATAGACCTCGAGCAAGGAGGAGAAGGGTATTTTGACTCCATTTAATGTTTCATGGTCTGCATGAAGTAGAAGTTGTATAGGACTACAGGGTGGATACAGACACAATCCTGGCAGTCTGCAACCTCTGTCATCCTCAGCTGAGACCAAGGGCAAACCAAGGTGGACCTCTGGAGACCAAAGTAAGTATACCACTTAGACTTCTAGCTTCAGGACATATGGGGGACACTCTGAGGGTGTCACGGAGCTTCGGCATCCAGGATTCTACATCAGTTCATGAATGCTATGCTACAGAATGCAAGTAACTAGATCTATTTCCACAGTACCCCTGAGAGCTAGAAGAATGTAGGCTTTTGATCCATAGCACACTTCCCTTAAGTCCTAGGTGCAATATACTACACCCATGTTGAGATAAAATCACCACCCAGGGAACAGGGAAAGGTCTATATCAACAGGAAGGGGTTCCACTCAAAAAGTTACCAGCCTGTGTGTAATGTTAGGGGAATCATCCTGAATATGTGTGCTAGCAACACCAGCGGTTATCACAACTCGTATATCTGGCACACCGCAGAATTCTACCAGGTTGTGTATTCACTGTCCACATAAAGCACTTGAAACACACTTCCCATTGTTACCAGTTGGTGTAGACCCCATCTGTGTCAGCCTAGTCCCCTAAATCTACCAGATAGTGTACAAAGTGCTTCCTCCGATTACTCAGCAAGCAAATCTGTAGTTGTTTATTTGCCTCCCCTAACCAACTATTAGTTTGAGGCACAGGAAACACATTCACAGTCTTTTTTTGTAACACTCTCAATAATTGCAAATTAAACAAATTCAAACTAAAATCCTATTGAATGGTAGGTTGCCCCTCTCCCCACTACACTTTCCAACACAAATAAAAAGGTTTGAACAAACCTATGAATAGTACATAGAAATATATATTATCCAAAATAGTAAAAAAAAGTCCAGCTGTGTACCCAGTGTCAACATAAAACACTTGAGCATGCTTTCCATTTAGAACAGAATGGAAGGTTGCCCCCCCCCCCCTCCAACCTCTAACACAAGCAAAAGAGTATGGACAAACACTCATTCTTCCAGCATTCCTATACTCAAGACTGTAGTTCTGTCACTGATTACTGGATGATAGATGTTATGTGATCCGATCTCGCCTACATTCTGACACTCGGCACGCTTATGCTATAGAGCGAGGCCTCTTATTGGCTGAGCTTTCTTTATCCCAGGATGCACCACCACTAATCCCCCAGATCTCGTTTGCCGCTTACAGAGCTTGGACGTGGTCTCAACATTGGCTGGGCTAAGTACTATATTTATAGTATCTTTTCCTGTCAGAAAATTTCTCTTTTTCAACCCAAAAGCTGTTTTAACGGCTAATTTTTGTGTATGAGTGTGTCTCTTGGCGTTTTATTCAATTTTGCTTTAATTTTCCTGTCAGAGAAGGTTCCTTTCAGTCAGAGGGGCCTTCCCCTATTCTAACTACTTTAGTGGTTATGTGTGGTTCAAGTACCCGTTTTGAGTCAGTGGGTCTTGACCCTCCTTGTTTTCTTTCCCTTTTCTTTGCTGTAAAAAAAAAAAAAAAAAAGTTTTCAGTTTTCAGTTTATAATTTCTGAGATACAGCATACTTGTTGTACCTGTTTTTTTCTAACAACTTTCAAGTTTACTGTTTTTACAATATGTCTAAAGAACATAGACCATCCGGTTTAAGAAGTGCACGAGGTGTGGTTTAAAATGTCCATAACGGACGACCACTCCTCGTGTCTATTGTCTTGCGCCAAACATCTCCAAGAATCCTGCAGTGTGTGCCATGCGTTTTCCTCCCGAGTCCTCCAGGAGAGGAAAAACAAATTAATTCTTAAAGGATTAATTAAGCCTTCTTTCGAGGAGGCTTTATCTTCCTCTCCTTCTCCTTCTAAGAAGAACCAGTCAGTCGGAACCGACAGCTAAAAAAGGCAAGCAGACTTCTCCATCGGCTCCACGGACTTCGGAGCCGAGGTCGGAACGGTCTGCCTCGATGCCTCCTACCTCGACCCCTCTGGTTTCGGAGCCGAGGTCTGGAGCATCGAGAGGCGGGTCATCCTCATCGGCTCCACTGATATTGGAGCCGATAAGGGCTCAGACACTTCCCCTCGGAGCCGAAGTCTTTATTGGCGCCGAGAGAAATTTCGGTGAAGGCTTCCTCGGAGCCGATAATAGTGGATTCCTTTCGGAGCCGGTCCCCAGGCCCTTTGGAGCCGATGGAGGAATCGGTTCGGGCCCAATCGGTATCCTCGAGATCTTCCAGGATGTCTGATTCGGACATCGACAGGGTACTCCTTCGACTCTTCCAGTCTCCGGTGTTCCAAAAGATGGTTTCGGCTCCAGCCCATTTGGCTTCAGAGCCGATGGTCCACTCCCTTACAGTTCTTCCTCCTCCAACAGCTTCGGCACCATTGGAGCAGGTGTTGGTGGAACCAGTGGAGGTGTTAGGGTCAGACCCAACCCTTGCTCCGACTCCGGCTCCTGGGTTGGAGTTCAGTGCACGGACTTCTTCCTTTGGCCCTGGGGGGGAGGCTTCGGGATTGATGCCTTCGGTCCCAAGTCTTCCTCTTGGTGCATCGGCGGCGGGAGTACCGTCCACTGTCATGGCCACGGAGGGGGGACCTTCCCAGGATTCTGGTGGTCCCGCCTTCAGGGCTATGAGGAGTGCTCTAGCCAAATCTTCTTTGGCCACCTCCACAGTTTCCCGGCTCCTTCCCTACTCTTGGAGACTGGGTCGTTGGCAGTTCCCCTGTCAGCAGACAGCGGAGCCCCTGGGCCTCAGGTTACCCCCGCTGGGGTTTCTCCCCCTCCTGGAGGTCCTTCTAAAGCCTCTTCGGATGAACCTCCCAGGAAGAAAACGTGCAAGAGGAAGCACGTTGACTCCCCTGACGAGTCTTTGACATCTGACACGATCTCGATGATGCAGAGGGGTCCCCCAAGTTGTCCTCGGATGATGTCTCCTTTGCAGACATCCTTGAAGCCCTAAAACAACGAGGTGGCTGGCAGTCCAAACCTCCCTCTGCTGATGAGTCGGTGTTCCTGAAGGCCTCGGGCTCAGCCCTCCGCCTCCTGGGTGTCTCCGACGAGCTCTTGGATTTGATCTGTCGGCGTGGAACACCCGGACTCTGTGGAACCGGTGCCCGCTCGTCCAAACAAATTTCTTTCAGCACCCCCAGATAGAGAGTTCCTCACGAAAGGTGTGGCTGTGGATGCTGTGGTGGTGGCATCTGCTACACAGCAGGATGTAGCAGAGGCTTCTACATCCGTCCATCCTCCTAATAAGGAGTCTAGGAGCATGGATCGTGCGGCAAGTGCACCCTTAGTTCAGCGGCCTTTACTTTGAGGTCTCTGAACTACCTAACGCACTTTATGAGATTCCAGAGGGATCTGATTAAGGAGCTATCCGATACCCTCTTAGGTATCCTGCCTGAGGAGCTGGCCCAGACGGTTGGATCTCAGCTGGCTACGATGTCATCCATCTCGAACTCGTCCATGAGGCTCATCTCGTCAGATGCAGGGGGGCGAGTAGAGCGGCGGGTACAGGCATTGTGCTACGGAGACAAGCCTGGCTTCGCCTGCAGGAGGGTAAGACTCTGACTGCCATAGGGGCACGATTTTCCACTCCCTTTCGGCCTTATTCCAAGGCTAAAAGAGGAGGGAAGATGTGGTTCCGGAGATCGCAGAAGTCTTACCCCTCTCAGCAGGAAGGTTCCCCCTCCAGAGGCAGAGGAGGGGGAAATTCATCAGGAAGATGCCGTCCCAGAGGTGGCAGAGGCCCCCGCAACACTGGAGACTGCGAGTCCTTTCATGGCTCCTCAACCTTTCATAGTCCCTGAGGGATTGCCCGGCTGTGCTGCTCCGGAGCCAGTCGGGGGTCGTTTTTCGAAGCACCTAAAGGCCTGGGAAAGGATCACTCAGGACCGATGGGTGCTTCGAATTATCGCCGGAGGTTACTCCATCCCATTCTGTTGTCGTCCCCCTCAGTTCAAAAGAATCCCAGACCCGTCACCCAGTCAACGGGATACCGCAGCCATAGAAATTTCAAAACTGCTGCAAAAAGGAGCCATCCAACCGGTCCCCGCAGACCAGATCGGATTAGGGACTTTCTCAAGATTCTTTTTAGTGCCAAAAAAGACCGGGGACTTGAGGCCCATTTTGGACCTAAGCAACCTAAACCGTTCAGTCAAGAAGTCCAAGTTCCGAAAGGTCACTTTACAAACCATTCTCCCATTGTTGGAGAAAGGTGTTTGGATGTGCTCCATAGACCTCAAGGACGCGTATTACCATATCAAAATACATCAAACGTCCAGGAGACACTTGCGCTTCAGCCTAGGAAGCAGTCATTTTCAGTTTCATGCTGCCCTTTGGTCTCACCACAGCCCCCAGGGTGTTCACCAAATGCTTGGCAGTAGTGACTGCTCACTTGAGGAGTCTAGGATTCCAGGTGTTTCCGTACCTAGATGACTGGCTTCTAACTGCCACCTCAAAGCATCTACTTCTACAGAGCCTGCAGGCCACAACATCACTGGGCAATTCCCTAGGAATCACCTTCAATTGGCCAAAGTCTGTGTTACGGCCATCTCAAAGGATAAAATTCATAGGGGCAGAGATAGATTCAAACCAGATGTGGGTCTATCTACCTGCAGACAGAATTCAGATCATACAAAATCAGGTTCGAGCCCTACTCCCCAAGTCCAAAGCCCCAGCCAGAATGGTCTTGCAACTATTGGGATTGATGTCTGCCACAGTTCTGCTAGTTCCCTTGGCAAGGTTACACATGAGAATCCTCCAGTGGCTTCTCTCAACTCAATGGTCCCTTCAGGAACTCCCTCTCAATCATCTAATATGGATCACAGAATCTTGCAGATGAGACTTTCGCTGGTGGCTAGTGTCTTCCAATTTGAATCAGGGACGACCCTTTGCTCTTCCTCCTCCGGCAGCCACGTTGACCATGGACACCTCCCAGGCGGGGTGGGGGGGGCATTCCCTGGGCAGGTCAGTCCAGGGCAAATGGCATCCGGAAGAGACCTCTCTCCACATCAACATCCTAGAGATGAGAGCAGTACTCCTGTCCCTTCAAGCCCTTCACTGTTACGTCCCTCAGGGCATAATTGCTGTTCACACGGACAACATGTCAGTTGTCTGGTACCTGAACAAGCAGGGAGGGACCAGATCCTATCCTCTTTGCAGAGAAGCGATGAGGGTCTGGGAATGGGCAATCTCAGCCAATCGCTTCCTAGTGGCAACTCACATACCGGGCAAATCCAATGTCGTAGCCGACAGGTTGAGCAGGACCATTCTCTCTCCTCACGAGTGGTCTCTGAACATAACTATTACAAGACAGATTTTCAGCGAATGGGGAGTTCCTTGTTGCGACCTCTTCCTCTGAATGCTAAGTGCAAGGATTTTTTCTCCCTATCCCCGGCTCCGGGGAAGAGCCCTATGGACGCGTTAGTCCATCCTTGGCCCACCGGCCTGCTTTATGCCTTCCCTCCAGTTCCTCTACTACCCAAGGTAATTCAGAAGGCTTCTCTCTTAGGGTGCAAGATGATCTTAATTGCTCCTTACTGGCCTCGTCAAGTCTGGTTTCCCTATCTTCGGAAACATGCTCTGGAAGGTCCATGGTTCCTGGACCAGATCCCAGACCTACTGACTCATCAGTCGGGACTACTACACCAGTCCCTACACACACATTAAGATTGACGGCCTGGCTCCTCCTCTTCCAACCATAGTCAGGAGACATGCACTAGACCCAGAGGTAGTGCGCATATTGTCTTCAGCCCACAAAAGAAACTTTATTCTAGCAAATGGAAAAAATTTGCTATATGGGCTCAACTCCGGGGCCTGGACCCCATTTCAACTCCCGTAGCAGAAGTACTCAAGTTCCTAACCTCTCTTTTCAACCAAGGCTCTTCTGTTTCTACCATCAGAGTACAATTGGCAGCAATTTCTAACTTTCATGAATCCATAGACCCACCTTTAATGAGCAACAGGTTGTGTAAGACCTTCTTGAAAGGTGCTGCTCTATTAAGACCTCCAGTTTCTCATCCTGCACCTCCATGGGATCTCGATATAGTATTACGTGCCTTGACTTCTTCCCCTTTGAACCGGCAGCTACCTGTGATTTAAAGTTTCTATCATGGAAGACAGCTTTCCTAGTGGCAATTACTTCAGCCAGAAGGGTTTCAGAACTTCAAGCTTTGTCAGTAAAACCTCCGCACTTGGTTTTCATCCAGACAGAGTTTCCCTCAGACCTAATCCTTCTTTTGTTCCTAAAGTCTGCTCTACTTTATGCTTACAACAGTCATTAGAGCTCCCAGTGTTTTTCCCAAAATACTCCAATGAAGCGAATTTATTTTCCACACACTAGATGTCCATAGGCAGTTACGTTTTATTTGGATAGGACCAAACAGTCAAGGAATACAGATCAGTTGTTTGTGTCCTTTGCAGAAAACAAATTGGGCAACGCAGTCACAAAGGTCACTATTGCCAAATGGATCAGGGACTGTATTACTCAAGCTTATATTTTTCTAACGAGAGCTTTCCACCGCTGTCAAGGCTCATTCTACAAGGGCTATGGCTACTTGTAGCATTTCATTCTAAGCTTGCTATTGGTGACATTTGTGCTGCTACATGGTCTTCCCGCATACTTTCATTTCTCACTACAAATTAGATGTGGCATCTAGAGGACGAGCTTCATTTGGTTCCACAGTGCTCAGGAGTGTTTTCCAATGAGCCACCCGGGATTTAGGTGCTAGGGACGCTGTCCCATCAGTCAGAATGTAGGCGAGATCGGATCACATAACATCTTTTAGTTATGTACTCACCATAACTTCAGATGTTTGGGATCCATCTCGCCTACATTCCTAATAACCCACCCTCCTTCCCCCTTCCTTGGAGATCAGAGGATATCAGAAGGTCCGAATCCTATTGTTTCATCTTGAAACATCTAACAATGTTATATAAACAAGCTGTGCATGTGTGCATGAATGCGGACAAACAAGATCTGGGGGATTAGTGGTGGTGCATCCTGGGATAAAGAAAGCTCAGCCAATAAGAGGCCTCGCTCTATAGCATAAGCGTGTCGGAGCCGAGGGATCGGCTCCGAACCCATCAGTCAGAATGTAGGCGAGATGGATCCCAAACATCTGAAGTTATGGTTAGTACATAACTAAATGTTATCACTGCTAAACAGTCAAGAATGCAAAGTAGAATGCCAGTCAATTTTCACTGTGCCCACTACTGCTTAAGAGGTTACCCTGGAGCATCTGAGAAGCCTAAAACCACTGTAAGCTGCATGTACAACCACTTGCACTGGATGAGAAACACAATGCAGTAGTTTCCAATACCAACTGAAATTGCAAATGCAAATAGTAACAAAATACTGTGCTGTAAGTATACACTTCCCAACTCACAAATGTAAAGCACTGCAAAAACTACATATGTAAACACTGAAGTATAAGAATTGCATACAGATTAGCTTTTTTTTCTACTGCCTATATATATACATTCTTAATGTTAGAATGTAAATGTATATTTTAGCAAAATATGTGCTTCTTTGTAGAAAAATATCCTTCAAAGAAATAGCAGTCACAATCTTCTCTGACTCAAAACAGTCTCCTCACTTTCAACTTCCCTAGCTACACAGTTACCTTTTTATAATGTAGATTCAGCACTCTGAGCACTCTGAAGATGCAAAGAAGGCGTGAACTCATTAGAATTGCTAAATACCAAACGTTTGACTTTGTGATGTAAACATAATGCAGCCTCTATACCATTGTCAGGTACTAATGGCTTGCAAATTTGAATGATTAGTGTGACTGAACCAAAACACAATAATTCGCAGACACCCTTCACTGAGGTGGGTGTGTCAGTGAGGATGTACTTACAAAGTGTGAAACTAACTGGTATGCTGAATGCTTTCATGTTTCTTCTACTCTCATTCTATATTTTACAGCTTCAGAGGAAATTGTGGCAAACAAGGAGTCACATGCCGAGAGACTGCTGAAACTTAGAGAGGCAAGATTGTGTTAATAATTGTGATTCCATAGATCAGAAGCAACTTCAGCGTATATAACTTAACTGTGACAGCAAGCATATATGCTTTCTCCTGTAGCTCTTGATGATTGTATTAGGCAAGTGTAGTAGTGTATTCAGATTATGTAGGTTCAATACCCACAACTAAACTATGGATTCACATGCAACAAGTATTATTTTTACAGTTGGAATGCAGCAATATTGGCTCTAATGTCACATTATTAACTTACTCTGTAATATCTTTGAAAGCATCTATAGAATGCATGCATATTCCAAGGATTACTAGTAATGATTCACAATAATTTTTGGAAGTGTGAAAGCTCTATAGCCATAATAATAATAAATGACTATTTATTGTAATAAAGAATGAATGTGACATATCATGGTTATAATAATCTATTTTCTTTTTTGTCTCATCCCACATCTTATCTCTCCTCTATGGCTAGGCCTCCCAACCCTTCACCACCTGCTGCACCAACACCCAGATATCTGAGATACGGCCTGGTATTACCACCTCACAAGCCACACTCTACCTGGTCCATTCTCATCAGGTAACAGTGCCCTGGCTGGCGGTGCAGTGGTACTTCCATTGAGTGCTAGTGCAGGCGATGATGACAGGAGTTGCCAAGGATGGTGTGAAAGCTGATAGACAGTAGCCTTGGTGCTCACATCAGCTGAGTGGAGAAGGTGCTCCTAAAAATCACAAAAAGACTCCAACATCAAGCAGTCTCACAAGCAGCTGAGGAAGGGACAGTGATGACAGTTCCAAGAGTGAGGACTAAATTGTCAACATTCCAACGCTTGACATGCATGTGTCTCTAATGTTCCCTACCTATCCCAAATGATGGTGTCCCCCAACCATTTTGTGTTCATCACCATCCTGCATCTGTCTTGCATGTCCTGCTTGTGTGCACCTGGTTCTTCACCTACACTACCTACCTAACCCTCACATTCCTATGTTCCTTCTCCACTACCCTCTTTTTGACACATCCCAAAAATGTGCACTTGTCCACAAACAAAATTGTTGCATACATAGTTCTCTACTTCACATATGTGTCTTCTTGAAACACTTGATTTGGTCCAATTGGATATACAACATCATTGCATTCTTGTCACCCATCTGTATTGTAGTCACAGCCTAAATTCATCCAATTGTTTTAATATGTGCTCATTACTATTTTGAAGATGTGAATATCTATGGTTCTCTCCCATTCCCCTCCTTGCTCTCCTTTGTTCTTCCCTCTGTTTGCTCCCCATTTTACCACTTTCCTACTAACCCCATTTTTACACGTTTAATCTGGTTAAAAAATATAGCCACACACAACACAAGTGGCCAGAAATGGCCCATAAAAAAGCCTTTACTTTTTGACCTCTGCATTTGCATGGAGTTTGGCATTGTGCACTAATGCCAGGGGCAGTGAATGGCTGTTCACATCCTATGGCATAACCTGGTAAGTTTTTGCCATCGGCTGCACTAGTCCAGTTGTCTCTGCACAATACTGCTTAAAGTTGTTGTGCTAGAGGAACACAGAGTTAAAGCAGAGTAAAGGCAGCACTTTGGAACAGATACTATGACAGTGCTTAGACTTCTGGATGTAACGAAGTGCAGCTTCCTATGTACAGTTAAACATCACTTGATTGAAGATTGCTTTTGCCCATAGAATCAAGGGTTTGATTCCAGATACATCTCACATCATTTCTTAGTGTGATGTTAAATGTCTATGATTTGTTTAACACCCACATCTTAACATTTGCCACAGCTATGAGTTCTCATGGAGATATATTAAATAATGAACGAAAGGAGTATTTGAAATGACATCCATCCCCACAGCTATGAGATATTTATCCAGCCTTGTTCTGCTTGTCATAAGACTGCATACTGTCATGAATCTGCTGATGGTTAATACCAATGTGTCACCTTGATTCAATGGGATATCAGTGCTCCTGTAGGGTGCATGGTTTCAAAGTCTGCTGTAGTATTCTCTTTGTGATATATTCAAGTGATGATCAGATGTACAAATGTACATTTGCATCTTGACAAGGCTTATAACCCAGCAGTAGGGGATGCTCTTAAGGACTTTTTCCAGAGATCTCTTTCCTGTGTATCTGTTGCCTATCCATCTGGCTATATGTTCTCCTAAATAAGTATATGTCTGCTCATCAAGTAAACTGTAAGGTGGGCCACAATTGCTATAACTATCAAAAATCAGTTCCCATATGTCACCAGTATATTTCAGATGTCCCACATCATCAAACAGATGTATATGGGTGTTTTAATTATTGTCACTCTATATCTCCTTCATCCTTATCTCATGCGATTCGTGCTACAGAGCAGGATATATTCTGGTTGAGAAGACATGTCATGCCAACGCATCATTAATTTGTACATGAATTTGCCAGGAAAGTACACATCCTCTACAGCTGTGTGCCTGTCATCACTTCCTCTGTCTCACCACAATGTACTGTAGCATCATTAGTAGAATGATGGATGAAATGTTCATCTAATATGATGTGGAAACTGTTCTTACTTTGAAGAAGCATACTGCATACACTTTTCTGGATATCCAGCCCTACACAAATAGTTAGCATATCTGCTGAGTCATAATAATAATTTCACAAGCTGTACCTACAATTAACTTGTGATTTGCAGTGAATCCTGCAAAACAGCTACTGTTTGTAGAGGTGTCCTGAGGTAGGCATTACTTATACAATTTGGGGAAGACACCTACTTTAGTGTAGTAACTGATAGTCACATTTGCAGTCCTTTAGGTTATAGGTTAGTACTAGGCTACCTGCCCTTTCAGGTTATTGTAGGCCTAGCCAGTTATCCCATGCATGATTCAAACCCTGCACCTTGTGTTTGTAAAACAAACACCTTAAATGTTGTGTCACCCCCCCCCATATTTACTTAGTTAATGGCATCCTGACAACATTTGTTAAAAAAAAGTCATCTGTATTTAAACCCTGGCTCATCTATGCTCTGACCAAGAGCTTGCTGCCATGCCTGTCAACTGTTCAGATTTTCTCCAAATGATCAGATTTCTGCCTCATATTTTTGATCTTTCCTTCATAAAGTTTTGGTTTTCTGTCAAATCATTGGCATGTCATTTAGGATTAAAGTCAGAAAATTATGATATACATTTGAGTTTCAGACTTCAAACTCTTCAGAAAATTCATGCTAATGCAACACCTGTTATTCTATAAATTTTCTAAGTTTGTAACATTGCCCCTATTTTTGGGACCCACATTATTTAAGGCTTTTTCCAGATTTCTTGCACTAGGAGCTTGAGAGGTATGCTCACTGCTCTTATACCCTGCGCCACAGGAAACTCTCAGAACCAGGTGTATTTTCCATACTCAGTACTGTCCAAAGTGCTGATGACCACACATCGCTGCTGAGCCTGTTTGCATGAAGGAAGGCATACTAAATTAAAATTTTCACTGCTTTCCTTAAGCACAGAACTGTGTTTGCTTGGCGCTTCACATTGCAGAAATGGGGAAAGCAAGACCAACAGTTATTTATGCAGTAAAAGTCTGGACCTAATATTTCAAAGGTAGACTATAGCATGCACATCATACTAGCTGCCAGCAATTTTTCCATTAACATATCTTGCAAGCCTGACACATGAAACACTAACAAAAAACAGATGTGTTTTGCAGTTAACCCCAATCTGGTAAGGTATTGTATGCACTTACTTGCACACAGTCTGGCAGTGAGCACCAGTGGGCACTGTTACTTCATAAGTTCAAGTTGAATTCCTGAAATTTGAATCATGCATGTGTTAATACTTTGCCATCATCTGTGCAAGTCAGCTTCTTGGAGATGCAGCTTGTGAAGAGGTGTATAGCATGTCTAACTCTGGTTACTGGGTTGTAATCCTCCAATTCATGGAAATGCATTTATAAACACAAGAGAAGGGCAGTGACATTTGTGCTTGACTGAACGCATACTTTCTGATATTCGTGCGTGCCCTGCAGCAATGCACTTGCAAATGATATATCAGTACTTGGGCCATTGTCAACAGACTCCAAAACTGCAAAGCCTAACTGCATTGTTCCATATGGTATGGGTTTATGGTGTCAGTGGACACTGGTCATGCATGATCATATCCCATTGATATTGTCAGTAACATGTATTAATGTGGACATACTTTCATCCTAATATGAAGACACATAACTCCATCACTGCATTGGCATTTCCCAAGTGTGTGTGTGTGTGTGTGTGTGTGTGTGTGTGTGTGTGTGTGTGTGTGTGTGTGTGTGTGTGTGTGTGCGCTTGTGTGAGTGTATGTATGTGGGTGCATGTGTGTGCATGAGTGCATGTGTCTCATCTACACAACATCCTGAAAAACAGGTACATATTTCTCTCTCACTTCTGCAATATGCATTCATGACAGCTTATCTGACCTAGGTTGCCAGGATGTATTTATAAGTACTGTTGCAAATTGTGCTCACACAATCATATTACAAATCCTAGCTTTACACCCAACTTTCATAACTATGTTATCTGCAATACTATGATGATGTAATTCTCTGTAAAGTACACTCTGACACTAGTAAACTCAGACTTTTGTGGTGGTGCTAGCATTAGGTACTGTGTTCTCTAACCTGTGTAGCTAGATAGGTAGGAGTTATGTTCTCTCAGTGAACTTGTGAGGGTGTCTATGTCTGATTGTGTGCATAGTCATATGAGGATGAGTCCAGGTCCTGCTGCTCTCCCTCAAGTAGCATTCAGAACATGCTTTTACATTTCTATATGACTCCACATCAATTTCAAACAGCCTTCACAATATCCTCTTTTTAGTATACACTGATGATGTCATCCTCAATAAAAATGCACCGTGACAGTGTTAAAGTTAGACTTTAATGGTAGTGTTACTTTTAAGTACTGTGTTGTCTAGCTTGTTCAACTAGAGAGGTTGGGGTTTTAATCTCAAAGCAGTCAGCCTCTGTGTGTGTATGTGTACATGCAAACTCATGTCAGCATAAGCCTACTTACTGTTGTCTTCCTTCACTTATCAGTCTGGAGGCAATTTTATGCAGGGAAGTGAGTCCAGAGTAATGTCAGACACTCCTCCCTAAATCTTCTTCTCAGGATACACTGATGATGTCATCCTCTATAAAATACACTCTGACACTTTTACAGTCAGATGTCTGTGGTGGCACTAGTGTTAACTACTGTGTTTTTGGGATTGTGTATCTAGATAAATAGAGGTTCTAATCTCACAGCAGTCAATTTGTGTGTCTGTGCAGACTCATGGCAGCATAAGCATACCTACTGCTGTCTTCCTTCAATTATCACTCTGGAGACAGTTATACACTAGGATGTGAGTTCACAGCTATGTCAGAAACTCCTCCCAACATCTTCTCAGTATATGCAGATAATTTCATCTGATGTCATCCTCTATAAAGTGCAATCTGACATGATTAAAGTCAGTCTTCTTTAGCTTTTGTAATTTGATAAGGAGATCTAATGTCACAGCAGTCAATGAATGTGTGTGCCTGGTGTGTGTGTGTGTGTGTGTGTGTGTGTGTGTGTGTGTGTGTGTGTGTGTGTGTGTGTGTGTGTGTGTGTGTGTGTGTGTGTGCAGACTCATGTCAACATAAGCCTATCTACTGCTGTCTTCCTTCAACTATCAGTCCAGGGACAGATTTGCAGCAGGATGTGCATCAACAGCTATGTCAGACACTCCTCCCAACATCTTCTTCTCCACATGTACTGATGATGTCATCCTCTATAAAGTGTAATCTGACACTGTTAAAGTCAGACTTCTGCAGTGGAACTAGTGTTAAGTACTGCATTCTCTGGCTTGTGTAACTAGATAGGTAGGGGTCCTCACAGCAGTCAACTTGTGTGTGTGTGTGTTTGTGTGCAGACTCATGTCAGCATAAGCCTACCTAGTACTGTCTTCAGTCAATTATCAGACCGGAGACAATTTTACACCAGGATGTGACTTCACAGCTATGTCAGACACTCCTCCTAACATCTTCTCAGCATACATTGATGATGTCAACCTCTACAAAGTGCACTCTGACAAAGTGTTAGTTAGAATTCTGTGGTGGCATTATTGTTACTTTGTATGGAATCCAGCTTGTATACCTACAGATGTGGTGTTTGAATCTGATTACAAAACCACCATAAAAAGCAGGACCAACACGAACAGATGCACAGAAGGAATTTATTCTGGTACCTCGGCTTCCACAGCCTTCAAAGGAATAATCATTCACTACTAACTGCATCATTTTATATATATTTACATAATTGATTAATTATTTAATTATTTAATTATACTAGTTGATAGAAGACACCATAAGATGAAATAAAATGAAAGAACCATAAATCAGGGAAAGTTACAAAAAAACAAATACACACACATTTTCTAAAGTGCTTTTAAGGAAAACAACTCAGACATATCAATAAAAAATTTTAAATAGTTAAATTATTTTCAAGATTCAAACCTTTTGGTTTTAAAGTGCCAAAGTTAAGGATAAACATACTTTCCAACTTTAATAATTTATATAGGAAATTCCCATTAGTGTAACTATCAGGTCTAGCCAGGGCACAAAAGAAGAATGAGTCCAGCTTACCATTATGTAACATATGAAAATGTTCGGAAACAGGACTTTCCATTCTCCTATTTCTGATGTCACCCATATGTTCCATGATTCTTAACTTTAGTTGGCGTTTAGTTTGTCCTATATAATATTTTGGTGGATTACATCCACAACCTATAATATAAACCACTCCACAAGATCTACAATTAAAAGTATCCAGAGCTTGATATTTAATACCATTAATATAATTTCCTGTTAGATTCCTGACATTTTGACAAATTCTACATTTTCCACACTTAGACATACCCTTTACTCCCGAAATAACATTATCCCTATTTAGTCTAATCTCAGATTTAAATTTTAATTTCTCTTTCAGATTTGCGTATCTACCGAATGAGAAACAGACCTTACTAGGAAATAAATGACCAATTTCATCATTTTGATCAACAAAGGGCCACAAAAAATCTACTATTTCTTTAAGAGAGGAGGAAAAAGGAGAATATTTACTAACATAAAAGATTCTATTCTCTTCATTTTTAACAAGCGTATCTGTCCTTTGTTGATATAATAAATCTGTCCTTCTAGTAAAAGAGTCAAAGTTTCGCACTCTATTACTACTGTTCTTTACTGAAATTTCCGAATAGCCCCTCTCCAAAAGTCTATTTGTGACCATGCTAAATTCAAAATCTAACAATTTAGTTTCAGAGGTATGTTCAAACGTGCGTTTGAATTCGCCATAGGGTAAAGCTTCAATCAAATGTCTTGGATGTGCACTAGTGGCATGAAGGAAATTATTAGTTGCAGTAATTTTTCTATAGGGTTTATATTGTACTCTATTATAAGAATCCACATATAATGAAATATCTAAGAACTGAATAGAAGTTCTATTCAGAACATAAGTGAATTCTAGACCAAATTTATTATCATGTAAACTAGTAATAAAACCATCAAATTCAGCGGTACTACCAGTACATATAAAAATCAAATCGTCAATATATCTATAATAGAGCACAACATTGTTCTGAAAGAACTTTAACCTATACAAAAAATTATTCTCAAAGTAAGACATAAATAGTATACGTGGGGGCAAAATTTGCACCCATTGCAGTACCATCTTTTTGTAAAAATATCTTCCCTTCACAACAAAAATAATTATGAGTTAATGCAATTTCTAACAGTGAAATAATATATGAGGTACATGGACCCTCCCCCAATACATTTTGAATGGCCTCCAAACCCCATTTTCTTTTTATGCTTGTGTAAAGTGCCTTAACATCCACTTACTGTCCCATTGCATATTCTTTTACTTTAACACAAAATCATTAGTATTTCCAAAACATGGACCAATTTTTTTAAGAATAGAGTCCAATAATATACCAATGTGTTCAAGAAAACAGCCACAGCATGAAACTATAGGCGTCCTGGGGGGTTAGATTTTTATGTAATTTGGGTAAAAAAACTGGGGTCCAACATCTTTATTATTGAAATCTTTCTCCCTCCAGTAACTCTAAGAGAGCTTATTATTTCGCATCTCTATGTAAACCTGTTCATCTGATAATAAATCAAACACCATTTTCAGGTAATGTGTTCTATCCATAATTACCCAATTCCTCCTTTATCTGCTTGACAAAAGCATATGTGTCACAAACAGCTTGCATATCTTTCAAAGCTTTCCATTCATTTTTAGTGAGGTTATAAACAAAATATTTTTTCATAAAACTCACGTATTCAGCCTCTATTTTGCCAAGTAACACATTCTCAAAAGCCCTTAAGACAGCAGAATTTTTCGGCGGGTAAAATGAACTGTAACTTGTTAACTGTGGAATTTTAAGTTTTCCATAACCTGTCACAAAACGTTCAGTTGCTACATCAGGTAACTCAGTTTCACAAATAACTGCTTCCCCCTCTACAAGCCCAGAAGTTTCATAGTCATAGGTGGATAGGTTCAGCAAAGAATCAAAAGAACATGATAAAACATCCTGCCCAGCACAGGTCTCATTAGTATTACTAATTTCCACAGAATTTAAAGAACTCACTGAAATATCATTAGAACATTTCTTGCTTTCAAAAAAACTTTTTAGGTACAATTTCCTGCAGAAGCGTTTAGCATCAATAATTAACTCTGATAGAGCAGGTATCTTGGTAGGCACAAACTTGCTACCTTTAAGTAGTACCTGCTCCATATCAAAAGTGAGCGATAAACCACTCAAATTTACAATATGATTCTGCTCAAAATTGTACAAAGTATTTGTAACAGTATTTGTAACAGCAAAATGTCCCAACCTCAGAGTTCCATTAAGAACAGCTGAAAACTGCTCCCTTTCAGCGGCGTTGTGGTGTTTGAATCTGATCTCAGTCTACTGGTGTGTGTATGGATTAGTGGTATATTATAGTCATTGTATGTTGTATTGAATCTGTTTTGTTTTGACACCCATTCAGGAGAACCTTTTTCATAGCTCTCTGAATCCAATATCCCTTTTTTCCCTTTGTCCACATAACTTCCTTTCTTTGGAATATTGAAGATGTCATCATCTGAAAGATGCATGCACACATTATGAAGCAGGGCCCCTCTACAAACCATCACTGGACCACTGGATGTGCAATTGTATGGTGTGATGACAATGTCCCATATGGACAGAGGCAGTCTGTAATAAAATCAAACACATACACATATACCCCACTATCTTCCCTCACCTAGAGATAGTGATTTGTGTTAACTGCAATAATAATGACTAGGGTTGTATGGGCTCTTGGCCATTAGTCTAGTAATCTCCTGTGACCCTATGAACATTGCAGATGTCAATGTTGTTGTCACTCCCATGTGTTATGTTGAGGTATGGATATACTGTAACCCTACAACAGTGCATTCCAATCTGTAATTTGAGATACTGCATTGTTGCCCGCTGCTGCTATTTGGTTACATGTTCCTTCCATAACAGCTGTAGTACTATGCCTCCTGAGGACTGGAGACATGGGATGATGCTACACATATTGTTGCCTTGCTAATGCATGTTCTGATAGTGGAGTTTAAACACATTCTACACAGCTCTCATTCAGCCATTACAGTAACAGCTGCAGTATGGCACAGATGTGCATGTGTATACCTAGCATATGGAAATTTTATCTGACATACAATAATATTACATCATACTGATTACATGGGCACATACTTTTGGGATCATCAGCATGTTGTAATGCTATTATATACACAAACATATGACATTTTGAGATTCACTTGCAACCTTGGTGAATTCATTGCTTGCACTACTGTGTTGCTACTATTCACAAGGGTTTTACAGGTTTTCCCCAGCAGCATTGTGTGACTGTCAGCATTAGTGTCATTGACTGTTCTGCATGAACCATATCCACCTCAGTTGTAATATATCCATTTATGGTGTCAGGACCCTCACCCACACATTTCCACTGATAGACATACAACCATATGATGTACAACTGATGTAATGACTTGTACGACTATGTTAACATTTCCACTGTGCCCCATGTGATTCATACCCAAGGTTTCAATTCTTAATTCTCACATCAATTGCAGATGCTTCAGAAAATATCCATTGCTGTTACATGTGGAAGATGCATGAAATTCCCAGCTGTGTGTAGGGAATCCACTCTTAATAGTGTAGCATTTATATCTGCTATCTGTATGGCGATACCCATGTCATTCAGGGATGCTTTATTCAAATGTATCACATCTGGCAAAGTGAGCTCCCACATCTGGTAGGCCATGCAAGGTGCATTCTTCAAGGTGTTCTACAAGATGCCTGCGTGATATGTCTTTCTGCATTGCACTCATTAAATGCACAGCTCAGTGACAACATTGGTGGCATGGGTTTGATTCTTGCAGGGGGTGGGATTATGGCTTATTTGTCATACAAACTGCCTAACTCACCAGGATTGCCCCTGATATTATCTTTAAGTTTAAGACTATTCCTCTTAACCCCTCCAAAAAGTGGTCACTTTGGGGAAGGGGTGGGGAATTCCCCTTATAAAGTACTGACAATCATTACAGTTGTACATGTCTGTTATTGCAGAACATGTCTAATTAGTTGCAATCACATATTCTGTCAATGTCGCGTGTTAATAGTCATAATATTTTAAAAGTGTCCTTGATTGTGCCTTTTTCTTTCTACATTTGTCCAGGAGTCTGTTGCTATGTGTCCCTGATTGTTTGACAGCTTTGGTGAAATGTCAGTAATATTCAAGCAAGTCATTTTACTGATGTTCAGAGCATGCACAGACACCCTATTGTATATACCATCTTTGCTAAATGTCCTCTCCAGTACGCATGTCAGTGATGTTTTATCACAACTATTCACCTCCATTGACATGCAACCTTACGTTACCATCACATATATACTTAGCATGTGTGTTTATATCATAATATACTTGCTCTGGAGGTGTATACAGCAATACATTCCATGCTATCTACATGTGTGCATAATGTCATGTTCCTGACTTGTCTTGCATGTGTACATACATTGACATATCCTATCTTGGGGACATTTCCATATTTACCATGCCCTCTTCCTTTGTATTTATTCCCATCATTAATGTTTGTGCACATTTTCATCAGCACACTTTCCCTGTCTGGTGTACTTTTCCTTGTAGTTGCCCTTGAGTTTAACTTCCCCCTCCATTATTTCATTCTATGGTGTACATTGCACTCAGTACACTTTTTTGCTGTGTTGTTTCTGCTGTTATTGCAGTATTTT
Organism: Protopterus annectens; assembly: GCF_019279795.1. Classification (NCBI taxonomy): domain Eukaryota; kingdom Metazoa; phylum Chordata; order Ceratodontiformes; family Protopteridae; genus Protopterus; species Protopterus annectens. Next base: position 1,514,326,413 of record NC_056728.1, read on the forward strand.
CAACCCTGATGGTCATTGTTTCTGTCCACTCGATCTCGTGGAGCAGGTGTGCCCATAAGCAAACTTGAATGCTTCTTCTTTCTGTGCTTATGCTGCTCGGCATGGTTTCCTAGTGGCAACACTGTTGCTGGTCATGAAACTGTGGCTGTATTCATATAAGTGCAATGAGCAGCATGAACATGCGATTAGCACAGCTTCTCATTGCGCTAACACGTAAACTCCATGTAAGATTTGTGCGATGCCTACACGGAGTTTATTGAATCCCCAGGATGATTTACCAAGCTGTTCAGAAATTCTTGGATATTTAATGAACCAAAGGAAGCAACCATCAGGGGTAGCCAGACTTACAGAGGAAACCAAAATCAGAGTGAGTGCAGTGTCGTGTAGGAGTATGATATGTCAAGACAATCTGTAAAGATGGCACAGAGAGCTACGACTATGAACTGGTAACAAACTATATTGTGTTGTCTTAGATCTGTTTCCCTCAATATCAATTTGCATGTTATGTGAATCTGAGAAAAACTGTCAGGCAGTTCTATGGGTCACTCTTTCAAAGAGACACTTGCATCTAGTAGGTTTACCAGGGAAGATATATGTAAAATTGAAACCCAAAGCTATATAGAAAAGACAGCTACTCAGAACTTGTCATGATAGAACATTTGCACAAGGTAAACCCAGCTGATAATAACACTAATAATAGAACAATAATATAGGCTAGAAAAACACACTTAATACTGGTTCCCTAGCAGGACAAATGTGCAGAGGTAAAAATATCAGTCCATTTGCCTTTAACAAAAATTGTACAGCAGTATACTAACATGGCTACAATAGGCCTGCTTTCCAGAAATATTTTGCAACAGTACTAGTGGCTGTTTTACGAATCCATAGCACTTCACTAGCTAAACATTGCTGCATGTTACCCAGCTTTTCAATTTTAGAGTATGGCAATCCATTTTATAAAAGTAGTTCAAATAGTAAATAATAAAAGTATCCATTATAACAATGCGCCTCTAAAGATGACAATGACGTATTTTCCTTATTGAAATCCAGCACATATCAAACCAGTCAGTGATAACAAAACTGTGATTATTTCTACAGCAGGTATTGTCTGTAGGTTAATCCTGCAGTCACACAAAAGCTCCTAAGGAATTAACTCAATTATTGTGATGCCTCCATATGTATGTTAGTTAACTACTGATCTAGTGTTTTATGGATGTGTGTGAGTTTAACACGTTATATGTAACAGACCTACAGATACGTCTGAGCTTAACATGCTGTAAATGCTATATTGTGTATACAGCTTGATGATAATTTAAGTTCCTTAGCCCTGAGTGCTATATAGTATATTTTTACAATAGAGCATGCAAATGTATTTAATGTGAAGCTTTTCTCCCTGGTCATCCACTGAAAAAGAACTTTGGCCAGTCAGACTTTTGTGGTAATAAATAAACACGCAAAGAAACAATCTCAAAACAGTCTTATTACACAAGTTTCTTCTGAGATGCAGTCTGTACAGATGGTAAAAGTAAGATAAACAACAATGGAATAACAAGAGAGCAGAATGGACAGCAACCCATCCAACTAATACTGTATAATGAAGACTGAGGGAAAACATGAATGAAAACACCCACTCTTGTTTTCCTTCATATAGAAGGGAGCACTGAGAGATGGTTAGGCCTTACCCAGCTTTCTGCTATGGTGGCTTTAATTCTTACTGTGATGCCAGGGGCTAGCATTCAATAATGAGCTAATGAAACGAACAGTGCGGTGAGAACATTTCTAAGCATTTGTAGCAACTAAACACTTTAGGGAAGGGATGTGGTTGATTCACTCTTCTACTGACCTTTAATGGAGATTTGGTGCAGCAGCAGGAAACATAGGGCGATACCATGACATATATCATCTCTTTGGAAAATATAACTAGAAAAGTGAGTAAGAACTTCATGCTGCATGACGCAAATCTTCACTATAAAATATTTTTTGCAGTGTAAAGTTCACAGTCCTGGTTCAAGAAGTTGCTCACTCAGACCTCTATAAGAGATATACTGAAGTTCTAAATGGTTATATTCCAAGAAGGTAAGCACCTACATATGGCAGCAAGTGTGTTTTGCTGTGAAGCTGGAGGTCTGCAAGGATTATTACAAAATAGTGAACTGAAAGCAAGTGCTGGTTGGTCAAATATTCTAGCTGACGGACCAAATACCTGAATAATAAATAATCATCTGTTGTGACTAATGCAGTGTTTAGCCTTGCATGGTGTGATTTGATAATGAGGGCAAAGCTTGGTGAGAAAATAAATGCACTCATTGCTAAACCTGTATTACCCACACCTTCACATGATTTCTAGCTCTGATACAAGGTCAACCAGCTAAGAGATGCCTGGATTGTGTGATAGAAGATCTGCAACAATCAGGCATGACTGCTGAAGAAGGCAAAAATGTTGCATTGAGTCGGCAGAGATTGTCATAGTTGAAATGACAACTTGACCTCATGTAAGAAAAAAAATTAGGAAAAAGGAGGCTGATGATGATGATAATGGAACAATATTAATTAAAAAACAAATTCCTCATCTTTGCTTAGTATGCTGTCGCATAATCAAATGTCTATTATCTTCCACAATCCCCAGCTGATGTGAGTTTTCAGGAATAGATGGTGATATACTGCACTTAGCTATCCCTAAGCACATAACAACATTAGCACACTATATCAAAGGATTGCATTTCCTCCCACTAGTCTAGCCATATAGTCTTTTTCTTTCAGACAAAGGGTTGCATAAATAATCATTACAAGAACATGTAAAAGTGATCGGTGTGCTTCACAAAAAGTTCAGCAAAGGTGTGATTCATAGAGGCCATTTACTCCAAAGTGATATAGCTGTGAATATGTACTTATACAAATGCATAAATAATGAGACATACATGAGAAATAATGAAAAAAACACTTATGATAAAAAGTCCATCTCCTGCCTTTTTGCTATTCCTAGGCATAAACTGATGCATTTCTACACCTTACCTTGATTTGTTATAAAAGACGGAATTGCTCCTTTTCTATCTGACAGTCTGGGATGATACTGTCCATTGCTATTAGTGCAGCTATTTCCCAGTGTGAGATGCTTGTCTTGGCTGAGTTGAAACTGCTTATAGGTTCATAGGTATTTACTAGGCTAACAAACACAAAGGCCTTTTTAAGCCTAGCCATGCATCTCAAATCTCTGACAAGTTCTGATACCCTTGATAAGTGTAAGCAGGGGCTTGGGAGATGAACCATTTACAGGTGGCCTGTGTCCATTAGAAACCAGGCATGAATTTCCTGTTCCCCATCCAATTGTCCAGGTTGCACTTGAATTGGGTTAGGCAGGAACTCTGCTTCACATGGATTGGGACCCTGTTCCAGAGATGGGATAATCTCTGGGATACATACCTGTATATCTAGCAGGTCCTGTTTATAAGAAAAAGCCACCCTTACAGGGGCACCAAGAAGTGAGTCAAGAAGGCAGAGATGCAGACAAAGAATAACTCATTATAATTTTGAGTTTGCAGAAATCCTTGATAGATGCAGAGTAGACAGGGATATTATAAGGGTCTTAGTGAGGATGTGTGACCCATCCCCAAGGGTGCTTGGGGGATGTGTGGCCTTCCAGTCCTTGTGGATACTAAAGTCTATATATAGTCTTTACTATACTTGCTATGGGGAACATCCAGAGACCAACTAGGGACACATTGGATATCTCACAGGCTTCTGCCTTGAGGATACTTCAACAGTTTCTGGGTATTCTCTTGGGACATGTGGATCAGTACTTTTATTTTCTGGTGACACTTCAAGAGTGAACCTAGATTATGTGTGTCTTTTACATGGTGGCACATTTCCCTGAGGTACTTGGTGCAATAGATAGCACCCATGTGGCAATTAGGGCTTTATCTAGTCAATGGGGGAGTAATATCACAATTGGAAGGGCTACTGTTCCATCAACTGCCAGGCAGTTTGTGGTGCATGGGGTTGCATCACAAATGTGACTATCCAGCATCCTGGCAGTGCACATGATTCCTATATCTAGCCCAATTGCTCACTCTACCACCTCTTCCTCTTCCATGGGTCATCTTGTTGGTAAGAGGAAAAAAATGCTGTTGTTTAGCATTTGAGTTGCTATTCATTATATGTTATTATTTGTAAAATGTATTACTTAATTCTACACCATTTTTTCTTAGTTTTGTATCCCCGCTTTTTCTCTCTCTCTCTCTCTTTTTTTTCAGGAGTTGCTCGATATCCATTGGAGCCATGGCTAATGAGAAATCCAAGTGGGGTTGTAGAAGACAATTTCAGTACAACCCCTTTCCAAATGTGTATTGTCACTGAGCATGCATTTAAAATGTTTAAGGGTACATCTAGATACCTGGATGAGTCTGAGGGTGCCTTCAGTATGATGCAGCTACTGCATGAAAGATCTTTACTGCATGCTGCATTCTGCATAACATGATTATGTGCCGGTCTGGTGGTAATGTGACCCATGCTGTCATTGCAGCTCCAGTCCTCCTATGACTAATGATGACCACCCGGCAGCAACAGTAAGGTACCCCATGCACCAGGCTAATGCATGGCATATGGCTGCCCAGGTAAAGAGGCAATGACTAGTCCAGAACTATTGACCATGACATTCAGGTTAGCACTTCCTCTCGTGTATAAAAACACAAAGAGTTTAATTTATGCATGCAGTGATATTTATGGGCTATGCTGTGTAGTCCATGGTCTACTGACGCTGTTTATCAAACATTCCCTCTCATAACTTTTTTTCCAGAACAGGTATTCATATTAATGTTGGTAAAAGTTATGCCTGAGTGCTCTATGACACCTATTAACTGATGTCACTAGGTATGATGTAAGGAATAATTACATTTTTTAAGTGATTTTCACCAGACGTTCTGCTTAGTTGGTGTACCTTACCATGTACACATTGATTCTCAGGAGGTTGTAAACTGAATAAAAAGTGTTATCTCATTCTTTAACATGAGTTCATACCTTGCACTTCAATGGAAAATAAGTCTTTTTAGTATCATGTAATGTTTCTTCAGTTTTACTAATACATATTCAAAATAACTTATTATGTCCTTAATAAGTTACTGCACATTTTTTCATTTTCTCATACACAGGAAGTTGTGTCCTCAGATTTATGGTTTGTACAGTGCTGAGTATGAAAGGCAACAGTGCTAGTTTACACGGCAGCACAATCATGCACTTTTTTTAAAATTTTTTTTAAGTTTTAAGTTATGGCATTTGACATCTGTAACGTTATTGAACTGAAAGTCATGAAAAGGGTAGACCCTTAATGGCATAAATTAGTGCAGTTTGCATGTTATGACATACAGCTTCCCTTCCCATATATCCCTGTACCTGTAAGCAGCATTGATGTTGATATGACACACATGTGGATGCTTGTGTTTGCAATGTAAAACAGTTGGCACTCGTGCTCTGCTTTTTTTTAATAACTCAGTGCCTTTTCAGTTAAACATTGATATTTCTATGTAGAATAGCAATTGTAATTGCATGAATTGTGTAATTTGAATCACAGCAGGTCAAGGTCAAATGTATCATACACTATATCTTCTAAAGACAGGGCAGATGGAGCTGCATGAGATCATGAGGAAGGGCTGTCATGTGAAATGGATAGTGACTTGCTGCAGTGCTTTCACCTACGTGGTGCAGGTTCTCCTACAGACAATGATCTCACAGTGCTGCAGGACTGGGGCCTTGAATGACAGGTTGTGCTATGTACTGATGAATGCTGATTTGCCCTGCATGCATTTTGTTGTGTTTGTTCCACCCCAGTAGTACCACTGCTTTCTTGTGAAGCACTTCCATTGTGAAGTGATTTGCCCCCATATGTCAGTCCCCTCCATAACTAACTCCTGTTTATTTATTTATTTATTTATTTATTTTTATTTATTTATTTATTTATTTATTTAACATTTGTTGACCGGGAAAGTCCGACTAGGTTCCACAGATCCTGTTTTCAGTGGAGGCCTGGGGAGAAATGCTCCAGAAGCATGTGTTTGAGTCTGGGAAGTCTTCACTAATTTACAAATGGAGGCGGTCATAGATGCCTCATGTACAACCATAGTATGGACCAAAGTGAGCATGGCATTATCCCAACTAGCTGCCATTTTCATGTAGTGCTGGATATCATCACATACAACCTGGAGGACTCTAACCATTTGTATACGACTCTGTGGTAGTGAACAGAGCCTTAACAATGTCACAGCACATTTGAAGCTGGGCAGCAAATGCTTTGTGTGCTTTCTGAGGTAGCGGTGACAAATGCCTGCAGCTAACACCCCATTGTGAAGGTGTCACTGTGAACACTGCTGCATCTGAATTTCTTGCATCATCCATAAGGTGTTCCGGTAGACTTGGAGATACTGGTGTAAAGGTGCATTTGTTTTCTCCTTGTATATCCTGCAGTATAATGTCACCACATGCTTGACTTTGAGATCCAGTGTCACTACCTGCAGAGTTACTAATGTGTTGTGAGGTGTGAGATCCTGCCATTAAACATTTTAACTGCATGTCACTTTCCTCAGGCTGTATCATAAATATAACCATGCTATCATCATAACCCCATCATCATTACAAGACATTTTGCTACTGATGGTCTCTTTATTTGTCTGGTATAGTTGAACTGTTTGTTTCTGCTGATGATGCTGTAAGGAATTAATTGAACACATTACTACTGAGATGTTGGGGTACACTGCTGCATGCTCTGTAATGATCTGTGAAGGGCACTTAAAATGCACACTGTGTTCATCAGTGCCATTATGTGAGGAAGTGGATGGTTCATCTGTTACTAGTAATTGTCATGTATTGCATTTATAAATTTTAAATCATTGAATTTCATTCTTCTATTGCACATATACTGATATCTACATCTATTTTTTATATACATACACACACACACACACACACATACACACACACACATGGGTGTGTGTGTGTGTGTGTGTGTGTGTGTGTGTGTGTGTGTGTGTGTGTGTGTGTGTGTGTGTGTGTGTGTGTGTGTGTGTGTGTGTGTGTGTGTGTGTGTTAATGTTGTGAAGCCAACCTTTCTGAGCAGATGTCTGTTGATACTACTCATGTGGGTAACACCCAGCATCCACACCACCTCTGATTATTCCACTGCCTTTATCACCTGTCTCACAGTCATCCCCATGAATGGAGATCAGGTATTCCTCATAAGGTGTTTAAGAAATAATTGTTGGACGAAACCCCCCATTACAGTTGCAGGCAATTACTTTCTGCTTTGGCTTGGATGTTGCATGTCCTACCATATCATTAGCCTGTTTCTGGACAATGTTAATGTTTCTTGTGCCAAACAGCATTTACATCCATGACTACCTGGTTCGATGCCTTTGCCCTCTCATCTTGCTTGGCTCTCTATATTTCAGAAGGGCGTTACATCCCAAAGGCTGCCATGAGATTGCAGTTCTCCTAATTACTAAAGTTGTCCTTTCTCTGTCTGGATTCCTGCTGCTGTATCATTTGCGTACCTAAAATAGCATGCCAAAGTCATATACTGAATCTTTTGATCCATTCATCAGCCAAACAACATTACAATGAAAACATGCCACCTCTCCCAGATACCTGAAGCTGTTAACCTGTTCCACTATCTTCCCTATTATCTCAGTTTCCAGCTTCTTCTGATTTCCTCCTTTTGCTGCCATTACACCTGTCTGATCTGTTCTCACTTTCATCCTGTGTGACTTAAGTTTTGCATTCTACTCCTCTCCCTTGTCCTTTGCTGAAGCTTTTGCTCAGAGTCTGCCTGTAATTCTACATAATCTCCATACTGCAACTGTATTGAGCTGTCCACTCCAACTTGTTGTCTGTCACCAGTATGAACAGCAGTGAGCTAGAGCTGAACCCTGATACACATACATTTCTACTGGAAACCCCTCTGTGAGGCAGAGCACTGTTTAGAGTTGAGTCAGTGGGTTTTTGAACACAGCCTGTACTAATTCTACCAGTGCTTCAAGGATTTTGAAGCACTGCAGGACTGACAAAATCAGCCTTCTTGGGACTTTGTTATATGCTGTCTCCAAGTCTAGCAATTTCCATTCGGACTTTTTCCTTATTTCAAGCTTCTTCACATCTATGTGTTTTCACTGTAACATCGAGAGAGATGTGCTGGATCCTGATCTGAATCCGAACTGCTCATCTCCCATTTTACTTTCTACTACTACGCATATTTGTTATCAGTCACCTTTTCCAGAACATTCATGCAATGTGACAGGAGTTTGATTCCACTATACAGCCGTATGATAGTCTATAGTAAAATGTCCCCTTTATTCTTGTGCACTGGCATTAGTATGCTTTTTCTGCAGTCATGTGGGATGTGTCTTTCTCTCCATACTGTTATTAGTACTCTCTCATTTTTCCCCTGTCTTACTCAACATCATGATCATATCTGTTGTGACCTCATCTGAGCCTGCTGATTCCCCTCACTTCATTTTCCTTAGTGGTTCTTACTTCTTTTAGGGTGGGCTCCTCCTCTTCTTTCATTGTAGACTGTGTCTGGGGCAGTTCAGCTTCTGGGTGATATTCTTCATTCAGAAGCTGCAGGAAGTACTCCTTCTAGCCGCCTTTGGTGTCCTGTAGACTGATGAGCAAGTTGTTTCTGGCATCCTTTATGAATAGTGTCTGACCATATTTATTATCTTTCTGTCTTTGCCATGCAACCTGATAGAGTTTCTTTGTGCCGTCTATTGAGCCACTTTCCAGACTCTGGTAAGAGTACCTTTGATGTCTTATTCTTTGTTATTGCAATGGCTCTCTTAGCCTATTCATTAGCCAGGCAGTATTAGACTGGTCCATAACTTCCACTTCTTCCTGCACTCTTTCTTTCTTTTGATGACTTCCTGGACTTCTGCATTCCACCACCAGCTTTCCTTATGTCTCTTATTTTCATACCTGGCTCAGCCACATACCAATTCTGTACCCTCAGATATGCTGTTTTGAGGTGCTGCCATTCTTCTTCAACTCCATCTATTTCCTCTTCTTCTTGAGGTGCTAGCACTCTGAGTAATTCCTTGAACTCCAGCACTTTCTCTCCAGTTAACATTCAGATCTTCAGCCTAATTTCTTCTGACATTAGAGCCTTCTCTGACTGCTTGCAAATGATTGTGGCAACCATTTGCTTATGTTGTGGGCCAACTGTTTAACTGGAGCTGACTTTGCAATTACTGATTTCACTTGTGCCATTTCCTTACTTGGAGGCAATCTACCTGAGCTGCATGTTGTACACTGTTGTATGTGATCTTGTGACATTCTCTCTTGTGGAATTATGTGTTGGCCACTGTTAAGCCATTTGCCAGTCAGAAGTCTAGAATGGCCTTTCCTTCTTTAAAATTGTTGCCCCCCACCCATGTGGAGCCAGGCAGCCCTTCTATCATGTTCTGTCTGTCCTGATGTATGCATTAAGGTCATCCATTATCAATAAAAATTCATTTTGTCCTGTCTTATCTAGTATGTGCTGTCTGAATGCACGCTTTTTTTAACTACCAAACCCTGCTGTGAGGCATAGGCTAAGATTAACAATCATGTCATCCACTTCCAAGTTGCATCTTGTCAATGAACTTTGATTGAGAGAAGCAATTCTTAGTTCATATTTTGCAAGTCAATTAGTTTTACATCCAGATTTCGCTCAATAGGGCTATCCCAAGTAACCTATGCCGAATAACTGGCCAATAGCTTATTGATTATAGTGGGTACACAATGGCCAATAGATGAACATAGCACAGGTATCTGGCATAGGTCAGAGTGGCCTACACCTATGCAAATACTTACGCCCATTGCTGCTGACATTAGTCATCCCAACCAAATTACCCAGCACCAATTTTACACTATTAAGTGACTAGTCCTGACATTGCATGCAGTTAGTGATCTGTTCTCTTCTATCATGAGGATACTTCATACCACAGTTGATGCCCAGAGCAGTTGGTCTATACAACTCTTCCTCTATGGGCACCACATAGAGTCTGTGCTGCTACCTATTCTTGGATAAGTTGGAAAATAATGCTTTCTTTCATACTGACTTAAAATCAGAAGTATTGAGCAAGCAAAAAACATGTGCAGGCCTTTTATAAGTGTTACTCATAATTTTGCTTCACTAAAATCTTCAGTGTTCTACTAAAGCAAGCCTGCATTTTTTCCTTAATATACAAAGACAGAGAGGCAAGGTTGCACAGGCTGATGCACAGAGATTTGATAAAGGAGACTGTATTGGCCAGAAGTACAAAATGCAATGGTGTTGAAAGAGCATTCTCTGAAACCTTTGGGATTATGGAGAAGGTAATCATATTTTGGATCATGACTCTGAAGAATGCAGTACTGTCTCACTAGAATAATTATTGCCCTCTGACACTCTGAGGCTATTTTGGCACTATGCAGATCATAATTATATAGGACTTTACTGTTCTGGAACATCAATGAATCAGAACCTAGATACTAAAAAGTAAGTAAAATACATATTTGACATACATCTTGATTTTTAAATATGCATGCAAACATCAATTTGTTTGTCATTTTACAGGCAATAATCTGCTCAACTCCATTAGGTTTGAGGGAAGAAGTTAACAGATATCAAAATGCATGAATGGATAATAAAATAAATGTGTATGCTTCCTCTTGGTGTAAATAAATGAATTAACTCAAATCTCAAACTTATTTATATTATGTGGAAGATTTAAATTCTAAAAAGAAATCAGGAACTCCTTATGGCAGGACAGACACACCAATCAGCTTCTCATCTGCTGCTACAACCTTCTTACACTGAGAGGTATGTGGCCTTCTATGCATGCTTGTGAGCTTATTTTATTTTTACAGATCCTGCTTCCCTACCTCTTGTGAAATACTAATCCTCTTTTGATTATGTTCCCCCAGAGTTACAGATAAGTCTTGGTTTTTCCTCCAACTGAATTAGGAGAAGGGTGATTATTTCTGAATATTCTGTGGACTAGCACGTGGTCTAAGTCAGAGTAGAACCCAGTTTAAGGAAAGTTACTACTGAATGTTATTTTGACATCGCCCTCCTCATACCAGTGATTTGTAGTTATGCTTGCATTTATGTTTCAATTTTTCAGAGCCTAAAAATTCACAGATCTTCATCCGTCATACTAACATAACTAGTTTTAATTTTCATACTAATATTTTCCTGCATATACAGGAAAAAAAGTTAAGCACTGTATACACAAAGACACTGGAACACTGATGTGACGTAATACTTTTTTTTATTGCAGCAATATAGGTTCTACTATTAATCTAGCTGTCTGACTAACAAGAAATCTTTGTCAAGGGATATTAAGTTACCAATGGTCCAATGAAAGGTAGTACATCAGATTTATGCTGCAGTGCCATTGTGTCTTCTGTTAGTAGGCCATCATGAAAGTATATTTACACTGAAATGGAACAGAGTATTCTAAGGCATTCTTTTGTCAAAGGTCTATATCATAAATTATTGCTATAGCTGACATGGCCATCTTTAGGCCTTCACAGACAGGCAGTTGAGAAAGGTTGTGACTTACATCGGGCGGTGATCCACACCTGCAACTTTTTCACTGCTCTACATTTGAAATGGTCATCAGATTTCAACCCATTAAACAGAGGATGCTTCACTGCTCTGTTTTTGACCATTCATGTTTCCTGTCTGTGATTGGCTCATCAGTAGAACACATATGAGACTGGTCTCATGTACTACACCCCTGGTTAGGTCATTTAGCTGTAAATGCTGCTGCACCTTTTGTATAAGGGTAGATAGCAGGAGGAAAAGGGGATACTTATTACAGCCCGGAGGGGAAGTTTATGATCTTTGGTTACTTAGTGGTATTATTTTACATACTAAAAGATTTCTTGTTTTCCACTGAAGGAGAAACAAAAAGATGTCATTATCTCCCTTTACTGAGCCCATTGGGACAGTTGTTGAATACAATGTCCCTTTGGCATGTATCTGTCCAAACACATGCAACAACTGGAATGTCCACAGAGATACATTACTAAAGGGACACAAGGCGTAAACAACATATCCTACATATACTGACTCAAAACCCAGTCACTATACTCGGTATCCTACAAACTGCTAAGAGGTGGTCTGTTTCTGACAAATAAAGCATCCTCCAACCCATTACTGATGGATTTTTTGCACATCAGCAAGTCAAATGGCATCAGAAATACTCAATCTAGGAATTTAGACCTCACCTGCAATATCAGCAGAATGGTTTGGAGGGGCAAGTATATCTCACAGAGGATACTGCTGCCATGGAACAGACTCATTATCCACATAAAACATTGTCGATCCCTGTCCATTTTCAAGTGCAACTGAGGTCTATGAATTGGAAACAAAATATTTAGCCCAGTACTGTCCCCTGTACTACCAATGGACAGAGTCCTTTCCTGAATCCTTTATCCCATGCATGGGTCTCCTAAAATTATCTTTAGTATGATCTCAGTTATTCTCATTGGTGGCAATCAAATTATCTCTGGTATGATCTAATCTACTCTCATTAGGGGTAATATATAATTATCAACGATGGGATGGGTACAGCCAGTCTGTAAACAAATGAGACAAGTTATTTTGAGTACAAAAAGGGAAACCGGAGAGGCCTAAAATGGTCTACAAGGGCAGCTAGCCTAGTATTTACATATGCACCTACTATTATTATTATTATTATTATTATTATTATTATTATTATTATTATTATTATTGTTGCTAGTATTACTATTACAGACAACATTTAGAATTACATTTATATAAGATACACTGTAAAAATAAATCACAGACAAGGATGTAAATTAAGTGACTTGTTTAAACCCATCCACAATGTAAAATTTTGAAAAATATATCCATATATGAATATAAATTTAATGTATGTATTCTCTGTATGAAACCTATGGTAACCATTTACAACTAACATTAAAAAACTACATTGCTTCTGTTTCTGTTTTTAAAAGTAATGTTAAAATATTTCTCTTTTACTGAGATCTAAAGTACTCATGGCAATCCTTTTAACTGTTGCAAAATTATATATTCAGTCACTGCAACTGAGGGCAAACATCCTTAATTATTTTAGTTTTCCTTTCAACTTATGTCATAGTTTCATAACAATAACTTTGTAATAAAAACTGCGGCGGTTCACACTTCTAAGTAAACTTATTAGACTATTGTACTGCTTCAACTGTTGAGAAGCAACCCCCCCCCAAAAAAAAAAATGTATTCTAAATTCAGCTCTGATTGAGAACATCTAACACCATAAACTCTGTTGTGGCACCAAACTAACCGTGTAGTGATTTCTAGCACCATACTTCATGTTATTAGTGGGAACCAATGTCAGATTCTCTAGCTGTAATTAGTTACTTACCCATCTGTAATGTTCTGCAGTAAAGAAATTATATTATTTAACAGTATAGTCCTTTTTAATCAAATAATGCATTAATCGTTAACTGAAATCAATAGCAGGTCACCATACTGACCTAGAATGTACAAGTAGCCACAATAGCTTTTATTCCCTATAAACTATGTTAACAAAATAATTGTGCATAACAAGTGCTCAACCAAAAGTTTCCACCCTCCACGTGTCTTTGCTGTTTATACTCCTGGTTTACTCTTACTATGCTACAAGTATAGCTATAGAAATATAAAAAATACATAATTTACTGGAAAAAAGCACAAAATATTCCATTTCAGACATGCTGCACTATTTTTTTTTTTTAAATTATCCATATATATATATATATATACACACACACACACACACACACACACACACACACACACACACACACACACACACACACACACACACACACACACACACACACACACACACACACAAGCAAACACACATTTTAAAACTTTGAACTTCAAATGGCTGAGATCATAAGATCAAAGTTTTAAAACTTCAAAAAACCTAATTAAAAAAATAAAAACAATTTTTTTTTTACATTTTTGCAGGGGGGGGGGGGCTTACAACCCCTCCACACCTCCTGCTAAATAAATTTACCAACTCCAAGATTGCACTACAGTGAGGAAAACGGTAAATATCCCATTCTGCACTGTACAGCCATCTACATTCAAAACGTTTGAAGTTTCAAAACTTCAATCTTATGGTCTCATGATCTCAGCCTTTTGAAATCCAAAGATTTAAAACATTGAGCTTGTTAATGGGATCCACATATATGCATGCATACATGTGTAAGTATATATAGACACACACACTTATAAACAAACCTGGCTACTTACATAATCCAAGACTACTCAACACAAGCAACTGGACTGTGACCTCCCATTAAGTAATGCCAGCATTCTGTGATTATATGACTATTTGATTGCTTGTGCTGGCATTACAAACATTCAAAATTCTGAGTGTTAGAGCAAAGTGCTGCTGTCCCTGTAAATATATACCCTAGTATTCAGTGGTTATAACATTTTGAGTTAAATTTGTGATCATTAATATACCACAACTCCTCAGAGGAGCTGTCATTTTGCACTCATTAGTTTAGCCCTGACATTTCATAGACAGCTGCATTTATAGAGAACTGAAGCAACATAAAGCTTTATCTAAAGCAGTTTTACCACAGCATGAGTTTATAAGAGTGTTATGCAAAGTGGTAGCTGATAAATGGATATTGTACAACTTTCAAAATGTGTTTATACACATATGAATGAATTGTTTTGGAACATGTTTTGCTTTCTAGCTATACAAATTAATAAAGTAAAAATTAAAAAAAAAATCACTATGGTAGGCAGCTGATGGATAAATCCAGGGAATGTCACTTTCTCAGTGCAGTGTCACTGCAGACTCACCTTTATAACACACAGTACGATAATATCTTACTAAAGATTTTGCTACTATAATAAATAGAAGTCAATAGATCTTTAGTATCCCGCATCCTGCCATGGCTGCTGTGTGTCCCTGGTCCCAGCGGGTCATTGCAATCTCTCAACCTCCTCTTTGCTTTAAGAACTTGAGAATCTTCCTGCCTGGTCACTAAAGTCTTCCATCACATCTGCAGCCCTAAGAATCCTTTATCCTGTGCTCTAAGTCCCTCCCTATTAAGGAGTAAAAGAAACTCTCAACCTCTTCTCTGCTTTAAGAACATGAGAATCTTCCTGCCTGGTCACTAAAGACTTCCATCTCATCTGCAGCCCTAAGAATCCTTTGTCCTGTGCTCTAAGTCACTCCCTACTAAGGAGTAAAATAAACTCTCAACCTCCTCTCTGCTTTAAGAACTTGAGAATCTTCCTGCCTGGTCACTAAAGACTTCCATCTCATCTGCAGCCCTAAGAATCCTTTGTCCTGTGCTCTAAGTCCCTTCCTACTAAGGAGTAAAAGAAACTCTCAACCTCCTCTCTGCTTTAAGAACTTGAGAATCTTCCTGCCTGGTCACTAAAGACTTCCATCTCATCTGCAGCCCTAAGAATCCTTTGTCCTGTGCTCTAAGTCCCTCCCTACTAAGGAGTAAAAGAAACTCTCAACCTCCTCTCTGCTTTAAGAACTTGAGAATCTTCCTGCCTGGTCACTAAAGACTTCCATCTCATCTGCAGCCCTAAGAATCCTTTGTCCTGTGCTCTAAGTCCCTCCCTACTGAGGAGTAAAAGAAACTCTCAACCTCCTCTCTGCTTTAAGAACTTGAGAATCTTCCTGCCTGGTCACTAAAGACTTCCATCTCATCTGCAGCTCTAAGAATCCTTTGTCCTGTGCTCTAAGTCCCTCCCTACTAAGGAGTAAAAGAAACTCTCAACCTCCTCTCTGCTTTAAGAACTTGAGAATCTTCCTGCCTGGACACTAAAGACTTCCATCTCATCTGCAGCCCTAAGAATCCTTTGTCCTGTGCTCTAAGTCCCTCCCTACTAAGGAGTAAAAGAAAGTACGTTTGACCCCCTAACAAAACTGTGTACTGAATTGTTCTTTATGACATAAAACAAGTAGTGTATGTTTTAAGTCTCCCTCCTGAGCCATGTTCCCAGCAGCCAGTTCCACCTCTCACTTTACTTTTAACCCTTCTCTCCTTGGTTCTATTAATTGATTTACTTTTTCTTTATTTCTACTTTGCCAATTAGCTGTAATTCAAGCTGTTGTCCACTAGGTGGCGCCCTTAATTTGGCTTCTTAAAATCCATTTTCTCTTCTCTAGTATTATATCTCTAATTACTTCTTATTTTTGTTTCATTTTTCTCCTCTTTTCTATTACTACCCCCTCTGTTAGCTATATTCCCTTTCCCCTCTCAACTATCTCCTGTTAACTACTTATTGTACTAATACTCCCCACTCACCTGGAATTGCCTAGAGCTCCTCTACAATATGTAGCTTTCTGATTGTCTCTGGGATCTCATCTTTTACTTGCTCTAACCCGCTCCGTTCGCCCTACGGGCTCACTCCGCTCCCCTACCCTACCCCCAATTTCCACCCACCCCCTGAGGTTCTAACCTTATACCTATCAAACCACACCCCTTCTCCATTTCACCTATCACAGTCACACTTCCATCACATAATCTTCTCTTTTTTCCCGCCTTTTTTTTCCAATATTTCCTATCTCTCCCTTCTCTCTCTCTTACCTTTGCTGACCACACCAACTTTACCACTGGACCTATAGTTATAGTTTATATCTACCATGTCTATGAATAAACCATCCACCATAATCCACTTACAAATGTTATTCATACTCACACTTCTACCTCCTTTAACTCTAGCCTACCTGTTAACCTCTTATGAGCACCCAGTATATGCAAACTTGCTATACCCTACTAAACAATCTACCTCTTCTTCACTAGCCTCTCACACTGACCATTTCAACATTACATCCATACCCAACTATCTATTACCTAAATACCATAGGACAGCACACATTAGATATACCTTCCCTAATTCCAGAAGATAGCCATTTCTTCTCAGTAAATATACTAATAATAGATATCTAACACTACTCCACTCCCTAAAGGATGGAGATATTCATCCAAACCCTGGCCCAAATACTTCCATCACCACTCAACTCATTAACCCAAACCCCTCTGCCACTCACCCACTTAAAAAACCTCCAAACTCACTCTTAATAGCTCACCTCAACACATGTAACATTAATAATAAAATAACACAACTCCATGCTCTCTTGGAACTCTACTCATTTGATATTATTTGTCTAACAGAAACTTGGTTAAAACCAGTAACAAAAGACAATGAAATTATACCACCTGGTTACAACATCATATGTCTTGACCGTGTAACCAAGAAAGGTGGTGGAGTAGCTGTTCTATTCAAATCTGAGTTTCAAATAACCATCTTTAACCAGAAACCTCCTCAAGACTCAAATGCTGAGATACTTATTACCAAGCTTCAGCTAAACCCAGTAAAATCTATCTATATTATCTGCATCTATGTTCCTCCAGGTAATAACATCACTACCATTGAAAACATCCTTTGTTGGTTATCTCTAAACCTTCCCCAAGAAACCATAATCCTAGGCGATTTTAACATTGATTGGAATTTTTGCAATAACAACTGCCCCTCTAGCCATATTAATCTCTATGGGTTTACCCAAACTATTACCTCCCCTACTAGAATAAACAAGACTAATAAGAAAGAAAGCACCTTAGATTGGATACTTATTAATAATCAACTCCAGACTTATGAAGCCGGAACCCTCCCTGACGACATAAGCGACCACTCACTAACCTACATTATCAGGCTCAAAACCAGTCCACCCATTCAACCCATATTTGGGGCAATTAGAACCAAGAAAAAAATCAACTTAGATCTATTCCTAAGAGAACTTAAAGCATGTAATTGGTCCCCCTTAAAACACCTTTCTCTTGATGAAGCTGTTGATTACTTTAATACTCATTTCCTAAACATACTCAACCACCATGCTCCTACCCACTCTATCAGGATAAGAACTAAATCTGCTCCATGGCTTACTAAGGAAACCAAGCAAAAAATCCATCTCGGAAATAAATACTGGAATAAATCATGCTTAACTAAAAACCCTGCTGACCTCCAAAACTACAAACAACTGAGAAATGAAACAAAAAAAGCTATATTATCTGATAAAAAAACTATTACCTACAATCTCAGCAGACCCACCATAATAAACCACAAAAGTTCTGGTCAAGTATTAATCAATTATTACATCCAGGTCAATCTATCACACCTAACCCTCAAGGCACTGACAAAGACAATCCTAAACAAACTGCTAACACCTTTAACACCTTTTTCACCAAATCAATTCAAACTCTTGCCTGTCAGCTCTCTCCTCAAAATGTAACAACATCTGATTCTGACTCTAACCTACCACCTCAGTTTCTCTTCCAACTTGTCCCAACAGCATTTATTCTCACCCTTATCGAAAAACTGAAACCATGCACTCCTTCTGCTGGCCAACTACCCGCAGAATACTTACAGTTAGCAGCCAAATCTATTGCTTACCCCATCTGCATTCTCATCAATAGAACCATCACTGAAGGATATATCCCCAAACTTTGGAAAGTCTCTCATATTATTCCCCTTCATAAGGGGGGAGACTCCACAGAACTCTCCAACTATCGACCCATAGCCCTACTTTCTCCTTTATCTAAAATCATGGAAAGATGTATCCACAGGCAATTGCTAGACCACCTTCTCCATAATAACCTGCTTTCCAACTCCCAACATGGGTACCGACCTTCCCATAGCATAACTACTGCCCTCCTTTCTTTTATTGACACCATCAACAAAAACTGTAATCTTAACATGCTCTCCTCTGCACTTTTCATAGACCTGTCCAAGGCTTTTGACATGGTAAATCACACTATACTCATAAACATTCTCAAATCTCTGTCTCTCAACCCACTAACTATAAAATGGTTCCATTCCTACTTAAATAACAGACATCAAGCTGTGCTCTGGAACAACATTCTTTCTACCCATCTACCTGTTAATATTGGTGTCCCTCAAGGGTCCATACTTGGCCCCCTCCTGTTTTATATATTCATCAATGACCTTCACCAAGTATTTCCCCAAGCTACATGTATACAATACGCTGATGACTCCACACTTATATGCTCAGCCACATCTGTATCAGAACTTCACTCCCTTTCTCAAGACATATTTAACTCTGTAGAACTATGGTTTACAAAACCCTGTCTCCTACTAAACCCTAAAAAAACTAAACTTCTCCTTTTTACACCTACCAGTAAATCTCCCCCAATAGACTTCACTGTATCATCCAATAATGGTACACTCATATCCCAAGATCTAACTACCAAACTACTAGGTATCACCATAGACAATAACCTAAACTTTGATGCCCATATCAACAACATTCTGAAAACCACTAATAAAAAAATAGGCTCTCTTTATAGGATGAAATCCTTCCTCACTCCTGCAACTAGAATAACTATTGCCCACACCCATCTAATCTCCACCCTTCTTTTTGCCTTACCCATATTTACCAATCTGTCAAAAAATAACCTTAAGAAACTAGAAAACTCCTATAATAACATAGCCAAGTTTGCCACAGGTAACCCATACAGAACACACCACTGTATTAATCTAAAGAATCTAGGGTGGCTTGAATTACAGCAGCAGCTGAAATTTAATCAACTGGCCATCGTCCACAAAATACTTTATCAACCTGCCAAAACACCCATCCTATCTAACCTTATTCACCCCTATGATAACCTGAAGTCCCTAAGATCTTCACAAAAATTTCTTGTATATATCAATAAATCAAACAATAGAGCTGGAGACTCTCTTTTTTCTAATTCTATTGGAAAAACCTGGAACCTACTTCCCTCTGAACTTACCACACTTCCCTCTATTACTCTGTTTAAAAATAAACTTAAGCTCTTCCTGAAAACACATTGGATGTGCCCCTGTACTAAACCTGACTGACCAACTTCTTCCTTATTACTTGAATCAACCTTACCTTCTCATCTCTGAAACTATTTCATCTTAACAACCTTTATGCTTCCTCTCCGTCATAGTCTTACTTATTACTCAGTTCTCTAACAAGTGTCACATATTACTTCTAGATATATTACTTAACTGCTTCTCCATCTCACTCGCTTTTATCTTCCTTTCTTATCTACATTTGTACTATATTTTCTTTATCTTCTTAGCTAGTATTCTTTAGCAACAATTAAATGTGACTTCATAGACTTCATATTAATTATACTAAGTCTAGTCAAATATGTGTGGCCTTTTTTATATGTACTTTATAAACTTGCAACCTCATATTATTTCTGTTTTCTTTATGGAAAATGTATTTGCATTCTAAATATGTACTTCTGTAGATGTGAACTTTATTTGAAATGTGTGGAGCTTTTCTCCCCGGGCCTCTACTGAAAATGGACATATATCCAGCTAGACTAGCCCGGTCAACAAATGTAAAATAAAATAAAATAAATAAAATATTAAAGTGCAACAGATATCAGACATTTATGTGCTGGTGTAGCATGTTAGCAAAAATCTGTAATCAAATTTATTTCATCATTTCAAAGTAAGTCATGTACAATAACAAAAATATTAAAATGGTGATAACACTGGAAAAAAGGATGCTAGAATTATATTAAAATAACATTAAAATATGAAAATAACTACAGAATTGAGGAGGTAAGTTATTCATAATCAGATATTGATATGTAGAAATGTAACTTCATAACATCTAAAATCCCATCAGCCCACTATAAGAATGGATAAAGTATACCTATAAAGACATCTTCTAATATAAAAAAAACTGAAAAACAAGTGATACAGACTTGATTTTTTTATTTAGTGCCCCTGGGTGCCTGTATGGATTTCTTCTCCTCCTCCCATTCTTATACTCCACACCATGGGTCCATAATCAACCTTGGCAAAATGTACTTTCAGATATCATGAGAGTAATTAATCCCCCATCTACTGCTGCCTTTCTTGCCCCTATCCTCTCTACCTTCTGCTTCTCTTTGAGCCCCATATTCATATATGAAATGTCAGAATTCAATTCGTCATAAATGTCATGTCATTTATGCTGGGATATTTTTTTTTATTTTAGCTTCTAGCATAAAGTTTGTTTTGAAACAGGTGAATTGGAAAGAAAAAAAGAGAAAACTATGTACTTGAGGGCCAATCTTCTTGTTTTGGATAGCTTTCAGAGAAACCATGCTATTCCAAAGGTAATGGGAACAATAGATATTGGATAAGAAAAATCATTTGGAAAAATAGTTCAGGTCAGAGGTCTTAATCAAGAGAAATTTGCCCCTTAACAGATGACATAGGATGTAAAACATATCTCTTGTGAAACACAGGAGGCACCAGTCTGCTTATAGCATAGTTTAGACTCATTACAAAAGTACATTGAACGTGCAGAGGTAAGATCATTGCAATGTTCAGGCTTGTTGGATGCAAATAGCATTGCAAAGTGCAGAATGGGAAATGTCTTGCTAAAATTTAGATTCCAAATAAAATGGGAAAAACATTTTCTAATTAAAAGTACTGCACATATTTAAAAATCATGGTTAAAGGAAAAGATTATGACAGAAGGCATAATATGGGGGATGGTAGAAAGTTTTATACTGACTGACATTTTTATACTGCATTACATTATTTTAAATGCAAAAGGAAGGAATATGCAGATTCTGCACTTTTGAATGACTTAATGTTCTACCTCACCTTCATCCTTAGTTTCCCCTTACCCCTTTTCTATTGAATGCTTGCATGGATTCCTTTTCCTCTGACCATTCTTGTAGTTCATACCATGGGTTCAAAATTAACTCTGTGAAAATATACATTCAGAGATCCTAGAATGAATCCCCAGTCTACTGCCTGCCCCCCCCTCTTATTTCCTTCCTTTTCAAAGTGAACCCTTTATATCTTCCTGACATGATAATGAGCACTGATATCCTGTCATTGATATATTTTCTGGTCTTAAGTGAGAAAAGCTTTAGCAATCTCTTCCATCTTACGGTCATAGTATTCCTTTTATTCCCATCAGTCCTTCTGCTGGCTTTTCCATGGTCTTTTCTGAACAGTCTAATATCCTTTCCCTTAAATAACCTCCCTATAACTATATGCATTATTCAGAGTGTGGTCTGAGCAAAGCCCCTCAGAATGAATGCAGTACATCATTTTTTGTGAAATCCCTTCCCTAGTGATAGACACCAGTATTTTGCCTGCTACTTACTTTGCCCTTGTTCTCATCTCCTGTTTGTTCAGTTCAAGTGTGATCACACCCCACAATAATTATCCTTCTGTGCTGTTGTCCATTCTACTCTGCCAGCAGGAATTTCACACAAGGATTATCATGTGTTACAGTAATTAATGTTTGTTTGCACTGTACTCAACTGTCATGTTTCTGAATACTTCATTAGCCTTCCAAATAACTCTGTGAAAATTTTCCCATCCTCTCCTGCTGTAGATAGCCTTGTATCATGAACAAAAAGAGGCTTCTCCTATTTCTGTTCCCTTATAAACATCAAGACAAACAGTGTGAAGACTATTTCTGACCCTGTGCCCTTCACTAGTCACTTTTATGATTCTTAACATTGTTCTTCTCACCGTAGCACTCTGTATCCTACCATACGACCATTCAGGTAATCAGTTAATCAGTCGTTGACTTAGCTCCAACATCTCCATTTTTTTCTGTCAGCCTTATATCTGTCAATAGTTCAGGTACATTGATGAAGTGCAAGCAAACTCTGTACACAGGTACTCTACTATCACCTGTAACCCCATCATAAAACTGGATTGTGTTTGATAAACAACTCCTTTTATTCAATAAACCATTTTGGTTGCTCATCTGGAGAGTGTAGTCCTCTATAAGTCCTACTAGCCTCTCACTCGTGATTGTCAATATGGCTTTACCCACTACTACTCTTTATCTAACAAGCAAAAAGTTCCAAACACTTTTTTGCTTTTTATATAGTATGGGTTACCTCAGCCTTCCAGTAATCTGACACATCTGCACTCCTGATAATCTGGTGAAGCTATCAGTCAAGGCATGATTTCTGAGCACTCTAAGTCCAGTACGTATGCTGATTGTGCTTTATCCTCCCTAAAGGCACCCTGGTCCCTGTGCACCTCTTCCCCCATATATCCTCATGTCTGCCACACTGTGTTTACCATTCAGTCCTGCTTGCCACCCAGCATGGCGCCCGCCCCTTATCTTATTTGATTTCCTATTCAGGCTTTGCTAACCACCATCTCATAAAAATTATACTGAAACAAATCAGAAAGATGTTTCTACTCTTTATCATAGCTAACATATAAATAATTTGTCTTGCTACACTTACATAATCTCCATATTGTAACTCATTTATCCTTAGGCATTATTACCTGTTTCAGGTTTTGACAAAGCTGCAAACATTTATAAAAACTCCTCCTCCGTGTTGTTCCTTATTCGCACATCCAGTTATATTGTTACCAATCTCATCCATTTTTTATTGCAAACACTGTACACCCCTTATATTATTAAAACTCTAAATTACTTGTATCTTTATACTACCCTATTCTGTGAATTTATTGTATGTACTGCCACACTGAATTTCATCTATAAGAAATAAATGATATATACAGTTCTCCATGATTAAGTCACCATTCTCTCTTTATTGAGTAATTTCAATATTTTAATCACTATTTTTACATCATTTACATCTGTGAGATTCCTGTCTTTAGTTATCCTATTTGTCATTACTTTCTTTTCATTCCTTTATTATTCTAGTCCAGCATCATTATTTTTTTCTTACATACTGCTACCTGATCATTTCTTGTTTCCACCTACAAGCTGACTTTTTTGCATTAACATTCATTTCCAATACTGCTGGAGCTGTGATATAGGAAGATAATAACCTAACTGAGGCTCAGTTGACCTGGGTTCAATTACCTGCTTGGACTTCTGAGGCACTGACAGGGAGGGAGGGGGATGGGTATGACTATCCAAGAGGAGGCCAAGCATGGTCCATAGAGGGGTCTAGTTCTTGGACGTAATAGACAAATGCCAGTGGGGGGAATCAAGGGTAGTTCATTGTGACTTCTTATAGAAGAAGAATGACTTGTGAACCCAGGATGCCCTAATGAGCCTTATTGGCAAGTCTGTGGGAGACTAGTAGGTGTAGGTAAACCCAATGTTGGACAGTTGCACTGTGACAAGCTAATGGTTAGCTGCATGAGAAGAAAACTTATATACATATTTCCTGTATTAGTTGATCAGTCATAGTTACACTGTATTCTTCCTCTATAGAATTTATAATGTCTTGTCCACTTTCTGTACCAATTGCTTTATTTGTAATATAGGCATATTATGAGACTTGTGATGCCCATAACAGATGATATTCGAACGGGAACAACTTTTTTACTTTTCTTGTTTGTTTTTTTCTATTCCTGTACTCATGTTCTTCCACTTAATTTTACTTTGCATTCATGATCCTATAATATTGGTTATAACAGGTTTATTGACGTCTACCCATATTATGGTTGCCCTTGGCTGGTGATTCTTTTCCTGTTGCAGTCACTTTGTTCGTTCGGCCTTTCTCCTCATGTGGTTTCTATTTTATTCTGTTCTCTCTGTTTGGTGGTTTTACACACCACATTTTTATTTCATGTAACCTGTCATTCTGTCTAGAATTCCTTTACATTGTTACTTACTGTCATTAACATAAGTGTCTCCCCTTTTAATGTGTGTGCTCTACTCCTTATTCTCTACAATTATTTTTTAAGTTATGTAACTTTTCCACTGTTAACAGCAATCTGTGTGTGCTTGTCATAAAGAAATTGGGAAACACCACATGCATTGGACATTCACATAAGTGTGCTTGTCATAAAGAAATTGGGAAACATGACATGCATTGCAAATGTATATAAAACTGTATATTAATAATATCGTTAACTTCTTCCATTAAGTAGTTATACTTTTCAATGAGCTCTAATACAGCATTGTGTGCTTTGTTAAAACAATTCCATGCCCCTTTACTGCTTCTCCTCACTAAATATGTCTACCAATTAATTTTAGTTAATCTATTCTAATTGTGATCCCATAAATCCTCCTTTCTTTCATTTAATTTTTGCAGAATAGTTTATATTCCTAAACTATTCCTAATAAATACGTAAGTATGAGCAACAATTATCTCCTAGGTGTGTCTGTAAAGACTTGCACTGAAGTTTATACTTGCAGGCTCTTTTCAGAATTAAATTTATATATAAGACTGCTGTTGTAAGTCCTACTATACACTTCTCTAGGTTCAGTTTCTTCAAATACTTAGGTCCTTTACATACCTTGACAGGAATGGATCCCATTTCTAAGTCAGGGCATGATTAAAGTTTATGTCATCACTATTGTTTCAGTCTTTAATATTAACCAAGAGTGCTTTTCTCAGCACCTGCAATGTACCTAGAATTGCCTCCTTCTGCAGTTCATATGAGGTTACATGTGTTGCTAGCATATTTAAGTATGACAGTATTTTTTTTTATTAGTCGTGTTGCTCTTATTACTGTTGGAACTGTCTGGTATCTTTCTTCCACACTGCTGTTGTTTCTTCTTACAAATCCTGGTATTGTGTGACTTTGTGATCTATGTACATAAGACCCTGTAAATCCAGAGAGTAGCAATTTCAATGATTAATGATAGTTTTGTCTTTTTTCCTGAAGTACTATGTCTGCTTTTCTTGATGTATTTTTGAACTGTTGGTAGTGGGTGATCCCACATGATATAAACTTCATCATTCTCTATAATGTTTTGTGGTTCATGTTTCCAGTTTGTAGATCAATCTATGTGCATGTACCTTTAAGAAGCTATCTAAGGGTTTGCACAAGTGTGTCAATACTGAACATGTGCGAGTCTGACTCCCTTTTTGTAGTAAGCTGTTGAGATGTACACATGTATGTATGCAAGGTCTGTCTGCCAATCAGTTTGTTTCTATTTTATGATGCTGCTATCCATCCTGATGTTTTTCTATGTAATAAAGCATCTAAACAAACTATCCCATCTGCTTGTCATCTATATTAGAGAGGGACGAGTGACATGGTGTCAGAAGAGGCATGTCTAAAATGGCATGATTTTAAAGGAAGCATGACCAAAATGACTTGTTGCCAGAAGAGCTCTAGCTTCTTCAGTTTGAGTCCAAAAGGTATCCAGTTGGTATTTGAAGAATATATAGGAGTCGATCAACTCTACTGCACGTATAATTCACAAAATAGGTCAGAAACACATTTCAGGTGTTAAAATTTGCTCAAATAATTTCTTATTTGTAAAATATGAAATGAGGCATGCAGAATGCTTTAAATGATATTCAAATAAACCAGTATGTCAGATATTGATAAAAATATTTAAATTACTATGAAAAATGTTTGAAATAGTCTGAATTGCATAAAATAAATAAAATAAGCACATATTTTGTATTAATCAAAGATATGCAAGTTATAAAAAGTGTATGACATGTTTGCATATTTGTGCATTACTACAGTAAAGTTATTTCACAAAATAAAGCCATTTCAGAGCATATTTCGTAAACTACAGTGTTTCGAAGAGTTTATTGTACAAGTATGTAGGAATGGCAGATGGATTTCGAAAACGCAGTGCACTTGTGTTTGACAATAATATTGCAGAGAACTGGAGAGTGTTTGAGCAATAGTACGACATTTTCATACAAGCTGTATTTTCTGATACAGATGAGTATACACATGCATTTATTCTGCTTAATTTAGCTGGGTCAGAAGACATTGAAAGGGAGCATTCATTTGCATATGCATCTGCTATCTTTACAGGAGAGGGGGAAAACCATCATATTGTTGTATCGGCTTAGTCAAGGGAGGACCCTCAGTGCTTAAAACATAAATTTAGGGAAATGTGTAACCCCAAGACAAATATTACAATGAGAAGGCACTTACTTTATACAAGGGATCAAAAGCCTGGTGAAACTTTTGCAACATATATAACTGACTTGAGAAATAAGGCTAAAATGTGCAGATTTGGTGATTTAAGGTATGAATTGATAAAAGACAGACTTGTGTGCGGTATTAAAGATGCTTCTGTGAGAAATATTTTGCTATGTGACAGTGATTTAACTCTGAATAAGGCCATTGAGATTTGTCAGATATATGAGCTCACAGAAAAGCACACAGATATGCTTACAAATGAGAGATGCATGCTTCCGGTAACTTCTAGAACTCATGTTGATAGTATGCAGCATGTGGTTAAAAGAAACAGGCCCAAGCACATGGCAGCAATTGTAGCCCCTGCAGCACCCACCAGAGCCTTCCAGCAAATTCCAGAGTTTGCACAGTCTCAGTGAAACATAAGAATTAGCAAACTCAAAGCATTGGTCCCCACCCAATTTCATTGCCAACTGTTGTAATT
The DNA here is from genome assembly GCF_019279795.1 of Protopterus annectens. Classification (NCBI taxonomy): domain Eukaryota; kingdom Metazoa; phylum Chordata; order Ceratodontiformes; family Protopteridae; genus Protopterus; species Protopterus annectens. Next base: position 1,514,353,751 of record NC_056728.1, read on the forward strand.
GTGGTGGAACTCATGAATCTAAAAAGGAAAATTGTTTAGCTTTTGGTCAGCAATGCCACAAATGCAATAAATGGAATAATTTCAAAAGGTTTTGTAAATCAAAAGGCCCACATTATTTTATTAAAAGGGAACATTTTGAGAAATTAGTTGATCAATTAGATAACTGTGACCCTACGTCATGTACTTTTTATGTTGATGGTGTGTCACTGCTTTATGAAGCAGTCAATGCAGTAGATTTAAGGGCAAAGAATGAAGTATTTGGTACTATTTGGATAAATGGAAACCCACAGAGGTCAAAGTTGACTCAGGTTACAAGTGGAATGTTATGTCAGCAAAAACATTTGCTATAATGTGTTGTGATGAAAGGCTTGATTTGGCATAGTGTGATAAGCTTGTTGCTTATCCTGGTGAAGAAATACAAATTCAGACTTAAGACTCAGTAGTGCTTTCATGTTACTTTGCTGGGAGATGTCATGATTTGTTATTTTATATGATCAAGAGGCATGACCAGTCATTATTAAGGGTCAAAGACAGTTTGGAAATGAGACTGCTTTCACTTAACAAGGAAGTCCATCATGTGAGCTTAAAAGAACACTACTGTAATTTCAACCAGGATATTTTTTCTATCTATGCTGATCTTTTTGAACACAAACCAGGCAAACTTCCAGTTGCATACTCTATGAAGTTAGACTCAGATGGCAGTCCAATTATCAGGTCAGCATAGAAAGTTCCAATAGCCATGCAGGACAGAGTCAAAGCTGAGTTAGATAAAATGATGTGACAAGGTGTGATTTGTCCAGCTGATGAACTTACTGAATGGGTGTCTTCCATGATGGTAACTCATAAGAAAAGCTCAGATGACATCAGAATATGTATTTATCCATGAGATTTGAACAAAGCACTAAAAGATCTCATCATGCAATACGCACAGTCAAAGAAGTCATAGCTCTGATGCCAAACACCGCTGTTTTTTCTGTCTTAAATGCAAAGAGTTCATTTTGGCAAATTCAGTTTGACAAGAAATCATCATTACTCACTATGTTCAGTACACCATTTGGAAGGTACAGAATTTTGAGAATGCCATTTGGTATAAATTCTGCAAGTGAAGTCTTTCAACATGCAATGGATCAAATTTTTAGGCGGTATCCTTGTGATATAATAGCAAATGACATACTAGTAAGAGGTACTGGTGAAGCTGAGCATGACAGAAACCTCAGAAAAGTTCTGGAAAGAGTGCATCAAGTGAATATTAAGATCAAGCTACAGAAATGCAAATTCAGGCTACGAGAGGTTACTTATGTTGGTCATTTCTTTACTAGTTCAGACCTACAACCAGACCCCTCTAAGCAAGCAGTCATTCTCAAGATGCCAGCTCCAGACAATGTTCAAGCCCTGCGATGTTTTCTTGGTATGGTTAACTGGGTCTATATCATATGAGCGAATAGCACAAATTGTGAACGCTCATAATATCGAACGTACCGGACCTCAAACCTCCTATTGTGGGGGGCTGCGCCCCCCACACCCCTCGCTAAATATATATTCCAACTCTGAGATCACACTACAGTGAGGAAAGGACAAGGACAAATATCCCATTCTTCACTGTACCACGATCTCAGAAAAAGAACTTCGAGGTCCGGTACATTCGATATTATGAGCGTTCGCAAATTGTGCGATTCGCTCATATGATATAAACCCTGGTTAACTACCTAGGCAAGTTCATTCCAGACTTGAGCCAACTATCAGTACTGCTCAGAGAACTGACATGTAAAGATGTATCTTGATCTTGGTTAGAAAAACATCAAAGAGCACTTGTCCTGAAAGAGAGAATTGCTAGACCACCAACTCTCAGATACTATGATGTTCACAAGCCAGTTACTCTTTTATGTGATGCTTTGACATTTGGTCTAGGTGCAGTCATTCTACAAGAGGGTCAACCTGTTGCCTATGCATCGAGAGTTCTTACCCAAACTGAAATGCAGTATGCTCAGATCAAATCAGAGCTCTTGACAATTGTGTTGGCAAGTTTGAAGTTCCATGATTATGTTTATGGTAGACCTATCCAGATCAAAACAGACTATCAATCTCTAGTCACTATTTTGAGAAAGCCTATACATACAGCTCCAGGCATTGCAAAGTACAATGCTGAGATTGCAAAAGTATAATTTCATTCTTGTCTACAAGAAAAACAAACTTTTTTATCTTGCTGATACATTGTCCAGATCACCTAGAAACACCACTGAACAGCATGAGAATGAAAACCTTGATTTTGAAGTCACGGAAGTCAGAAATCTTTCTTCCACATGTCTTGATGAGCTGAAAGGTCACACAGCCACAGATCCAGTTTTACAAAGGCTCAACCACTTTATTCAACAAGGATGGCCATCAAAGCAATCTAGTTTACCCCAAGAAGTGTAATCTTATTTTCCATACAAAGATGAGATTTTGTTTGACGAAGGTATCATTATGAAAGGTCCCAAAGTGATTGTTCCAAAGTCCTTGCAACAAGAGTACATTACTATCTTGCATCGGGGTCATCAAGGAACAGACTCTACCAAACGAAGGACAAGAGGACTAGTATTTTGGCCTTCTGTGTCACAAGACATTGAGAGAGTATTTTCATCTTGTTCTGTTGTAACAGTACTAAGTCACATCAACAGATGGAACCACTTCAGCTAAACCGTATTCCTGAACTACCTTGGTCAACAGTAGCCAATGACATTTTCAAGTGGAATGGATAACATTATTTAATGTTAGTAGACTCTTTTTCAAATTGGTTCAAGATTGACCTACTTCCTAATCTAGCATCCAATACTGTCATCACTAAGATGAAGTGTCGTTTTGCAGTCCATGGTAGTCCGCAGAAAGATATTTCTGGCAATGACACGCAGTTTACAAGCCAACAATTCAAAAGATTTGCTGAAGAGTGGGACTTTACTCATGTCACAAGTAGCCCATTCAGTTCAAAGTGTAAAACAGTTACTAGAGAAGTCAAGATAAGACAATAGTGATGTTTTCCTGAATCTGTTGAATTTCAGAAATATTCCTCATGATAAATATCTTGGTTCACCTGCTCAGAGACTTCTGTCAAGACAAACCAAAACCATGTTACCAATCAGTAGTCAATTGTTGCTTCCATGTGTCAAGAATAACAGGTCAGTGAAAACCAATCTGTTGAAGAAGTGTTTAACCCAGTAGTACTACTACAATAAGACCAGCAAACCACTCAATCCATAACAAGAAGGAGAAGTGGTAAGGGTGCAAATGTCTAAACGTTATGATCAGATTGGAGTCGTCAAGAATATTTGCCCAGAGCTGAGATCATACATTGTGGAATCACAAGGAGTAGAGTTTAGGCTGAATCAGAAACATTTGATGCTGGTGTCCAAGCCTATACCACAGCACATAGCTTGTGAGAAAGACACATTTATCTCAGAGTGAGTTGTCCAGTGTTCCAGTTCCAGAGAAAGTTCCAGAGAATATTTTCATTCCTGTGATGAATTCAGAAGTTCCTGATATGAGATGTTCACCAAAGACTGTCCCTGTTACTAAATCCAGTCCAGATTGTTATGTTACAAGATCCGGTCGCATCTCTAGACCATGTTATAGATACACGGCAACTTGGACATAAACATTGTTTGTTTCTAATGTCTGTAATAATGCATGTCTAACTCCAATGTTGTTTTTCCTAAAGGCAATCTTTTTAAGAGGGAGGATGTAGATCAATGTTTGTGTATGTACCTTTAAGATGCTTTCTAAGGGCTTGCATAAGTGTATAAATACTGAGCACGTGTGAGCCTGACTGCCATTTTGTAGTAAGCTGTTGAGATATAAGCATGTATGTATGTAAGGTCTGTTTGTTAATCAGTTTGTTTATATTTTATGATGCTGCTATCCATCCTGATGTGTTTCTATGTAATAAATCATCTAAACAAACTATCCTGCCTGCTTGTCATCTATGTTAGAGAGAGATGAGCAACACAGTACTTCTCAGTTACTTATATACTGTAGTGTTTACACATTCTGCAATGCAACAATCTTACCATATTCTTATGCCTCTCAGTACACAGATCCATAGACATGAATGTATCACACCCATCAGTGATATGTGCTGCTATTTGTTTAGTTATGTTTTATAGAACCTGCATTTGTCTGTTTTGCCCACTTGTTCTGCAGTCTTTGTAAACTAATGTTTATATAGTCCACTGTCTTGGGCAGCCATTATTAGCCATTCATCTTTTCATTTCACTTTACCTCTCATTAGCCATACCTGCATCAAATCTTCATCAACATGAGGTTGTTCCAGAAGATCTCTATACTTGCCACTACATTTATGGACTTTCCAATTTTCTTTACATTTTATCCGAGCCCTTCCTTTATAGTCTTTCTTTTGTTTTTTGGCACTTTGAGCTGCTGTCTAATTTGTGTCTACTTCTGGTTTGATTTCCATTCTTCCTTTGTTCTGAAATGTCAACTTGGGCTTCTCTTCATGATTAAAAACTTTATTATATTTGTATCTGATGAAGTCAGTAAATATGCATGCAGTTGCACAACTCTGGATCTATACATATAACCAGTTTCAAGGAGGGCCATACCTCCTTCAGAGTGAGGGATGAATAATCTTGGTATAAAATGTTTTTGATATATATAATTTGCAAGCATGGAATATTTTTCTTTTTCTTGACTAACTGGTTCAGTGCTTATTGTGGCCAGCCAGAAAAAAACTAAGATGTAAACTAGAGCAGGAAGGTCAAATTGATTTATAGCTTGGACCTTATTCCTGGATGTCAAAGCAATTTTCACTATTAGGTTTAGTCTTCTGACTTATTACTTACTGAGTTTTATTATCATCTGTTTCATGTTTTATTGACGACCTTTCATTTATGCACAATTATTTGTACTCCCCCTTGATTAAGTTCCTTTATATTGCATTCTGATCCCAGGTTGATATAGTCCTGGAGCTATATTTTTTTATTTTATAAATATTTCTTTTACATATTCATCAAGACCAGCTGTCATTCTTATATTATCTAAGGAAATTATGAGTCAAAGTAAAGGATATTAAAACCATAACATCATCAACTAGTTCATACCCTTTTTTCTACACACAAGCCTGGTCTTAGGACTTTCTGTCTTGCAAGAGCCAACAACATCAGAGGTAAGCAGTATGGAAAAACATAAACAGAGAGGCAACTTGTCCAGCAGAGTTGGAGTAAATCCTCCTTGGGTATCTAACTAACATAGGGGCTTTGTACAAACTAAACAAAAAAAACTGTTATGCCCCGGGATTCAGGAAATCTAAAACTGCGTGCATGAACAGTGTACCAGCTCCTACATGGAGTTCGGCCACGAGCAATTCAGCAAACAGCTGATCCAACGTGCATGAGCCTACCTACACTGTTCCTGCATGGAAGACCATGCAGCATGCTAATCACTTCATTTTCTGGTGAAAACCATGCAAATGAGGTGAATTAGTGATTCAGGAAGCTGTGAGGTCTCCATGCAGGAACAGTGTTCAGGTATTAACATAACACATTTCTGCAAAAAAGAAAACGGAGGCATGACAGCACAAATAAAAGCATGTATTCACATCTGTAGGCATCCCACTGGCCAAATATATGGCCATTGGCATGAATAAATGTTTAATTTTAATATAAAATAACTTTTTTTTTTTGTGGCCGATCTCGTCCGTTTAAGTGTAGCGCAGTGGCGTTCAAACACAACAGTGCCGAAAATAAAAAAAAAATGTGAAAACCCAAGTTTAAAGAAAATCTGAATTTTGCCATTATAGTCTATGGCATGCAGAATCAAAACAATACCAGGGACAGTGGTTGTCAAGGGGAAAGGCTTCGTGTCAGTGCAGTATCTATGGACTAAGGCAGTGGGGTATGCAAATGAAGGGAAATTTACTGAATCACAAAATATTCTAAGTCCAAAACCTGCACCTAACCATGTAGGTGCTAGAACAGGATCATGTAGGCAGGAGGAGCAACTAACATGAAAAGGGAGTGTGTCATGCTTGCTATAAGTACATTGGAGCTTTGTTGGCCGGGTTTGCCCTTAGCTAATCACAGCTAAGCAAGGGGGTACATCTGAGGCTGTAATGTCTTATACCTTGAAATGAAGACCATGTTTGCATCCAGGGAGGATAATTTCTGCTAAAACATGTTTAACTTAGCTTAACGGATTTGCACGGCAAACACTGGGACTTAAACAAACAACAACAACAAAAAAAACACTGGAAATGGCAGCTCTGTGTATATGTAAGCAAGGGGGTGTGTCCGAGGCTGTATAGCCTTGTTTACCTTGCCTAAACGGGTTTGCATGGTGCACACTAAGCTTTATACCAGTAAAATAAAAACAAAATGCAGCAAATGGCAAGTGGAACAAGAAAAAAGGGAAATAGCAGAATAGAGGCACTCAAATACAAGTAATAGAGCTGGTAGGTGGAATGTATCATACTCAGCCAATCACACAGGCAGCATCCACAGCACACCACTATAAACTATGCAAACACCTTTCAGTCTGTTTTTTCCTACAAAGTCTACACCACCATTGTACACAAATTGGGAAATTTTACATGACAAAACTAACAAAATGTTAGGGGCTGCTGTCACCCTCATACATCAGTATGTGCAAGAGGCTAAGAGTGGTGAAGAGGACAATGCTGACAACTGCCCCAGACTTATGAGGAGGTGGAGAAGAGTGTTCAGGCCCAGGGTAACCTACCAGGGACTACATGATCTGTAGAGAGTAGAGAGCTACAGGGTGGACATGGACATAGTGCAGCAAATTGTGGAGCTGTGCCGGCCTCGTCTCACATCCAGAACAAACAGAGGGGAACCCATCCCAGTGGATACAAAGGTATGTATAGCTCTAAGAATACTAGCTACAGGTACTTTTCAAAGACCAACTGGGGATATCATTGGTGTCTCACAGGCATCTGCGCCCAGTATACTCCACCAGTTCCTGGATGCCATACGACCACATATCGAAGAGCACATTAAATTCCCTACCACCCGTGAGGAGAGGACCTGCAATATGAGTGTCTTCCACCATGTAGCGGACTACCTGGAGATACTGGGTGCCATAGACTGTACCACATTCCATCAAAGTACTACTTGGTGACCAGGGTAGGGACTACATAAACCACAGGAGGTTCCACTTCAACTGCCAGGTCGTGTGTGATGCCCAGGGCATTATCATGAATGTGTGTGCTGGCTGCCTTGGAAGCTCATGACTCCCACATCTGGCATTCTTCACAGTTGTATCAGTGGTTTGCAGGGGGGACATGCCATATGGCTATTTAGTTGGGGATGCTGGCTACGCACTGAAGCCATGGATGATGACACCCATCAGAAATGCACACACACCCACATGAGAATACCATAATGAGACACATGCACCAACCAGGATCATTATAGAGTGTGAGTTTGGGATGCTCAAGTCATGGTTCCACTACCTTGACATATCCGGTGGAGCCTTGCAGTACTCTCCAGCCACATGTGCACACATGGTCATAGTATGTGCCATGCTACACAATATGATCCAGTGGAAACAGCTGCAGCAGGAACAAAATGGGGAAGGGGCACACAGCCCCCCACCATTGCCAAGGCCTCCACAGGCACAGATGGACTCAGAGGAGGAACATCCTGAGCCTGCCCCTGTAGGCAGATGGAGGCATGCCCAGTATGCCATGGACTTGACAAAGAGGAAACACATAGCACATATACTGATACTGTAGGGCCCCAGGGACTGATCTGTCTCTCTCTCTCTCTCTCTGACTCACACACACAGTAAAATGGATGCCAAGCATCACACCACCTATGCCTGGCCATGTATAGGCAGTGTATTGTGTGCATGCGACATAGTCAGCCCTCAAGCACCACCCTCACAACAGCTGCAGGCACAAGGTAAGCCAGTCTCTGTAACAAATTAAAATAATGGGGTGGAAGTTTCTGATAGCATATCTATGGTATTGATCAGGCATGTAAGGGAATGGGGTGGCTAACTGGGATAGCAGCAGACAACTGACAGCTCTGTGGGACAGCAGGATGTGTATCTCCAGTACTGCCCTCCCCACAATATGCAGTACCACCCTAGTCGACAAATAACGCTGCAGTATATGTGGTGAGCCAAATAACTGGGGGGGGGGTCATAGGTCACATGCATGGATGTCAAAGTGGGGGTCCCATACCCACCACCAACCCCAAACAGCAGATCAGCTGTAGACAATCATACAAAAATGCCTGACAAAGGCCCCCACATGGCAACATCCATGAAATCCCCACCCACAGAATTTTACATAATGATATCACAGCAGGTCTGGCAGTGGCAGTATGGCTTTGAAAGGTAAGAAGTCTGAAACTACAACTGTCTATGCCAGAACAATTTGACCTGTGGTTGATATTGTTATGCCTGAAGTCTGAAAGATAGGGCACACCACTATGCTACATGGGACAAAAATGCGAAGCAAATATCAGCACAGTCTGTGCAGGTGTGTATCATATACAGTCGTGCCCCCCTATAGTCCCATAGAAATGCAGTAACATGTTCTTAGACTTAATCAGCATCTAGCTGTCACCCAGACTGATGGCACAATAGTAACAGAAAGCAATTGTCAGTAACACCCATAGTCAACTTACTGGTACCATCCCAGGGGTGTCTCCTGCCAGCAGCCTGGAAACATATGATCATCAGAATGCACTGCCCTTCTACAGATGGCCTGCATCTGTCACACCTGGCCTACAGGCCTCTGGCAAATGCCTATGCCTCACCCACAGTGCTCTTTACAGAGTGTCATGGGGTCCATAACACCAACATAACACAGTCCACAAAATGCAAAGAAAGGTCATGCTGACAACTGCTAGGAGCAAACCTGCCAGCATCAGGGAGCCAGAAATCAGGACAAAGCCATGAATAATAGGGCGATGAAGGTCGAAAGAGAAGGACACGTGTGAAATACTGCTCTAATAATGAGTGTAAAACTGAACACGACCACCACGAAGTAATAAATAAAATCCAGTATTTATTATGATAAGCGCTTTCACGTGCAATCCCAGCACGCTTCTTCAGATCTCACTACATACCTCAGATCTCAACATTTAAATACCATATTTAATAGCATTTAATTGAATAATTGAAATAATTAAAACCAATAAAACCTAAAGCACTAGATCTAAAATAGTGCTATAAACAAAGAAACAGCAGAACGAGAATCAAGTACACATTCATTTCACACAACACATTTGTAACCACATTTTAAAACATAAAAACAAATGGATATATGTGCGTCAGAGTTGCATAAATCAACATTATTAAACATATATTCACTGATTCAAGTTCTCTAACTAGAATATTGTAATATGTGCAGTAAATGTAATAATATAAACATATATTCTGACCAAACTAATATTTAATATTTACGAGCTTCTAATATCGGCTTGATACTAATATGTTGATTCAGCCCTGGTTCAACATGAGCTCTTAATTTAAAAATCCATGAAAGCTCGGCGTACTCCAAATAGTTCATATTGTTGCCCCCCCCTGACAGTTTTATTTACTAGCTGTAATACTCTAAATCTAAAATTAGAAGTTATGTACCTACCATAACGTTCCATGTTAGTTGTCTGTCACTTCACCAGCCGCCAGGCAGCAGCCTATCTATCCCATGATGCAAAAGATATTATTACCCAGATCTCGCTTGCTAGGAAAAAAAAATATATTATCTTCCCCAAGGGGGAGAGGAACAACTAACCTGAGAAAAACTGTAAGGGAAACCCAGGTAACTAAGTGCAGAGCTAACTGGTGTCCAAGGGAGAAATCTCCCAGAGAAGAGGATAATTCAAGGTCTGTCCAGGCTAGGGGACAGGAGCTAGCAGCACCTATATCCTGGGTGGCTCAATGAACAGACTCTTGAGAACTGTGGAACCAAGTCTAGCCTGAAAGGCTGTAGATGTGATCAGACTTTCTAGATTGCTTTGTTCTGTCCAAGTAATATCTGAGTTGGTGATGAACATCTACTGGAAGACTGACTTGCCCAAAAGGAAAAAGGGCAAAAGGGATAGATGTTTTGTAACCCTGCCCAAAAGGAAAAAGAAGTTACTATGGTGTAGCAAATACTTCTTAGAGAGAGACTTGAGAAGCTAATATGAGATCCGGCCGGGATTACCAATCAAGGAAAGGGAACGAAAGGAAGCAGCGGAGTTGGACCTAAGTGAGGTTGAGGAAGATCTGGAACTGGGTCCAGATGCCAAGGCTGCACTATCTGGAACTGGGAATGAATGCCAAGGCTGCACTCACGATGAGTCGATGAAGGAGGAGGATAAGCTTTTGTGGAGGATCAGAAGGGCTTCTGAGGATCAGCTTTGAAGCAGTCGGAAGCTCAAAGAGTTAATTTGATCAATCAACGAAAGGGGGCCTGTTGCAGTCCTGGGGGATGGCCTGAAAGAGAGAGAGAGTGGGGGATGGCCTTGTTTTGTGTGTAGAGTACAGCAAAAGCAAGCAGCTCTTGTGTGTAGCAAAAATCTCTTCCGCTTATAGATTGTTTGAGAGACCACTAGAGGAGGCATGAGTATAGCCTGCTCAACCTGTCCGCTATGATGTTGGTTTTCCCCGATATATGATATCAGAAACCACTGAGAGGCATATCACCCATTGCCAAAGTCTGAGAGCATTGACACAGAGTGAGAGCTGACAGAGGGCTGGATTTTTTCCCGCTCTGTTGATGGACATGTTGTCCATGTGAACTGCAGGTCCATTCCTAAATGGAAGTCGTCGTGAAGGAAGTCGTTGATTAAAAGCACTGCTCTCATCTCTAGCTCACTGCAGGCAGGTTATGGCGAATGGTTGCCCACGTGTTGGACCATCCTGCTCTGATAATGCCCCCCACCGGATCAGGAGGCATCCGGAGGACCATGGCTACTGGGGCCGGGGATAAAATGGTCTGCCTGATGGACTAGGGGAAGAAATCCACCAGGATAGGTGGCTCTTGCAGATCTGTGTGATGAGGATCTTGGTGATGCATGGGCACTGCTGAAGGACCATTGGGTAAACAACATCCACTGTAGGAGACGCATGTAAAAGCGGGCCAGAGACCAAAGGGCAGGGCTCTTGAATTGACTGTCCACAGTCGTAAAGCTAAGAGACCTTCTGGAGTGTCTGTGGATTTTTATGATAGCACGATCCTAGTCAGTCTATAGAGCACATCCAGCTGTCTTTGTCCAGAAAGCAAAAAAAAAAATTGAAGTGTGACCATCCAAAAACTTTTTTTTTGACAGACTTGTTTAGTAGCAGCCGATTTGATCCTGTACCACCTCTCACCCAATTCCTTGAGGAGGCCTCGAAGTCGCAGCAACGACAGTATAATTCAATAACGCAAAAAAGGTCGCTGAGGAAACATCCGCTACCATACCCAACCTTGTTAGGTAGAGGACGGGTACGGAAGGATCTGGAAGGATCTGCAGCCTGGTGGCCACACCCACATGGCATCAACCGGGACGACACGGTGAGAAACTGTTTTTCAGTTGGAGCCATAATATATATATATATATATATATATATATATATATATATATATATATATATATATATATATATATATATATATATATATATATATATATATATATATATATATATATATATATATATATATATATATATATATATATATATATATATATATATATATATATATATATATATATATATATATATATATATATATATATATATATATATATATATATAAAATACTGAAAGTGTGGCTAAAGGTTAGAAAAAAATTCACTTACCAGGAGCTGGTAAAGTTACCTTATGAGCAAGCATCATGGGATATAGGACTGCCTCAAGCTGGTGGAAGTGACTATCGCCCAACCCATCCAGCAAGAATGAAGGCGAGATTGACAACTTAACATCTATGGTTAACATGATCACTGACATGTTTAGCCAAAGCATTCCGTTGATCCCACCTCCTTATATCATAAATATGATTATATATTCTGTCTTTTAATTTTCTAGAGGTAATGCCCACATAAAATGCAGTACATTGCATGCAAGTTGCTAAATAGATCAGGTTTTCATCGCCACAACTAGCATAAAACCTAGGTATAAAAGTATATTCAAATGTAGGGTGTTTGAAACACTGTTCTTCAACTATAAACCTACACATCTTACATTTATTGCAACTATAAGTGCCCAATCTATTTGTCCAGGATATGACCTGTTGAACATAAGAATGTTCCTTGCATAGAATTCTTTTAAGATTTTTGCTATTCCTATAAGTAAATTTAGGGGTAGGTCCTACAATATTTAAAATTAGGGGGTCAATCATCAATAGCTGCCAATTTCTCTTAATAATATCAACTATTTTACGTTGTCATTGGTATATCTAGTCAAAAATGTAACCTGGGCATCATTTGATACACGCTTCCTATTATTAAAATTCATATTTCTGTTACTAGATGTCACTCCATTTGAAACCAAATTCTGGATCTTATCTATCATGGTGCTATTATAACTTCTGTCAATAAGTAATGTTCACATGGTGTTCAATTCAACTTGCACATTTAAAGGATCCTTACAAATTCTGATAATTCTGATAAACTGTCCCTTAATAATATTGGGAAAAACAAACCTAGGATGCATACTGGTATAATGCAGCAATGCGTTCTTCCATCACGGTTTTCTAAATATGGAAGTAGAAATGCTGCCATGATAGTCCTTAATTATACTAATATCCAAAAAATCCACCTGACTATATGAAAAATCCAGAGTAAATCTTAGGAAACTCGTAGTTGTTTCTAAATAACAAATGAAGGCTTTAAGCTCACCAACACTGCCCTTCCAAAAGAACAGTACATCATCCACAAATCTCCTATAAAAAGTCACCTGTGCATAAGATGTATTTCTGAAAAGGAATTTCCTTTCCCAATAATGACAACTAGGTTTGCATAAGAATTAGCACATGGGGTGCTCATGGCGACACCCCATTTCTGTGCAAATAACCTAGCCTTAAACATAAAGATGTTATTACTTAGTACAATCTCTAACAATGTACAAACAAGTATTTGTTTATTAATGTCAATATCTTCAGTTGAGCATAAAAACTCCCTTATCGCTTCAACACCATATTCATTAGGGATGGATGTAAATAAATTTTTAACATCCAAAGTCACTAATAAGAAAGATGGATTCATACTTCCATCAGTAAAAGTAGCAAGTTCATTAACTAACTGATAACTATCTTTGAGTATGGTGGGTATCTTTCTGACCAAAGGTCCTAGTATGCTCTCAATGTAAATAGATATTCTCTCTGTCACCCAACCATTACCCACTACTATGGGTCTCATTGGTGGAGGAAAGATATTTTTATGTATTTTGGGCAAGCCCTTTATGTATGGTATTAAGGGTGTCTCAACTAAAAAAATAATTATAAAGCTCCTGTGTTACTTGTCTGCACATTAATAAATCATAAAGATCATCATGCACTCTAGTGACAATTCTCAAGAACTGTTTGTGATCAATCTCACTATAAGTACTGTCATCCTTCAACATGTTATACATAGCCATATTATAGGCAGTAGCATTTAATAGCACTACCCCTCCCCCCTTGTCAGCAGGTTTTATCACTAAATCATCATTTCTAGATAATGTTTTTAAAGAATGTTGTTGTTCTTTACTTAAATTAAAATACATACATCTCCATTCTGATCTAGAAAATAAGAATAAAAATCATTTTCACATAAATTAATGAAACATTCCACACTGGCTGGCAATATAGGAACATATGAACTTTTACATTTAAAAGTACGTGCCATTTGTGAATCAGTCTTGCTACCAGCAGGGAACATTAGTCTCAGGGCTATTGCATGCCCAAACAACCTTAAATCAATTAACAATTCACTTAGGTCGCTCGATTGAGAAGGAATAAAGGATAACCCTTTATTCAACAATGAATAGTCAGTTATGTTAAGTTCTAGGTTAATAATGTTCTCTAATAATGTTATAAAGTTGATGGAATGATTTGTAGTAGCATGGAATGTCTGATGGGTACGAAGTCTGAAACTGCAATGTCAACTGTCTGTAATATCTGACTTCAACCCTGAGTGACTTGCAAAACACTTTTGCTGGAAAACCACACTTGTTTGGGTAACCAACAAGATATATGAGTCATGGATGTGGACATTCTGTGATACTCTGTACAGTCGACAGTCAGGGCTAGGAGTTTAAACATGGGAATGCACTCACTGCAGGCAGGCCTAACCATGGAAGATGGTGACATGACTGCATCCATAGAACCCTGGCCCACAGCCATGGGGAGTAACACGCCCCTTCCTGATCACTCATCCTATGCAACATCCTGACCCCAGCATGTGGCCATCCAAGCAAAATGAGGTGGGCCATACATATATGTGTAGCAAACACACACCTCCAGGCTGGTCAAACAGTCTGACACACACATGACCCTCCAAGTGCAGTCCACCATTGAGGAGAGCCTAATGCAAAGTTCTGGTAGCTATAGGCAAACATCTGCCCAGGACACCCCCATCACATATCCTATCCCCTACAAATCTATCTGGAGTCTGCCTGTCACCCTGATCCTTTCTGACTTATATTATCCAACTGTGGACTGGAAATCAGACTAAGCCAGAACATAAATGCACAGATATTCCACCACTGTAATATATCACCAAGGTGATGGACCATTTCCACAACACCAGCAGTCAATTGCTTGTAGGCATACCTCTCAACAGGCTAGATAATGCAAAAATGTGTAGGATTTGGGCCATAAAACTTGTGTATGCATCATCCATCCTGTATTCCTCTGGTAAATCACTGTGATTATCTGAGGAGGTATGTCACCAGGTACTGAAGCATGCATGACAGTGTCAAATGGCATATATGACAGATGTCTGCTAAAACCAGCCCTGTAACCCTTGCAACCCATACATTACAGAGAAAGGTTGTCAGAATCATTGTATGGCCCATTGTCCCCACATTTTGATAGGTTATCTCCAGATATCCTGCACCAACAGGTTGAAAGGTATGGCTGCAGCACAAAGCAAACCAGACTGGAGTACAACAGCCCCTGGAATGGAGTCCCACATGTACTACAGAAGGACACCCTGGGCATGCTCATACACTTAGAGAGAAATGTCAGTAGGATCTTGAAATGATCAAGCCTTCCCCACCCAGTGCACTTTCCATTGCCCCACCTTAGCAGTCCTGAAGATGTCTGTCAACATAGAAGTCACTTTTGTTAGACCCACCCTTATAAGCTCTCTGGCGCATGGGATAACTGCATAACACTATAGTACACACAGCTAGTTAGGTAGAAGTTCTAATTTCAGTCCTGGCAAATATAAAAGTGTGTGTGTGTTCACAACTAAAAGCTTTTGGGTCCATTCAAACCCAGGACACTTTCCTTTTCCCTACTTTAGCAGTTCTGCAGATATCAGTCATCTTAGAAGTGCCTTCCGTCAGGCCTCAGCCTCATAAGCTCTGTGTCATGTGCAACAAATGCATACCATGATAGTACAAATAACTAGTTAGGTAAGAGCTCTAATCTCAATCCTGGCAAATGAAAGTGTGTGTGTGTGTGTGTGTGTGTGTGTGTGTGTGTGTGTGTGTGTGTGTGTGTGTGTGTGTGTGTGTGTGTGTGTGTGTGTGTGTGTGTGTGTTCATAGGTTCATAGGTTCATAGGTTCATACTAGGCTATCTGCCCTAGGGCATTTATAAGCCTAGCCAGAATGTGTTTGGCTTTCGCCACCCATTTTAAATTTATTTTGCTATGCCCTTTTTCGAGGTTAGTATACTGTGCCTCTGTCTAACAGTGACACAGAAGTGATACCCAGGGTAAACCTACGATCTTCCATCCACTCATCAAGATTCTTCTTGAAGAGAGTCAATGAGGGACTCTGCCTAACCTGGACTGGGATTTTATTCCAGAGTGAAGGGAGCCTCTGGGTTATGAATCTGTCCCTCCAGCATGTCCTATTTATTTCAGTGCTGAGGTTCAAGTCTCTCGAGCGTAGCTCGATGGGATTTGGATTTTCTGAGGTGCAGAATGTCCATTAATTCTGGGTTGGACATGGCTTTATACATCAGGCACAGATCGCCTCTGAACAGGTGGTATGCCACTGAGTAGAGCTGGAGTTTCTTTAACCAGGCAGCATATGGCATCTGTTTGAGCCCTTTGATCCTCTTGGGGGGGCTATTTTGGGGTCTTTCCAGTTGCTGCAGGTGTCTGGTAAGATGCATCCCAAAAGGGCATTGTACTCAATTATGGGCCTGATGAGGGATGAGTAAAGAGGCACGATGACCTCCCCTGATCTAGATGTGAATCCCTTCATGATTAGGTGGGCTATATAAAATGTTTTTCTAATCACTTTGGCCACGTGGTTGTCAAATGAGAGATTGCTATCAACTTGGGTCCCCAGGTCCCTAATTACTTCTTCTGTACTTAATGGATTACCACCTATGTGGTAATTTGTGGGCACTTTGTTTTGCCAAAGGGATGACTATACACTTTTTGGCATTTAGCTTGAGGCCATGGCTCTGGCACCAGTTGTCTGTTTCTATGTGGCCCTTTTGGAGGATGCTTGTGTTGGCTGGAGAGTCGATTATGGTGCCCAGTTTGCAGTCATCTGCGAACTTGGTCAACCACAGTCCTTCTGTGTTGGCCTGTACCTCCGAGAAATATATACCGAACAAGAGAGGTCCCAGGACTGAGCATTGTGGGACACCACTTGTAACTGGTTTGGAGTCTGACATGGCTCCAGCAATTCTAACCATGTGGGTTCTGTCCTTGAGCCAGTTTGCAATCCATCTAGTGACATAGGGGTTTATATTTAAGCTGGTGAGCTTATCTATAATGCCTGAGTGGGGTATTGTATCGAAGGCTTTTGCGAGGTCCAGGTAGGCTGTGTGGTCCACCTTCCCCTTGTCAATGGCCTTGGTGACTGTTTCAAAGAAATCAACCAGGTTTAAGAGGCAGGATGTGCCCTTAACAAAGCTGAACTGGGTAGGATCCAGTGTCTGTAGGTCCCCAATATCTTTATTTATGAGGTCCATGATGATCCTTTCCATAGCTTTGCAGACCAAGCTAGTCAGGCTTATGGGGCGATAGTTTCCAGGATCCATTGAGGCACCACCTTTATGGAGAGGGACCACTGTTGCTGTACGCCACTCTTTGGGCACATATCCTGTAGTAAGGCTGAGACTGAACAGTAGTTTTATGTTTGGGTTTAGCTCTTCTTGGAGTTCATGTAGGACAGCCGGGACACCGCCTGGTCCCATTGATGCTGTGTTTTTGCTTTGGAGAGGGCGGCTCTTACCTGAGCATCTGAGATGTCAGGGGCAGCACTCTGCTGGGATAGATATTTGCCCTATTGGTGGGGAGGGAGAAGTTTGCGCTGAACCTGTCGGCTAGGATGTTGGCAATGTCTGTGGGTTCAGTGTATTTTTGTCATTTTGGACTAATTCTGAGCATATCTGGGAATTACCACCCAGGTTCCTAACATAACTAAAGAAAGCCTTGTGATTATCCTTAGTGTCCTGTGCAATTTTTCTCTCGAAGCTGGCCTTAGACAATTTTATGAGTGCCCGTAGTTTTTGCTAATACTGATCAGTGATGCCGTCCCTTTTTGGGATTTTGCTCTATCATTTAGTAGCTTCCTCCTTCTATTGTATAGTTTGTTTATGGCTGGGGTCCACCAGACAGGACATCTGCCTTTGGAGGATTGGGTCTTGGTTTTATTTGGGATTGCATGATCCATGCATTCCTGAAGGTGTTCATAGAATGCGTTTATAAAGGATTCTGTGGTCTGAGCCGTATTTTCCACAGGCCGGGGCTTTGAAGGATTCCACCTCGTTTTGAGGAGTGTGAAATTTGCTTTAGAGAAGTTTTTCACTGTGGTTTTCTGGGCAGGGGGTGGGGTCGGGATGTGAATATCCAGTGAGATTAGTTTATGGTCTGATCTTACCAGTGAGGGATACACTTCTGGTCTGGAGCATAGAGTCCCCATGTTGGTGATGATCAGGTCCAGTATGTTTTCCTCTCTTGTGGGAGTGGTAACAAGTTGTTCCATAGCATTTGAGTTTATAAATTCTAGGAACCTTTGGGCTAGGGTGTTGGAGCTAGAGTAATGCTCCCAGTCTATGTTTGGGTAGTTGAAGTCACCCAATTTAATGGTGTTTGGAGAGACCTTCATATTTTCCAGTGTTCTCAGAAAGGCCGAGTGGGGTTCCTGGGTTTGGGAGGGTGGTCTGTAGCAGGCTATAAACTGGAAGGCAGTTTTCCCCACTGTTAGTTGCACGTGGATAGTCTCTGATGCTTCGTGCTTTGCCATCAACCTGGAGGTGTGGGTATCTTTGATGAATATCAATACTCCCCCTCCTTTGTGGTTCAGTCCAAGTTTTGGGGCCGAAAAGCATGGTATGAGGTATAACCTGGTAGTGGCTGGGGTGCTCTCGGGAGCCCTGATCCAGGTTTCTGTTACTGCACAGATATCAATGTTCTCCATGCTAAGGAGAGTTTTGAGTGCGTGCATTTTGAGGTTTAGACTTCTGGCGTTGAGTAGCATTACTCTTAGTTTCTTATCCCTTGTGATACCTATGGAGGTGGGTTTGTCTTTTGAGCCTTGCCTAAAAAAGGCACTATGGGGGTAGCAAGAGCCTTTGCCAATATCCAAAAGCCCAGGGGAGACAGGTGCAAGCCGTCCCTAGTGAAGCATCGTGGCTTGTCGAGCATATCATCCCAAGCTGACAGGCATTGGATCCCCTTTGAATGACACCAGTACTTAAGCCAATTGTTGAAATTTATCATCTTGTCTTCATATTTTGGCATCATTCTTGGTGAGGGTAAGATGCTACTCAAGGTCAGGGTCATACCGGCCTGGGCTACATGCTCAGAGAGCTCCTTTATGTCTCTTTTCATGTAGTCCAGGGAGATACATCTTAGGTCATTCACACCAGCATGGACAATGACTGAGTCATATTTGTACTTGCCTTGGAGTGACCTGAGTGCTTGTGCTATGTGGCGGATCCTAGCACCCGACAAGCTGCTCACCATGACCCTCTCCTTGTTCAGCCTGGTGAGTGGGACGTCAGTGTGCCTGATGATAGAGTCACCTATTACAAGAGTATCAGGTGTGTTGTTTAGTCTTAAGGGCTGTGACTGTTCGGCACACTGGCTTTGTGAGATATGTTTTGCACGTGTTTTGTTTTGGGGTAGTGGTTGCTTGGGTGTCTGCTTTGGAGGTCTCTGCTGCTTAGGCAGATCTTTATTTAGAGCCTCCAGTATGTTTTGTGTGATTATGTGTTTGGTTTGCTGTCGTGGTAGGTCTATGTGAGACTAGAATTGTAGTGAGTGTGGTTTCCTTCTCCTTCTGACTGGTTATGCCAGTACTGAGTTGAGAGAGCTTAGCCTCCAGTTTGGCTATATGGTTGCATCTCTCACATGTGTTGGAATTTGTTGGGAGGAGGAGAGGGTTGTCTGTGTACATGAGGCAGTTTTAACATTGCCTCAAGATTTCCAGATTCACCAGCTGGACCAGAGAGGAGATTGACAACTGACCTTTGTACATGCTAGAATAATATTGGGAATTCCCTAATAATTGAAAACAAGGGCCAGTGAGGAGTGAGGGTGTAGTGCTTTTAATTTTTAGTGCTGACTTATATAATTGCTTTAGCGAGCAACTGCCAGGTAACTTAAGTGCAATGTGTGTGTGTGTGTGTGTGTGTGTGTGTGTGTGTGTGTGTGTGTGTGTGTGTGTGTGTGTGTGTGTGTTCACAACTAAAAGCTTTTGGGTCCATTCAAACCCAGTACACCTCCCCTTCCCCTACTTTAGCAGTCCTGCAGATATCAGTCATCTTAGAAGTGCCTTCCGTCAGGCCTCAGCCTCATAAGCTCTGTGGCATGTGTGATAACTGCATAACATGATAGTACAAATAACTAGTTAGGTAAGAGCTCTAATCTCAGTCCTGGCAAATGTAAAAGTGGTGTGCGTGTGTGTGTGTGTGTGTGTGTGTGTGTGTTTTCACAACTACAAGCTTTTGGGTCCATTCAAACCCAGTACACCTTCCCTTCCCCCTACTTTAGCAGCCCTGCAGATGTCAGTCATCTTAGAAGTGCCTTATCACTATAGTACAAATAGCTAGTTAGGAAGAAGTTCTAATTTCAGTCCTGGCAAATATAAAAGTGTGTGTGTGTTCACAACTAAAAGCTTTTGGGTCCGTTCAAACCCAGGACACTTCCCTTTTCCCTACTTTAGCAGTTCTGCAGATATCAGTCATCTTAGAAGTGCCTTCCGTCAGACCTCAGACCCATAAGCTCTGTGGCATGTGTGATAACTGCATAACATGATAGTGCAAATAACTAGTTAGGCAGAGGT
The DNA here is from genome assembly GCF_019279795.1 of Protopterus annectens. NCBI lineage: Eukaryota > Metazoa > Chordata > Ceratodontiformes > Protopteridae > Protopterus > Protopterus annectens. The sequence continues at coordinate 1,514,374,144 of NC_056728.1, forward strand.
TCTAATCTCAGTCCTGACTAATGTCAAAGTGTTTGTGTGTGACAGTTGTGTGAGCAAGATGAGGGAGTTGTCTGTGTGTTTGTTTATAGGTATAATTTTATGCCATTCCCACCCACAGCGTTTCGCAGTGCCCCACCTTATTTGTCCAGAGGATGTCAGTCCCTTATCAGCAGTCTTAGCCAGCTGTTACCCCTGCAAGCTCAGTAGTGCATGTGATAAATGCTTAACACTATAGTACAAATGACTAGTTTAGCAGGGGTTCTACTCTTGTATCTGGCAAATGTGTGTGTGGGTATGGACGTTTGTAAATGGAAGTATTTTGATATGTTTCACACCCACTGCCCTACTTTATCAGTCCTGCTGATGTCATTCCCCATATCAGCACCATTTGCTAACTCTTATCCCAATAAGCTCTGTAGCACATGCGGTAACTGCATAAAACTATGGTATAAATCACTAGTTAAATAGTGGTTCTACTCTCATATCCGGCATGTGTGTCTGTTTGTAAAACAAAGCTTTTTGATAGGTTAAACACCCACTGCACTACTTCACCAGTCCTGCTGATGTCATTCCCTTTATATGTTCACAAGTGTGTAGTAGATAATGGCCCAGGAGCCTTAACAAGCCTACCACATAGAAGAGCCATGCCATTGTGCCACCTGATGTTACATCTCAGTGCCTGTATCAAGTATAGCCACTGCAGTGATCCTTGGGTTGAACTGTCTATTACCCATCCACTCATCAAGATTTCTCTGGAACAGGGTCAGCTAGGTGCTCTGCGTGACATGTATGGGAAGTGTATTCCTGGGCATGTGCAGTCTCTTGGTGAGGGACCTGTCCCACCAGCATGTTGTGGTGATTGTGGTACTGATCTAGGGGTCACTACAGTGTGTGGTGTGGATGGATTTATTATGCAGCATTTCTAAACCAACTGGAACAGACATGGCTTTATAAGTCAAGCCCAGATATCTGCTAATTGGGTGATATGACACACAGAGAATAGCTTGGGTCTGCTAAGTCTGTCTGTGTAGGATGTGTGTTTAATGCCTAGGAACCCCATTGTGAGGTTCTTCTGTGGCTTCTCCAGCTGTTGCAGGTGTCTAGTGAGGTACATGGCAAATGGGCCATAATACTTGGGGAGTGGTCTAATGAGGGGAGAGTAGACAGAGATAATTACCTCTATCTTCATTGATGCAAAACTCTTGGTAATGCAATGTGATGTATAGAAGGACTTCGTGATCACAGTGGCAATGTGATGGTTGAAGGAGAAGTTGCTGTCAACCTGTGTCCCCAAATCTCTTATAATGCCTAAAGTGTTCATTGGGCTCCCATTGATGTGGAACTTACTGGGAACTGAGTGTTTTACCAAAGGGGCTGATGATGCATTTTGTGGTGTTAAGCTTCTGGCCATGGTTTCCAGACCACTCATTGGTCTCAGTGAGGCCTTAGTGTAGGGTGACTGTATCACTTGTGGAGTTCATGATAGCTCCCAGCTTGCAATCCTTTGTGGACTTGGTCAGCCAGCTTTCCTCTTTGTTGGGCTGGACTCATAAGAAGTAGATGCTGGACAGAACACTATCCAGTACTGATCCCTGTGGGACCCCACTCATGACTGCTTGCCAGTCTGACTTGGAGTTTGCCACTGTCACACTGTGTGTTCTGTGAACCAATTTTCAAACCACCCACTGATATAGGGGTTGATGCCTAGTTTGTTGGGTTTACCAATAATTCCTGACTGGGGAATGGTATCAGAAGTCTTGGCCAGATTGAGGTAGGCTGTATGCAGTGCCTTACTGTCATACCCAGCCTTGGTGACTCACTCAAAGACGTCAAACCAGTTTGAGCAGGCATGATCTGCCATTCACAAAGCCAAACTGTGTGGGGCTCCAGAGTTAGGAGATCATCCATATCTTAGTCAATCAGGTCCCTGATGATGCCCCCATACCCATACATTGTAGACTTGTCAGGATAAGGGCCCAATAGCCCCCAGGGTCTGTAGATGCTACCCCTTTATGGAGAGGGATGACTGTAGCAGTGTACCATTTTGGAAGGACAAAGCCTGAGGTGAGGATGTGACTGACCAGGGCACACAGATGTGGTGCCAGGTCTTCTTGTATGTCATGTAGAAGACAGCCACGGATATGTTGGGTTCCCATGGAAGCTGTATCCTTGCCTGTGGACAATGCAGGTCTAACCTGGCCTGCAGTAATGCTGGTTGCCTGACATTCATCTGCTATTGTGATTGTCCCCTTGGGGGGAGGGGTAAAGCTGGTATTGACTGTGTTGGCAAGACTGTGGCCAAAATCTGTTGTGTCAGGATAGGAATCAGTATTGTGCAGTAACTCACAGCACTTGTGGTTATTTCTGTGAAGGTTGTTGATATAACTATCAAAGGCTTTTGTAATTGTCATCAGTGTCTGCTGTATATCTGCCTTCATAGCTGCCTATAGATGATTCCATGAGGGATCCCAAGTTGTGTTTGAGGCTAATATGGGGATTCACCAGTCTTGGAACACCACAATTTTTGCAGCAGTGTCCCCCTTCTGTTGTACACTTTAGTAATGACAGGGGACCATCACAATGGTTTCCAGTGTTTGGAGGACATTGTCTGTTTTCTGTTGGCTATGACTAGTACCATGCATCCATGTACATGTTTTTGCAGTGCATATGTGTATGATGTGGCAGTCATGCAGCTATTTCCCATTGGCATGGGTGCAGTGAAGTCATCCACCCCTGTTTTTATGAGTGCAATGTCAGCACTGGAGAGGTTCTGCAAGGTGGTTACCTTTGTGGGGGTTGTGGGTGAGATGTTGAGCTCCATGTTGATTACATCATGTTTGGATCTGACCAGGTAGGGACTGACAACTGCGGTTGAGCAACAGTCCCATATGTATGTAATCAATACAGGTCAAGGTTGTTGCATCCTCTACTGGGTGGCAGTATGAGCCGGTCCAGACCATTAGAACTGATGAATTCCATGAAGCATTAGGCCAGTGTACTGGTGCTTGACTACTTTCCCCAAGTGATGGAGGGGTAGTTGATGTCTCCTATTATGTCAGTCTTGGGTTGTACCTTCAGAGATGCCAGGGTGTTGAGGAATGCGCATTGACAGTCTAGGGACATAGCTGGGAACTGATAGCAGGTGATGGTGTTGATTACACTATTCCCCAAAGTCAGTTTTACAGGAAGTAACTCCAATGCTTTTTGCTGGGATACTAGTCTGTAGCTGTGCATATCTATTATGGATATGAATACAACACCACCTGTGGAGGTGTGGTCCATGTTTTGGCTCTGACAGCAGTGGAATGTGTCAGAGCCTGTTAGTGCAGGTCTGCTGTATGCTACTGTGAACCACCTCTCCATTACAGCACAAATGTCAATGTTCTCCACTCTGAGGAGTGTTCTGAGTGATTGCATCTTGACAGTTAGATATCTACTGTTGAGCAGCATGACCTTCAGATTGCATACATGTCTAGCTGTTACAGAGGTAATTTGATTTGGTACACTGCCTAATAAGGCACTATAGGGGTGGCAAGACACTTACACTGTACCTGGAAATCCAGGGCAACAGATTTAGGACATCTCTGGCAAGGCATTGAGGTCTGTCAATCACGTTATCCCAAGCAGAGAGATACTGGATCCCCTGAGAATGACACACAACACGTAAGCCAATGTTGCAGTCAAGTATCTGTTGATAGTACTGCAGCATCATTCTGGGAGATGACAGTATACTGCTCAGGGCTACTGTCACACCTGCCTGGACCTCATAACCTGAGTGTTCAAACATGTCACTTGTCATGTAGCCCAGGGAGGTGTGTCTCAGGTTATTCACACCCACATGGATGATGACAGAGTGATACTTGTAGCTGTTGTGGAGTAGCCTGACTGGGTGTGTCATGTGTTGGATGCTGGCACGTGATAGAAAGTTGGCTGTTAACTCCTCCATGATCAACATAGTGAGTGGGACATCTGTGTACTGCAGTACTGAGTCACCCATGATCACTGTATTGTGCAAGGTGATCAGCCTTAGGAGCTTAGGTTGAGGGGCAAACTGTGTAGGTGACATATGTGTCCTTTGGCATGTGCTATGTCATAATGTCTGAGTGGGTGACTGTCTTGCTGGTCTGTGCTGTTTGTGTACATGTCTATTGAGTGCCTCTGTGAAGGTGGGTATGTGGCTTTTCAGTGTATGTCAGGGCTGTCATAGTGGGTGTTGTGGTGAGCTATGTGGTCCACAAAGTGTGGTGCAGGTGTTGATCTCATTCTCTTGACCAGCTAGTCCAGTCTTTGTTGGAGAGTGCATATTTCAACATTTGGTGATATAGGGGTAACTCTGGCCTGAGTGTTTGGAGTTTAGAGGAAAGGGTTGTCTGTGCACATGAGGCAGTTGCAACAGTGCCTCAGAATGGACAAGTGCACCTGGTTAATGGGTGAAAGAACAGAAAACCACACTTCAATCATGCTAGGAGGGGTAGTCATAAGTAGTAAGTACTGGGGCTAATTCCATGATGAATGAGTACTGCTGATGGCTCCCAGGTGTGATACGCTTATTGATACAATAACCTATTGAAGTGCAAAGCTATAATGCTTTGAAGTGCAAGACAGAAACAACTAGCAGGATGTATGATAGAAGCTGAAGGTAGACTTCCTGCCACCTGTAATACTTTACCTCAGCTGTGCAGTTATCAGTACCTTTGGCCAGGTGTAAGTCCAGTAAGCTCTGTAGTGCATTCGGTGACTGTGTAACACTAAAGTAGACATAACTAGATAGGCAGGCATTCTCTTCCCAATACTGGTAAGTGTGTGTGTGTGTGTGTGTGTGTGTGTGTGTGTGTGTGTGTGAGAATCATGTACTGTATGGGTTATACCATTTTTGACTTGTGTACTACCCTTTACACTTCCCCTCACTCCAATTTAGAAGTCCCGCTAATGTAGTTTACCTTAAAAGAACCTTTGGAGTAGGTGCAATTGTATAAGCTCTGTGGCACACCTTACAATTGTGTAACACTATAGTAGACATAACTAGATAGGCAGGAGTTCTCATCCCAATGCTGGGAACTGTGTGTGTGTGTGTGTGTGTGTGTGTGTGTGTGTGTGTGTGTGTGAGAGAGAGAATCATGTACTGTGTGGGTTATACCATTTTTGACTTGTGTACTACCATTTGCAGTTCCCCTCACTCCAATTTCGAAGTCCTGTTGATGTCACTCACCTTAGAAGTACCTTTGTAGTAGGTTCCATTATATAAGCTCTGTGGCACATCTGATAACTGTGTAATATTGTGATAGACAGAAATAGATAGGTAGGAGTTCTAATTTAAATACTGGTGTGTGTAGGGGGAGTCATATCTTGTGTGGCTGATACCATTTTGATGTGTGTACCATACATGGCAGGTGACCCCCTCTTGATGCCATTACTTTATATAGTGTGGTAATGGCATCTGCCTCACATGCAGTATGTGAAATGATTGTACAGGTCATACCAGTCCTCTGTACAGATGTGTCTGGGACATCCAGATGTTTGGAACCTATTACTGCTCTGTCTGCCTTACCAATGCCCATGTATGTGATATAGTTGACAAATAGGCCACCGTGAGTGTACTGACACATATGGCAGCATCAAGTATCATACCTGACTGAAACAGCATACTGATACAATGTCTGCTACCCTCACACTTGTCCATGCTTGTAGGTGCAATACATGAGTCCAGATGCCTGGTTTTACAAGTGAATTGTTCATGTTATGGGTCAAATTAAAGGTTGGGAAAGGTGTGGACTAACATACTGTGGTCTCAAGCAGTATATATCAGAAACAAATGGCATCTTAACAAGTGTGTGTATAAATTTTATATCCACTGTATAGCATTAATGTTTCACACATGTCCCTACCTTAGTTTGTTTGTCCAACACATTTTGCTGGTGTCTGTCCAGACATCTTGCACTGACAGGTTGTGAGGTATGTACAGGAATGTTACATTCTCTTCAGAGAGGCCCCTGTGGTGACCACTGTGATACAAAACAATTAACCCCACCATAAGTGACCTGGCACATAAAGCAATATGGCTATTAATCATAGCTGTGTGCATGGTAACTTGCATGCCCTCCACATGCCTGGGGAATTGACAAAGCACAACTGAACAATTCCATAGTCACCAGCTTCAGGCTGCTGTCCCATATGCAGACCTGAGTGACATATGCAGTTGTGGGAGAGACTCACATGTGCCCTTGGAAAAGGATGGATGCAGCATGTCTGCACATTTACAGTACAACACCCAATACTACACAATTTGCTGCCCTTCACCATAGATTTGTACTTTTGTGCATTAGAAATCCGCATCTACAACTGCAGTCAGACCTGGCACATACATGTAGATACTGTACAGATACATGTATTTCTCATGCAGTAGTCTACTAATCCCCACTGGGACCTTACCTGCATGCTCCTTGTCCATTGTGTGTGTGCCACCCACCTCCAGCAAGTGGGGCTTTGTACCCTGGTGTTGTACTGTGATGGGTGGCCCAAGCTTGGCAAGGAGCTCCTCATTTGGTGTCAGTGGGGGCTGCATGACTGGGCTCCCACCTGTGGTTGTGGGGTCCCTGGCCACGGCAGCAGCCCTTTGCCAGGTATGGGGTATGAGGTTGGTGGCATGATGCTGCACCTGTTCATATGTACCTGTGTGCAGGCACACCTAATTTACCCTGTGGACAGGGTCATCCCACAGGTTGGTCCTCTCCCGCAGATGTTGCTGGCTTTGGGCCAACATTACTGTGTGGTTCTGTATTATGGCTTCAATTATCAGGTTGCATTCCACTGGTGAAAGGGCCTCCTGCCTGTGATGTAACATTGCACCTGGTAGACGCTAACAGGGAAACACATCACAGGACTCCATACATTTGGCAACAGTATCTCCAGTACCTACACATGTACCTTGAATACCAGTAGCCAACACTCACAACCATACCAGTAGCCACCACTCACAATCACAGCATACCCCTGTAATCTATCAGCACAGTATCAGCTTGCATTGCACTCCTGGTCCTGAGTCATATTGCCCACAGTGAGGGCAAGGTGTTTGCATAATCCGTCATTTCTCTTTCTGGTCTGTGTAAATGGATGACATTATCCATCTTCCATGTGGATGATGCTGTGGCTTGGTTTGACTACAGTGTGTAATGCAACTGGGAACACATGCCTGAGTTCATGTAGGATGCAGACAGTGATGGTATGACAAAACAAAAAAGGCAAACCGGTATCATGAAAGGTACCGTTTATTCAAACTGGTTAAAAAAAACATAACAGAAATACTAAGCGCTTTCACCCATGACCATTCTAGGCATCTTCAGAGTATATTGTCATTAAAAACTTGCATCCTTATATACACTAAGAATACAACGTCCTAATGTTAAAACCAATGAGTGACTTCCACCAATCTTGTATGTTAATTAAAAATGTCATATCTAAGTTAAAATAAAATGAAATGACAAGGCAAAATAACTCATACAAACTTACAATAACTACCATCAAATGTATATATAAAGAGCTTTCTCTTTAACCCTTACTTATTATTAAACTAATGTTGTATACATACAATTGTAATTTTATGTGACAATTAATACAATATTTAAAAAACATGCGTTTGTGTACAAAAACTTATATAACACTGTTGACTGTTGGAAATTTGGAATATATATATATATATATATATATATATATATATATATATATATATATACCTGCTTAGACTAAAACATAAATGTGTATCAAAAAACTTTTCTGGTGTCCAGTTAATCATATACAGTATGATTTCTGTTTTAATATACTTGAAATGGAAATGTAATCATTAATTCCAGGTGAATTAGTGGCATCCAATCTCAGTTGCCATAAACATTCCTTTGCTTCCAATAAATTTTTTTCATCACCTCCTTTAGTATTATTAGGAATTCTATCAATCACAAAAAATATAAATCTCTTGAATTGATTACATTTCTGGCTGTGTAAATATAATGAACACACTGTTTTTTTTGTTTTTAATGTCCCTTATATTTTCTAAAATTTGTAGCCTAAGTTATCTGATGGTCTTCCCTACATAGAAAGTGGGACAGCTTGTGCATGCCACAATATAAACCACCATTTTGGTATTACAATTGCAATAACCAGGACATCTAATGGTTCTCCTATAGTTCTGAACTGCTGCATAGGGTCCATCATTTATAAACTTACAAGTACTGCATAGACCACATTTACTCATTTTAGACATTTTGTGTAAGTTCTTATTGATACCCATCTCTACTAGTTGTTTCAAATACATACCCCTACCGTATGTTATCTCTGAGTAACAAACAATAATATCCGTGGGTTCAGTTTTGTTCTTAAAAACACTAAGCCATGTTTCATGTACTATATTGACAATTTTAGATGCTGTTTCATTGAATGGAAGTATCAAAGCATCTTTTTTCTTTCTCTTTTAATTCTTTGATGTTACACTGTCCATTCCAAATTTGATGATGGGTTTATAAATATTGTTTATTTTTAGCATCACCTCATTCCTAATATTGTTCAATATATCCTGGGGATATCCTCTGTCACTAAACATATTAATAAGCTTCCCTATTTCCTCTTGAAATACTCTGTCATCACTCACTATTCTAGATAGTCTAACCATCTGCCCTTTCACTAAGTTCTTTTTTTGGAATTGGGGATGGCAAGTCTCATAGTGTAGGAATGAGTTTGACTAAGTCTTCTTACGGAATATGTTGGACTCAAGTCTATCCTCTTCCTTATAAAATAATATGTCAAGATACTCACATCTTGTGTCATAAATCCTACTTGTAAATTTTAAGAAGGTGGTGTGGTACATAAAAACTCAACAAATTCCTGGATTTCTTCTTTGTTACCCTTCCAAAAAATGAGTATGCCGTCCAGGTATCGTAAATATAGTGCTATTCTGGACCAATATACAGAAGTGAAAATGAACTGTGTTTCCCAAAATGCTAAAACTAGATTAGCATATATGGGAGCACATCTAGCACCCATAGCTACTCCTGTACTCTGTAGTACTCACCATCAAGAAAAATGTAGTTGTTATGTAAAACCATTTCTGTAAGCTCCACTATCAGTTTACGCTTTACTGTGTACATATTCCCAAATTTAGATAAACATGCTTCAAACATTTCTAATCACAAGACGTGTGGTATAACTGAAAACAAGTTAATAACGTCTATTGTAACCGTAATAGTGTTAGTGTTAATATCGGTTGTATGTTACCTAACAACATCTAGGCAGTGCCAAGAATCTTTTAGAACTTGGGGTAACTGACTCAAGATATCTTTACAATGAAAATCCATATATGAGACCATGGCTTCTGTTTTGGAGCCTTTAGCTGAAACTATTAGTTTAAAAGATGAATTGTTCACATCTTTGTGAATTTTTAGAATACCAAAGATGGATGGTGTAATAGGTATCTCAACCATGAGATAATCATATTCATCTTTGGACAATACACCTTCCATCAGAAATTCATGCAACTGTCAATCCAGTTTGGTGTAGGCCCTGTAAACCTCAAACTTAGAAACCTTCTCGTATGTATCATTGTCACTTAACATAAATGTCATTTTGTTCAAATAGTCCGTGTTGGAAATAACCACTACTCCAGCACCTTTGTCAGGTTTCATAACCCTGTATTTGTCTGTAGAAATTAATTCATTCAGACAGAATCTTTCTTCTGAGGTCAAGTTGTCTAGTGATGTCATTTCTTTCTTAACACATCTACGTATTTGTGTTTCACATAATATTTCAAATAGGTGTATCATGGGGTTTTGTGGGGGTATAAAGGTACTTGTTCTCTTTAATACCAGTAATCCTTCCCCTATCCTAGGACTGACGTTGTTAGCAAAAAACATTTTCAAATTCAACAGTCTAACATATAGTCTGAGGTTAATCAAGATTTTTCCCTATGTCATACTTAAATTTTGGGATAAAGGTGAAACCTTTTTTAAACAATGTAATATGATTAGATGTTAACTCATTTCCAGTGTAATTATATATTGAGAAACCTCCATTTTGTATTATGGTACAACATTGTACAGGCATACATAGTTCATCACTGTTAAGCATAATATCAAAATCTGCAGTCTCTTTGTTCACACTGAAATCCAATAGTATGAGGAAAGAATATTGTCTGTCATATTGTCATAAAAATGTTCACCAGAGGAAAACAAATCACTCTGCCTTGAACCATCTTTTAAAGTTCCTGCGTGTAAATCAAGACGAGTGACATAGGGATGTCCATCAGATTCATGCTCAATTTCAATCTGTTGTATCGAGCTGATGTGTGTGTAGTTATTTGATGTCTTTGACTGAACCGGTGACAACCAGATCCCTCGTAATGGCCCTGCTGGAATTGTTGGCCCTGATACCGGTCTCATATCCGGTCGGACCGCCTGAGAGGTTGCTGTTCTAAAAAAACCTCTTCATCATCTCTATTAGTAACCCTGTCATGGGTTGTAGTAGGTTCACTCATTACAGCCTCTATTGGATGATGTGACGTCCCATGGATACTTACATTAGTTGCTTTTCAGTAGGCAATATGTACCTGCTCACTGGTGATGAGAGTAGGGGTGTGGGTGCAGTACATATTGACCTATAGTGATGCTGAGCCAGGTGAGGATGTTTGTCCTAACTCTATCTGCCTGTAGCTATGTTGTGTGTGTATGTGACCTGATTGATCACCATTACAATTTGAGTTGGTATGTTGGCTCCAAGATTGCAGACATATGGGAAGATGGCCTTTTGATTGTCCCTGGTGGATGTCTTCAATTTGTACTCATAGTTGGCCTTACAGTAGTCCAACTGAGACCATATATGCCTGTTCAGACAATGTCTGGCTTGATGCCAGGTCAGTTTCTGCCCCTTCTTTGCCCTGTACAGCCACTATAGGGACCAAGTCTGTGGTTTGTGTAATGCTGCTGTCCAGCAAAGGGGATTACTTAACGTTAGTGGAGGCAGGTATGACAAGTAAGGTATTGCTGAGTACATACAGCCATATATGTGTTCTATCACTTGTTTGTAGTGGGCATGGCCACAAAGTCATAACACAGATGGACACCTCTCCAATTTAGTCATGATAATCATGCTTACTGTACTAACCATGGCTGTGTCAGTGCAATGCAGCAACCAGTAGCTGTAGAAATGTCACTCTTTTGGGTGCACAGTAACTAAGATTACACACATGTACAACATGTACAGCTGTTTTAACTGACATTTTGCATCCCATGTCTGTTTTCATGAGGTGGACACATACACCTACTCATACTGACATGTGCATAGCTAATACCTCATATACATGTCTGTTCTATGTCAGTATGGCGCACTAGATTCACACTATTGCTGTGTAGTCATCCCTCTCAACCTGTTACTGCAGGACACCTGTAGGATGCCATGCATACATGGGTCCAATGGGACACAATCAGTGACAGTGTCTCAATATTGCTGTAACATACTTGAGTCATTCAATAGCAGAGTAGCCTTTGCACTGACAGGCATCCTCTGGAGGATGTCCAACAGTCATATGGCAGAAAGAGAGGGGAAAGGCTAGGAGGGTGGTATTGAGGGTAAGAATTGTTAATGTTGGCAGTAAGAGTGGTATAGGGACCAGGCTAGCTGATATGATGGCCAGGGGACGGTTGCTAAATTGTCTGTGTGCAAGGGGATCATGGCTGGGTGTATGGTAGGCAGGTCTCAATTGTGCTATCAAGGTGTGGACTGGGGGTGGAAGGGGGTAGGGCTTCTGCTGAAGGAACAGTATGCCAAGAGAGTTTTTGGAGGATGACATAAGTGTCTGATAGAGTGATGTTTCTGAAGCTGTCAGCTGATGGTGTAATGATGACTGTTGTGAGTTCATATGCTATGCAGCTGATGGTGTAATGATGACTGTTGTTAGTTCATATGCTATGCAGGTCGGTTGTGCGATGGATGAGAAAGAGAAATGTGGCATCAGTTGGATGACACAGTGATGACTGTATCCAAGGGTGACAGACTGGTCATAGGTTCATAGGTTCATACTAGGCTATCTGCCCTAGGGCATTTATAAGCCTAGTCAGAGTGTGTTTGGCTTTCACCACCCATTTTAAATTAATTTTGCTATGCCCTTTTTCGAGGTTAGTATACTGTGCCTCTGTCTAACAGTGACACAGAAGTGATACCCGGGGTAAACCTATGATCTCCCATCCACTCATCAAGATTCCTCTTGAAGAGAGTCAATGAGGGACTCTGCCTAACCTAGACTGGGATTTTATTCCAGAGTGAAGGGAGCCTCTGGGTTATGAATCTGTCCCTCCAGCATGTCCTATTTATTTCAGTGCTGAGGTTCAAGTCTCTCAAGCGCGTAGCTTGATGGGATTTGGATTTTCTGAGGTGCAGCATGTCCATTAATTCCGGGTTGGGCATGGCTTTATACGTCAGGCACAGATCGCCTCTGAGCAGGTGGTATGCCACTGAGTAGAGCTGGAGTTTCTTTAACCGGGCAGCATATGGCATCTGTTTGAGCCCTATGATCCTCTTGGTGAGGTGCTTTTGGGGTCTTTCCAGTTGCTGCAGGTGTCTGGTAAGGTACATCCTGAAAGGGGCATTGTGCTCAATTATGGGCCTGATGAGGGATGAGTAAAGAGGCACGATGACCTCCCCTGATCTAGATGTGAATCCCTTCATGATTAGGTGGGCTATATAAAATGTTTTCTAACCACTTTGGCCACGTGGTTGTCAAATGAAAGATTGCTATCAACTTGGGTCCCCAAGTCCCTAATTACTTCTTCTGTACTTAATGGATTACCACCTATGTGGTAATTTGTGGGCACTTTGTTTTTGCCAAAGGGGATGACTATACACTTTTTGGCATTTAGCTTGAAGCCATGGCTCTGGCACCAGTTGTCTGTTTCTATGAGGCCCTTTTGGAGGATGCTTGTGTCAGCTGGAGAGTCGATTATGGCACCCAGTTTGCAGTCATCTGTGAACTTAGTCAGCCACAGTCCTTCCGTGTTGGCCTGTACCTCCAAGAAATATATACAGAACAAGAGAGGTCCCAGGACTGAGCCTTGTGGGATGCCACTTGTAACTGGTTTGGAGTCTGACATGGCTCCAGCAATTCTAACCATGTGGGTTCTGTCCTTGAGCCAGTTTGCAACCCATCTAGTGACATAGGGGTTTATATTAAAGCTGGTGAGCTTATCTATAATGCCCGAGTGGGGTATTGTATCAAAGGCTTTTTTGAGGTCCAGGTAGTCTGTGTGGACTACCTTCCCCTCGTCAATGGCCTTGGTGACTGTTTCAAAGAAATCAACCAGGTTTAAGAGGCAGGATCTGCCCTTAACAAAGCCGAACTGGGTAGGATCCAGTGTCTGTAGGTCCCCAATATCTTTATTTATGAGGTCCATGATGATCCTTTCCATAGCTTTGCAGACCAAGCTAGTCAGGCTTATGGGGCGATAGTTTCCAGGATCCGTTGAGGCACCACCTTTGTGGAGAGGGACCACTGTTGCTGTACGCCACTCTTTGGGTACATATCCTGTAGTAAGGCTGAGATTGAACAGTAGTTTTATGTTTGGGTTTAGCTCTTCTTGAGTTCATGTAGGACGCAGCCGGGACACTGTCTGGTCCCATTGATGCTGTGTTTTTTGCTTTGGAGAGGGCAGCTCTTACCTGAGAATCTGAGATGTCAGGGGGGCAGCACTCTGCTGGGATAGATATTTGCCATTTTGGTGGGAAGGGGGGGGGGGTTTGTGCTGAACCTGTCAGCTAGGATGTTGGCAATATCTGTGGGTTCGGTGTATTTTTTGTAATTTTGGACTAATTCTGAGCATATCTGGGAATTCCCACCCAGGTTCCTAAGATAACTAAAGAAAGCCTTGTGATTATCCTTAGTGTCCTGTGCAATTTTTCTCTTGAAGCTGGCCTTAGACAATTTTATGAGTGCCCGTAGTTTTTTGCTTATACTGATTAGAGATGCCTTCCCTTTTTGGGATTTTGCCCTATCATGTAGTAGCTTCTTCTTTCTATTGTATAGTTTGTTTATGGCTGGGGTCCACCAGACAGGACGTCTGCCTTTGGAGGATTGGGTCTTGGTTTTATTTGGGATTGCATGATCCATGCATTCCTGAAGGTGTTCATAGAATGCGTTTATAAAGGATTCTGCAATCTGGGCCGTATTTTCCACAGGCCAGAGGGCTTTGAAGGACTCCACCTTGGTTTTGAGGAGTGTGAAATTTGCTTTAGAGAAGTTTTTCACTGTGGTTTTCAGGGCAGGGGTTGGAGTCGGGATGTGAATATCCAGTGAGATTAGTTTATGGTCTGATCTTACCAGTGAGGGATACACTTTTTGTCTGGAGCATAGAGTCCCCATGTTGGTTATGATCAGGTCCAGTATGTTTTCCCCTCTTGTGGGAGTGGTAACAAGTTGTTCCATAGCATTTGAGTTTATAAATTCTAGGAACCTTTGGGCTAGGGTGTTGGAGCTAGAGTAATGCTCCCAGTCTATGTTTGGGTAGTTGAAGTCGCCCAATATAATGGTGTTTGGAGAGACCTTCATATTTTCCAGTGTTCTCAGGAAGGCCGAGTAGGGTTCCTGGGTTTGGGAGGGTGGTCTGTAGCAGGCTATAAACTGGAAGGCAGTTTTACCCACTGTTAGTTGCACATGGATAGTCTCTGATGCTTTGTGCTGTGCCACCAACCTGGAGGTGTGGGTATCTTTGAAGAATATTGAAACTCCCCCTCCTTTTGTGGTACGGTCCAAGTTTTGGGGCCGAAAAGCTTGGTATGAGGTATAACCTGGTAGTGCTGGGATGCTCTCGACAGCCTTGAACCAGGTTTCTGTTACTGCACAGATATCGATGTTCTCCATGCTAAGGAGAGTTTCGAGTGCGTGCATCTTGAGGTTTAGACTTCTGGCATTGAGTAGCATTACTCTTAGTTTCTTATCCCTTGTGATACCTATGGAGGTGGGTTTGTCTTTTGAGCCTTGCCTAAAAAAGGCACTATGGGGGTAGCAAGAGCCTTTGCCAATATCCAAAAGCCCAGGGGTGACAGGTGCAAGCCGTCCCTAGCGAAGCATCGTGGCTTGTCGAGCATGTCATCCAAGGCTGACAGGCATTGGATCCCCTTTGAATGACACCAATACTTAAGCCTATTGTTGAAATTGATCATCTTGTCTTCATATTGTGGCATCATTCTTGGTGAGGGTAAAATGCTACTCAAGGGCAGGGTCATACCCGCCTGGGCTACATGCTCAGAGAGCTCCTCTATGTCTCTTTTCATGTAGTCCGGGGAGGTACATCTCAGGTCATTAACACCAGCATGGACAATGACTGAATCATATTTGTACTTGCCTTGGAGTAACCTGAGTGCTTGTGTTATGTGGCAGATCCTAGCACCCGACAGGCAGCTCACCGTGACCTTCTCCTTGTTCAGCCTGGTGAGCGGGACGTCAGTGTGCCTGATGATAGAGTCACCTATTACAAGTGTATCAGGTGTGTTGTTTAGCTTTAAGGGCTGTGACTGTTCGGCACACTGGCTTTGTGAGCTATATGTTGCACATGTTTTGTTTTGGGGTAGCGGTTGCTTGGGTGTCTGCTTTGGAGGTCTCTGCTGCTTAGGCAGATTTTTATTTAGAGCCTCTGAGTATGTTTTTGTGTGTTTATGTGTTTGGTTTGCTGTCGTGGTAGGTCTATGTGAGACTGGAATTGTAGTGAGTGTGGTTTCTTTCTCCTCCTGACTGGTTTCACCAGTACTGAGTTGAGAGAGCTTAGCCTCCAGTATGGCTATATGGTTGCATCTCTCACATGTGTTGGAATTTGTTGGGAGGAGGAGAGGGTTGTCTGTGTACATGAGGCAGTTGTAACATTGCCTCAAGATTCCCAGATTCACCAGCTGGACTGGAGAGGAGATTGACAACTGACCTTTGGACATGCTAGAATAGTATTGGGAATTCCTTTATAATTGAAAAAAAAGGGCCAAGTGGGAACGAGGTACTCAAGGGGAGTTTGTGAGGGTGTAGTGCATTTAATATTTTAGTGCTGACTTATATAATTGCTTTAGTGAGCAAGTGCCAGGTAACTTAAATGCAATGTGTTACAGGTAACTTAAATGCAAAAATGACAAACAGTAACTTTCTTTCAAGTGAAACAAGGAAATAAGTACAGTAAGCAATGCAGATATCACTAGGGATCCACAGAAGTGCTGAAAAGCCGCGTTTTAGGTGGAATTAGCGTTTCAGGGAAATAACAAGCAAACAAACAAGCAGCATACAAATAAAGCTAGATTCAGCAGGCCTGGATCTAGTCTATGCTACAGCAAACAAGGTGTACCAATTTCAGTAAGAAACAGTTCAAATATGCAGGCACTATAAGCCTTTAACCAGAAATTCCCAGCTCAGAAGGGCAGAGTCCAGCCTCTCCTCCCACAAGAGTGCAGACCATGAGCCTTCTTAATGTAAAATAACTGGCCTGAAGCCCAAGTGCTTAAACCAGAACTAATACACTTTTAGAATAACAGACACTGAGCCCTCAATCAGCAGTTCACAACTTTGAAGGATGTAAGCTACCTGTCCTGCCACCACAGTGCAGACCACAAACCTTCCTAATGTAAAACAACTGGTCTGACTTAGAATGATAGCTACTTATTAATACTACTACAGAGCAGTAGTAATAATTGAATAATTTAAAGAATGCCTGGATTATTAGTGCTCAGGTTATACAAACAAAGCAGCTTTTTTCAGGCCTTGATCTAGTCTCTATGCTACAGCAACACAATTGTAATACAAGTAAGAAGAGTAGCAGTTATGCAGGACAGGCAAGATAAGCACCAACCGAAGAAATTTTTAGAAGGCAGAGTCAGGTCTCCCCTCCACAAGAGTGGTGCAGACTTAACCCTTTTAATGTAAAATAACTGGCCTGAAGCCCCAAGTGCTTTAAACAGAATTAATACACTTTTTGAATAGCAGACACTGAGCCCTCAATCAGCAGTTCCCAACTTAGAAGGATGCTACAACTGGTCTGAAGCCCAAGTGCTTAAACTAAAAGGCTTAGAATGAGTGACACCAAGCAGTAATAAATACAACTGAGTACTTTTAAGATGATGCAATAGCAAAATAAAGTAGGAAGAAACACAAATACAGTAAAAGCAGATTTTTTTTTTGCAGCAGATGTCAATGGGCATGTTGATGAAGGCAAATAAGGGGATGGGGAATTGATGGGTATTTATGGTGTTAAGAGGAGTGGAGACATTGAGATGGTAGTGGATTTTGCAAAAAAGATAGACATAGCTGTGGTGAATATACACTATAATACGAGGGAGGAGCATAGTGTGTCATATAAGAGTGGAGTAAGATGCACACAGGTGGAATATATCCAATATATGAGGGACAGTTTGAAGGAGATTGGAGACTGTAAAATGGTGACAGGAGAAAGTGTATTTAGGCAGCAGAAAATGTTTGTATGTGAGATGATGTTGGTGATTGAGATGAGGAGTGTGGGGGCAGCACCAAGGATCAAATGGTGTGAATTGGAAAAGTGTGCTTGTGAAGTGGAGTTCAGAGAAGAGCTCAGACAGGCACTGGGTGACAGTGATTATCTAACAAGTATCTGGTTAAGCACAGCAGAGCTAGTAAGGGAGACAGCTAGATGGGTGCTTGGGGTGACATGTGGATGGAGGAAGCAGTACAAGGGCACCTGTTGGTCGACTAAGGAAGTACAAGATAGTATACAGAGACAGAGGTTGGGGAAGAAGGAGTGTGATTGTCAGAGGGAAGAGGAAAGTAGGCAGGAGAATGAGGAGATGAGGTGCATGGTAAAGAGAGAGGTAGCAAAGGCTGCGGATGGGCATATGAAGAGTTCAATGACAGGTTGGATACTAAGGAGGGATGAAAGGAATTGTACCAATTGGCTGGACAGATGCACTGAGCTAGGAAAGATGTGCAGCAGATAAGCGTGATAAAGGATAATGAGGTATATGTACTCACAGATGAGAAGAGTGTGTTGAGCACATGAACAGTATACTTTGAGTGGCTGATGAATGAAGAGAATAAGACAGAGAAGGTTGGATGATGTGGCTATGGTGAATCAGGAGGTGCAATGGCTTAACAAGGAGGATGTAAGGATAGCTATGGAGAGAATGAATACTTGCAAGCCTGCTGATCCACATTACACACCTGTGGAAGCATGGAGTTTTTTAGGGGAAATGACAGTGGAGTGTTAACCAGACTGTTTACTGATATCTTGGGAAATGTGAAGTTGCATAAGGAGTGGACAGAAAGTGCTTGGATATGGTGTTAAGATTGAGGTTGATGTGCAAAGCTGTGATAACTACAGAGGGATAACACTGATTAGTCACAGCATGAAGTTATGGGTAAGAGTAGTGGGAGCTAGGTTACGCAGGGAGGTGAGGAGTACTGGTCAGCAGTATGGTTTCATGTGTGGAAAGGGCACTACTGATGTGATGTTTGCTCTGAGACTGTTACTAGTGGAATACAGGGAAGGTCAGGAGTTGCTCTGTGTCTCTCTGGACTTACAGAAAGCATGTAACAGGGTGCCTAGATAGGAGTTGTGGTATTATATAATGAAGTCATGAGTGGAAGAGATATATGTAAATGTGGTACAAGATATGTACAAGGGTGGTGTGACAGCACTGATGTCTGCATTGGGATTGATGGATGTGTTAAATGTGAAGGTGGAATGACATCGGGGATCAACTGTGAGCCCTTTCTGATCTGCAATGTTGATGGACAGGTTGACAGAAAAGAGCATACGGGAGTCCCTGTTGACTATGTTGTTTGCAGATGACATTGAGATCTGTATTGAGAGTAAGAAACAATTTTAGGAGACCCTGGAGAGGTTGACATATGCTCTTGAGAAGAGAGGAATGAAGGTCAGCAGCACGAGGACAGAATATATGTGTGTGATTAAGAAAGAGGATAGCGGAATGTTGAGGATGCATAGGGTACAGTTGGCAAAGGTGTGTGTTTTCAAATGTTTGGGATCAACATTTAAGAGTAATATGGACTATGGAAGACAGGTGAAGAAGAGAGTACAGGCAGGATGGAGAGGGTGGAAAAGAGTGTCAGGAGTGATATGTGACAGACAAGTACTAGTAAACATGATATGTAAGGTCTACAGGAGGGTAGTGAGACCACCTATGCTATATGGGTTAGAGACAGTGGCATTGACAAAAAGGCAGGAGTCAGAGCTTCACATGGCAGAGTTACAGATGTTATGATTTGCACTGGGTGTGACATGGGTGTACAGGTTTAGCAATGTGTATATGACAGGCTCAGGCCATGTTGGACGGATATGAGACAAAGTTGGAGAGGCAGCATTACATCAGTTTTGACATGTGCTGAGGAGGGTGCTGAGTATATTGGGAAAGGATGTAACTGCCAGGTAAGTGGAAGAGAGGAAGGCCTCAGATAAGGTTTCTGGATGTAGTGAGAGAGGACATGCAGGTGTTTGGTGTGAGAGAGCAAGATTCAGAGGACAGGCAGAAATGGCAACAGATGATCTACTGTGGCAATCTTGAATGGGGAAATCCAGAGGACAATGAAGGGGGATGTTGTAATGCCAGTCTTCACAGATTTGGCAAGGATTTGACAGACATAACACAACTCTATGGGTAAATGACTACAAATATGAGGCACATATATGGTCAGTGTACAGAACAATGGGCAGCTGAATGGTATGAGCTCAGTATATAACATGCAGTTCAACACACACATCTGCAGCAGTGCATTACTCTGCACATGCTCTATATAGTTGTCTTATATTTACAAGACAAAATGTGTATCATAGTTATATGCACAGGTAACATATGGATATGTACAACATCCCAGTAGCTGGCCTTGTTATTACAGACAGAGCCACATGTTCTGACCATCAGTGCTGTTCAGCAGTAAATCAGTGCAGCAAGTCTTGTTGAGACATATGCTTTCAACCCCCTATTTTCCATTATTACAGACCACCTACTGCATTCAATTACATGCTTACTTGTCTCACATACCTTTTTTTCTTTTTTTTATGGATTTTTCACAGATATATCCTTTTTTTCTCACAATACTTCAGCATTGCACTGATGGACTGTCTATGACAGAGGTGGTTTGAATAGATGGCAGCTTGTCTTTTGTCAGTAATGCTCATGACTATGTGATGTCCTGAGCACCAGTTGATTGCATGCAGAGCAGCTGTGTAGTTATTCCAATAGCCATGTCATGGCAACACACTCCTATAACTGACTACACCATGTGGACGTTGGCCCTTTCACTTACCTGTGAGGAAGACATATTGGAGTTGTGTGAGCTAATACCTCTTAGAACAAGACCTGTGGAGACAAGCCAACTAAATGGTGGAGAAGATGCAAGACTTAGGGGGCAGAATATGAGTATTTTCAAATCTAGGTGCTTAGGATTTCGCTCTCTCTTCCCCCCTTGGCTGACCTGGTGTGACTTTGTCTGAACTCTACAGTTCCCTACAAAACGGTGTCTACAGGACTGCAATCAGTTGTTTTCAACATTTAAACAGACTGAACTCTGCAGTTCCCTACAAAACGGTGACTACAGGACTGCAATCAGTTGTTTTCAACATTTAAACAGACTGAACTCTACAGTTCCCTACAAAACGGTGTCTACAAGACTGCAATCAGTTGTTTTCAACATTTAAACAGACTGAACTCTACAGTTCCCTACAAAACGGTGTCTACAGGACTGCAATCAGTTGTTTTCAACATTTAAACAGACTGAACTCTACAGTTCCCTACAAAACGGTGTCTACAGGACTGCAATCAGTTGTTTTCAACATGTAAACAGACTGAACTCTACAGTTCCCTACAAAACGGTATCTACAGGACTGCAATCAGTTGTTTTCAACATTTAAACAGACTGAACTCTACAGTTCCCTACAAAACGGTGTCTACAGGACTGCAATCAGTTGTTTTCAACATTTAAACAGACTGAACTCTACAGTTCCCTACAAAACGGTGTCTACAGGACTGCAATCAGTTGTTTTCAACATTTAAACAGAGTAGGTTACACAAAAAGCATTCATTAAGCTTTCACTTACAGTGCTTTGTAATTAAGCAGGTCACCATACTGGTCAGCCATAGGGCTCTTTGTTTCTACTTGAGTGGTTGCCTCCTTCCCCTGTAACTGCAGTAAATTGACTCTTACATTAGAGCTGTAATACTTACCTTATAGCTTTAGGACACCTTAGGAAACCTTGTAAACTGCAATAGCCCCGCTACGTTCGCCCTCACTATGCTCGGGCTCTCTTGCCCTCCCTGCCCCAATTTCCTCCGCCCCCAGTACCTCTAAATTTATAGTACTATAGCCACTCCCCACTTTCTAGATCCTATCTGCTTTCATCTGGGATAATTCCACCCACCCCTATTCTACTACCTACATTTAATAGCACCTATTAGCTTTCATCTGGCATTCTCCCATCCCCCTTCCAGTACCTTTACCTCACCACTCTATCTTCTGGTGTTGCATCACCAGGTAAAACAGTTCCTTCACTCACTAGCTGAATCACATATAATGATATACTCCTCTTTACTACCCCTCTTGTTCACACCCCTCTTGTTCACACCATACCTCCTTACCTTGTATGAAAACCAGTTTCTTACGGGATTTCAAGTCCCAAAGGCCATACTATCACCCCAGCTGTAAATCCTTCCACCTTCAACCATACTTACAGTACCAGATCCTATCCAACATCTTGTTCAGTCTATCAGCATCTCAACCCCAGGCACATTAGCTCTAGATCCAAACACTACCACAAACTAATAAACAAATTCCTGAAGTTCATCACCAAGTATAGACTCAACCTAATACTTGGTGGTGATATTCACCCCAACCCTGGCCCACTCACTTCAGATACACATACCCCCTCTACTTGTAATCTAAGCTACAAACCTACAATTTATAGGCCAACTAACTCTCTCCTAGTCTGTCATCTTAATATTAGAAGCATTAATAACAAGGTACATGAATTGCATGCACTTCTGGATGTCCACTCCCCTGAGATTCTCTGTTTATCTGAAACCTGGTTAAAACCTAACACTAAAGACAATGAAGTGTTACCACCTGGGTACAACATACACAGGCTGGATCGTGCTTCGAGGAAGGGGGGTGGGGTAGCTGTACTCTATAAATCTGAGTTGAATGTCACCATAGATGTAATACAACCTCCTCAGATTAATAACTCTGAGATTCTTGCCACCAAATTGCAACTTAATAAAATAAATGCATTAATATCATCTGTATGTGCATTCCCCAGGTAACAATATATCTACATTTGAAGATATCCTGCACTGGTTATCATGTCACTACCCCCAAGAAACCCTACTACTTGGAGACTTTAACATAGACTGGGGCACCTGTTCCTTAGAATCCCCAACCACCCATATTAACCTGCATGCATTTACACAAATCATATCCACCCCTACCAGGATAGGTAAACCCAACCAAAAGAAAGTATACTTGACTGGGTACTCATAAACTGTCACCCCATCTGTACACCTCTGGTACCCTCCTTAATGGCCATAGCGATCACCTTCTCACATATGTAATTAAGCACAAAACCATTAATTCCCAACAACCCTTACTCAGAAAGGTTAGAAACAATAAAAACTTTGACCCTGCCAAATTCCAACAAGAACTAAACTCATGTAATTGGTCTATTCTAAAACACCTCCCTTAGAGGAAGCAGTAGCATACTTTAACAACAAATTCCTTGAGATCCTTGATTTGCATGCACCTGTTCGTTCAAAGAGAACCAAGGCAAAACTGCACCTTGGCTTTCTATAGAGTCTAAACTCAAAATTTCCCTTAGAAACAAAGCATGGGCTTTATGGCATTCTTCTAAAGACCCTCAAGATCACATTAAATACAGGCAATCCAGGAACGAAACCAAAAATCAATTTTACAAGACAAAAAAACAATACTACTGCAATTTACAGACAGTAAATCAAAATAACCCTCAGAAGTTTTGGGCAGGTTTAAATAATCTACTACATCCTGGACAAACTTCAACCCCAATCCCTGCTGCTACTATTGATAAAACTCCTGAAGATGTTTCTGATAGTTTTAACCAATTCTTTACTGAGACAATTCAAGCCCTAGCTGGCCAACTACCTCCTAGCTCCCCTGGTCCTGAAAGTAGCACCCTAGAAACCTACTTGCGTTCAGCTTCCAACCAGTCACCACTTCACTTATCCGTACCTTGATCAAAAAATTAAAACCCACTACACTTTCTGCTGAGTACCTACAAAAATCAGCTGATGCTATTGCTTACCCGTCTCAATACTAATCAATCGAACCATAGTAGAAGCTAAAATTCCCACCATCTGGAAAATATCCTATGTAATCCCACTTCACAAAGGAGGCAGCTCTACTGAATTCTCCAATTATAGGCCAATAGCTATACTCTCTCCACTTGCAAAGATTATGGAAAAATGTATTCATAGACAATTCATGCACCACCTAATCCAAAATCACCTTATGGCAGACACTCAGCATGGCTTCCATCCTCATCACAGCACTACTTCAGCCCTCCTAGCCTTTACTAACACCATAAACCATAATCGCAACAATAATTATATATCCTCAGCCCTCTTTTTGGATCTTTCCAAGGCATTCGATATGGGGATCACCAACTTTTAATCCACACCCTGCAAACATTCTGTCTAGATACTGGAGCCCTCCAATGGTTTCACTCCTACCTGAATGGTCGACAGCAGGCTGTCCTCTGGCAGAACAAACTCTCTAACCTTCTACCTAACACCCTCGGAGTACCACAAGGCTCTATACTAGGGCCCTTGCTGTTCTCTATCTTCATTAACGACCTTTATACTGTCATCCCAAAAGTCAGCTGTATCCAATATGCTGATGACTCTACTCTGATTTGCTCAGCCACATCTCCAGTAGAGTTATGGTCAGCTACCCAGACCACCTTTAATACAATAGAAAACTGGCTTTCTGAACATCGTCTGATCCTAAATCCCAAAAACTAGAATGCAGTTATTTTCACCAACACGTAAGGCTATCGCATGCACCTTTACCATAAAATCAAATGATGGCACAATAATCTCCCCTGACCCATCTACAAAACTATTAGGTGTCATCATAGACAATAATCTCAAATTTGACCTACATGTTAACCAAACTATCAAAACCATCAATAAAAAACTAGGGTCACTTTACAGAATAAAAGCCTTCTTAACCCCTCCAGCTAAAATTGCCATAGCTCGCTCTCACCTTCTTTCAACCCTTCTGTATGCATCCCCTCTACTCTCGAATTTGAACAAGACTGTCCTTAACAAATTCTCAATTTGCTTCAACCACATTGCCAGGTTTGCCACTGGGCTGCCTTTTAGGACACATCATTGCATCAATCTAAATCAGCTTGGTTGGCTTGAACTACCTAGCCTAATCCAGTATAACCAACTGATTATGGCCTATAAAATCCTCTATAATCCGGACAATACTCCTGCACTTAAAAATATTATCACCCCCTATAACAATCCTAGACCGCTGATCCTCTAACAAACTACTAATTCAGACTAGCAAAATTAAAACACAGCCGGTGATTCTCTCTTTGCAAACTCTGTAAGTAGATCCTGGAACTCACTTCCAGCTGATATTACCTTACTTTCCACCTTAGGTCAATTTAAAACTAGACTCAAACAACATTTGTCACTTAACTGGCTATGTCAATGTATCAAGCCTGGCTAACTCGAATGTGTAAAATCTGTTAACCAGTTTACTGTGTAATTTAATTTAATCCTGACTTGTGCTCAGGACTAACTTTAACCTGTGGAACTTGTTTAACTTGCTTACTTATGTAATCTCTGTAAATAATCTGTTTGTAATATGTAATGCTGGTATTATGTAATGCTGTATCTGCTTACCCTTGGAGCTTTTCTCCCCAGGCCTCCGCTGAAAATGGACATGCATCCAGTCGGACTATCCCGGTCAACAAATGTAAAATAAAAATAAAAATAAAATATTGCTGTTATAAGTTTTGAATACTGCTTGTCTAACAGTGTTTACCTGAACATGCTACTTCTGCATGGGTTTCAGTCTGACAAAGTTCAGTGTCTGCATAGCTCTCAACTGTAGGGCTATCCACATAATGACCAGAGGTTTGCCTGTTATGTTTGGTCTGTTCCCCAGACAGGTGTTCTCCTTGGCAAATCAGAAGCATACTCTGGTGATTGCAATCAGTAAATGTTAATATCCATTTGTGTTTCACACTTTATATCCCACAGAAAAGATATGTTACAATAAAAATACAAGAAAGTCCCAAAAATATGAAAATACAACAAAAAGTCCAGTAAAAAAAAATAAAAATCACCAGCTTGCACTTTATTAACAAGAACGTCTCAAGTCACTAGCGCTTTGGCAAGAAATGCCTTCTAGGAGAGCATCAGTAAGGAAAAACAGTGTCATTTTATACAAACATTAACTATCAATTATAAAACACAACTAATTAATTAATATCTAAAACAAAAAATAATGTATTTCTATTGTACTTAAAAAACAATTATATCAAAAATTTCCATAAACATTCAGTATTAAGTCCACAAGAGCTTAAAGTATTGTATTTTAAAATATAAATACTTTCTTTATATAACAAATGATGTTTATTCTTAAACTCAAAGTTGCCAACACCCCAATTAACTTGTTCAAGGATGCTGGCTTGCAAGGAGTCTGGGTTGCTATTGTGAAACAACTTAAAATGCATGGCAACAGGACTAGCAACTTTTTCCATTTGTATGTCTCTAATGTGCTCCTGCAGTCTCAATTTAAAACTTCTCTTAGTTTCACCTATATAAAGGAGACTGCAGACTGAGTTTAAGAATAAACATCATTTGTTATGTAAAGAAAGTATTTGTATTTTAAAATACAATACTTTAAGCCCCTGTGGACTTAATACTGAATGTTTATGGGAACTTTTGATATAATTGTTTTTTAAGTACAATAGAATTACATTATTTAATGTTTTAGATATTAATTAATTAGTTGTGTTTTATAATTGATAGTTAATGTTTGTATAAAATGGCACTGTTTTTTCCTTACTGATGTACTTCTAGAAGGCATTTCTTGCCGAAGTGCTAGAGACTTGAGATGTTCTTGTTAATAAAGTGCAAGCTGGTGATTTTTATATTTTTACTGGCCTTTTGTCATATTTTCATATGTTATAACAAACCCTGTAACATCAGCAATTTTCTCATTGTATACCAGCAATATTTCAAGTATGGCCATGGTTTTGGGCTTCTATCCCAAATTATGTTAGGCTTTGTACAGATGCCATACAGTAGGAGGTTGATAGTTAGGGTCTACCTATATTTTGTTCTGTCATTCCTGCTGAGGGGAATGGGTAGACAACATGTGGGACTCTGCACATTCAATTAGTTGGTGTATGGACAATGTTTTTAGATGCTCTTGTAACATATTTTATGTGGTGAGGAGTAACAAGTGTTTTAAAACTAAGCTGTTAGAACATGTGAGACATATTACTGATGAGAAGGAGGACAGTTCTATAGCTATACATTTTGCTAATTCTCACAATTGGGGTAGTAGTCATGAAAGAACATTTCTTATGTACAGAATCAGTCTAAATTCTTAAATGTGATACATTATCCCCTAGGGGCTTAAATGAGTAGTGTAACTGGAGGCTGTGTATATACATGTAATTAAGTGTGGTGGGTTACATGGTACTGCTTTGGAAAAAGTATGTTTCTCAGTTTGATCTGTCATAAAAGAACAATTGTTATGTACAGAATCAATGTATGTTTTTAAATGTGATACATTATGCCCTAGGGGATTGAATGAGGAGTGTAGTTAGAGGCTGTGTATTTAAATGTACATAAGTGTTAATTGTGTCTTCTAATTAAGGAAGTATTTCTTATAATGTGTTACTCCTTGAAGGCTTTGGCAAATACATCATAGTAAAATGGACTTGTGTGAATTACTGGCTGTTTGTATTTTTGTTTACTATCTCCACTCATTGTAGTTGTTTGGCTAAGAGGTCACGGTATATGTCTGGCCATTGTTTATGACCTATCATGATTTTGTAGCAGCGTACTGTTCACATATTATTTGGACTGGGGGAGCAGATATGAGTGTCATGGGTCTTTTTGTATCCAACTGTGCATGCTGCTCCAGTTATGGGTGGTCTATTAGCAGCATATGTTTGTATGAGCATTCAGAGACATGTATGCTTATATATGTACTTTTATACACACACACACACACACACACACACACACACACACACACACACACACACACACACACACACACACACACACACACACACACACACACACACACATATATATATATATATATATATATATATATATATATATATATATATATATATACATACATACATACATCAGTATTTCTTGGTACTAAATCTATATATTGTTATATATATATATATATATATATATATATATATATATATATATATATATATGTCTCTTGACATATATCTATTCCTCTATATATGTAAATATTTTTTATGTATGTATTTATGAATAACAATCATTCCTCATTGCACAGTGTGTCTTTTCTATTGTAAACTGACTATACTGCATGATATGTTGTAAAAAACATCCTAATATCTCACAGCTAAGATGGCCTAGTGGTAAATTGCTGTGACTATGGTGTATAGCATCACAGACTCAATACTGAACACAGCTGATTATTTTGTTGCTGGCCAGAATTGGGATGCTGGATACAGAGTGATTAAGGCACTTTTAAGCAGTTGTAAGCGGGTTTGCATTGGGTTTGTGCAGTGCTAAGTGACCAATAGGCAGTTAAACTGTGTAGGCTTCACTTACCGGCGCTTACTAGTGTGCAAATATGCTTAGCAGAGCTAACTCCTGGTTATCATTCACATTTAAGCAATGTGTACTCCTGCTAAGCATAGCTCAGCCCTGGTAACCATTGTTTACATTCCAGTCTCATAAAATAGCAGAGTAATGACATCATGTAATATGTTTATTTAATATACTGTACATAACATGCTTTCATGTGCTCTCATTACAGTAGCAAGGGGTATGACTATACTGTAGAGGACACATGGGTAGTATCACGTTTCTTTATTTATTATTTTTTATACATGGGTAGTATCACATGTCATATGCACTCACACTTGCATGTTACACCAGCATGGTACACTGGTTGATGAATATGATTCCACACATATTGTATTATGAAATTAATATTGTTGACACTGCTTTTCCATGTAAAATTAGATTGCCTATTGTAGTACTCCAACCATGCACCTCTGCATGCAGAGCATGGACTCTGAGTACTATACTATCTTGTTCTTGGTGTTTCAGCTGTATGTTTTTATGTATCTCCTATTGGATATTAATATGATATTATTATATTAACTATAGAGTGCTATGTTTTCTGCCTATGTCATTAAGAACTGCTGTCATGTAGTAATGGCATACATTTCAGTTTCAGACTTCTATCCTTCAGGCCATTAATCCTAATACATAATATGTTTGATGTCTGCTTCCTGTCTGTCCTCTGTGCAAATGTGCAGATGTCAGGTATTGCTAAGGCCATACACCTCTTTAGGTGCCCACATAGTTTTGTGCTGTGGGCCTGGGCACTGCTGCTAGCTCCAACAAATGGGACATGTTTCAAGTGGGTTTTGGCCCTATTACTTGCCTGTGTGAGGGACATTGCAGAGGTGGTGGGCTACAGATTCACAGACAGTAGGTGGAATACTTCACAGGACATCTGGAGACAGCACAACAACATGGGTGACAAATCTCCAGAACTGTGAACAGATTCTATGTCATCATCAGTGCTGTTATACACATGGTGGGTTGATAGGTTGACAGGGTTTGTGTGGACCTGGATTTAGTGAGTGACTTCACTTCTGACAGTTATATGTCTCTGACATACCTCTCCACTGGCATGCTATCCACAGACTGGCCACATGTTTGCCTGTTATGTTTTGTCTGTTCACCAGACAGTTGTTGTCCTTAGAAAATCAGTCAGGGACTCTAGGGAATGCAATCAGTAAATACTAAACTCCATTGGTATAACTGCCTTCATATTCCTCATAAAGGATATGTTACAACAAACCCAGTAACATCAGCAACTGTCTAAATTTCTGACACCGATATGTCCAATCTACGCCTGTGTTTGTGCCTCTGTCCCCAAATGATGTCAGTCCTTGTCCAGATGTCATGCACTATGAGGCTCAGACATATTTAGTAGCATTATTTCTTGCCTTCATTCCTCCTACCATCCCAGTGATGTAGTAATCCCACAGACATGTTACAGACAAGAGGCCATAGATAGTCCTGAGCCTGTACATTCTGAGGTGAACTGTACATCTGAGCAGTCTGTGCATGTCTGGCCATTGTTGACAGACTGTCAAGATGTGTACAGATGTCATATGTCATGTGTACATGTTATTTTGGCTGTGTATAGAGGGGGTAGATGTAAGTGTTATGGCTCCTTTTTTATCTGTCTATGTATGCTGCTCTAGTGTCTGCTGTTCTATTGGCTGTATGCCTTTGTAGTAGCAGACTGAGATGTATCCTGTACCATGGTCAGGATTCAGACTACACTGAGAATTGGACCACTATATGTAGGGGTAGTGTGTGACTGGAAAACTGTTATGTATTTCTTCACACAGTCCATATACTCTACTGTTCACCTGACCTACCAGTATGTGACTGTGGTGGAAATGGTTTTGGGTATGCATTTTCACACTGGTGTCTGATGTTTGGTGCTGTAACATCCCTGGTAGTGCCTGACATCCCAAAGGGGGATGACAACACATTCACTGACATTGAGCTTAAGGCCTTGGCTCTGACACCAGTCATTGGTCTCAGTGAGGCCTTTTTGCAGGATGTCAACATCACTTGGGTAGTTAATAGCTCCCAACTTGCAATCGTCTGCAAACATTGTCAGCCACAGTCCCTTCATGTTGGCATGGACTTCAGAGAAGTTGATAGCAAACAGGAGAGGACCCAGGACCAACCCCTGTGGAACTCCACACATGACTGGTTGGCAGTCTGACTTGGGCTCAGCTACTTTTACACTGTGGGTTCTATCTGTGAGACAGTTTGCAACCCACCTACTGTTATAGGGGTTGAGGTGTAGCTTAGTGAGTTTATCCATGAACCCTGAGTGGGGAATGTTATCAAAGGGCTTGGCCAGTTTGAGGTAGGCTGTATGAACCACCTTGCCTTCATCCACATCCTGGTGACTGACTCAAAGAAGCCGACCAGGTTGATTGAACAGGCATGATCTACCCTTCACAAAAGCAAACTCTGCAGGATCCTGAGTCTGGAGATTCCCATATCCCTGTTTCTTAGGTCAATGATGATGCATTCCATAGCTTTGCATGACAGCCTTTTCAGACTAATGGGGTGATACTTCTCAGGGTCTGCAGCCACTCCTCCTGTGTGGAGAGGGATAACTGTAGAAGTGCACCAGTCAGTAGAAATAAAGCCTGCGGTGAGGCTGTGATTGAAAAGGGCACACAGGTGTGATGCCAGTTCACTCTGCAGTTAATGCAGAAGACAGCCAGGGATATTGCCAGGTCCAATAGAAGCTGTATTCTTAGCCTTGGGCAGTGGTGCATTAACCAAAGCAGCAGTATTACTGGGTGATTGGCAGTGTACTGATATTGTGATAGGTCCTTTGGGAGTGGGGAGAGGGGTAAAGTTGCCACTGAATCTGTGTGCCAGTATCTAGGCAATATCTGTTTCCTCAGTATAGGAGTTAACATTGTGCAAAAGCTCAGAGCACATGTTGGCATTGCTGTGGAGATTCTTCACATAACTATCAAAGGCCTTGTGGATGTCTTTACTGTGTGC
This sequence comes from Protopterus annectens, assembly GCF_019279795.1. Lineage (NCBI taxonomy): Eukaryota > Metazoa > Chordata > Ceratodontiformes > Protopteridae > Protopterus > Protopterus annectens. The sequence continues at coordinate 1,514,405,038 of NC_056728.1, forward strand.
TGCAATTCTGTTTTCACAGCTAGCTTTAGAGTATTTCATGAGGAATCTCATATTTTTGTTGAGGGACTTGACTTTATTCTATATCAGTTTCCTCCTGTTGTAGAGTGTGTTTATGGCCAGAGACCACCAGACTGGCTGCCTTTGTTTGGAGATGAAGATATTGGTTCTTTTGGGTATGGCAGAATCCATGCATTTGTGTAAATGTTCATAGTGCATTGGTGTTTGATTCAGCAGTCATGCAACTAGTCTCCATTTGCATGGCTGCCATGTGGATAGCCACTTCTGTTTTTAGGAGCTGAAAGTAAGCTTTGGAAAGGCTTTTCATGGTGGTTACCTTTGCAGGGGGATGTGGTAGGGATGTGGGTTTCCAAAGCTGATTACTTTGTGGTCAGGTCGAACAAGGGAGGGGTTGACTATTGATGTACACCAACAGTCGCCTATGTTAGTAATAACCAGGTCAGTGATATTGCTACCTGTAGTGGGTGTAGAAACGAGCTGTTCCAGGCCATTGGAATTGATGAATTCCAGGAAATGTTGGGGAAGTGCATTGGTACATGAGTAGCTTTCCCACTTAATGGTGGTGTAGTTGAAGTCAACCAGTATAAGTGTTAGGTTGGACACTAATATTCTCCAGGGTGATTAGGAACATAGAGTGTGAATCTTGTGACATGGTTGGAGACCATGAGCAGGCGATGACCTGTCTCACTGTCTTACCAATGTTAGCTACACCTGCAGTATCGATACATTATGTTGTGCTACAACTCTGGAGGTGTGCGCATCCTTTATGAATATGTAAATACCACCACCTTTGGAGTTTTAGTCCAAGTTATGCAGCCAAAAGGTGTGGAATGAGTTATAGGCTGATAGTACAGGGGTGCTTTACCTTTCTACATATATGTGAATGCATATATGTAGATATATTTTAGATGCATGTCTCTCTCTCTCTCTCTCTCTCAATATATATATATATATATATATATATATATATATATATATATATATATATATGTGTGTATCGATTTGTCCACATATATGCATCTCAATACATATATACATGTACATATAGAAAACCTGAATGATTCTACAGAATCTTTTCCCTGCTGCTTGAATGACTCTACTAACTGATATGTTTGAACAATCATCGCTGTTTCATGGAGCTCACATGGTGTGATGGCACATTGCTTTGATTGTAGTTTACAGGGCCATGGGTTCAAAACTTGGCAGTGCATATTATTTTATTGCAAGGCACAACACTTGTTGCTGGAGAGGGGGGATAATGGCAATATTTTGGGAATGTCCCTAGTTTGGACCCATTAACCCCCATTTTGACAGTTTTTGAATAGATTTGTTGCAGTAAGTGGTTCTGACTATGGATCTGCGGTACAACTGCAATACATACATCTACATCTACATCTATCTATCTATCTATATGTATATATGGTTCCCCTTAATAATCTTGAAATACTGAAATCTCGAATTTCAGTATCCCAAGACCATAAAGGAAAATTTTTAAAATGTCGAAAGTGCATAATCGCAAATTTAAATATCTCGAATTCGCAGTTATGGCTGTACATTACGTGACATGCAGTGTTGGGTTTGGATGTTGGTTGGTGTAGTGTATGGATTTACGTGAAATCTAAGGTGAGAGTGTTTTGTAAGGGTTTTGGGTGGGAGTTTGAGTGTATGTGAGGTTGTTTGTAAGTTGAATGTGTGGATTAGGGTAGGAAGGTGAAAGTATGAGTGCGTAAGTATTGGATGTGTTGGTGTTTGTCGATGCGCCCTCCACCACACCACCTGGTGCTCCCATCCTGGTCTACTTACACCAAATAAACACTGAAAAAGCACCCCCTGCTACAGCGGCACCCTAGGCAGATGCCTAGTTGGCCTATGCCTAAGGCCGGCTATGTATAAATATATATATATATATATATATATATATATATATATATATATATATATATATATGAGCCCTTCATTTGTGCAAACTTTCAAATGTTCTAAACTCATATGGCCGACACCATATGAGCGAACGTTTGAAAGGCCGACAAATGATAGCAAAGATCCCGCTACAGTGTGGGACTGGGAGATTCCCCTTTCCTGCACTGTAGTGCGATCTTGGAGTGACAATATTTAAGTAGCAGGGGGTGTGGGGGGGTGTAGATAAATGGTGCTATTTCAGGATGTCGGTCTTTCGGAATGTCGATCATATGGTGTCAGCCATATGAAAGTCTGCATTCTGAATGGTCGACATTCTGAAGTAGACCCATATATATATATATATATATATATATATATATATATATATATATATATATATATACATATATATAGATACATGGTTTCACTTCATAAACAGGAATTGCTGAAATTCAGCAATTCATGTCCATGAAGCCGAAACCTCAAAATAACGAAAGTGCATAATCATGAATAGGAGTATGTCAAATTTGCACTTATGCATTTACGTTATCCTATGGAAGTGTTTCGATGGGATGGTGTCTGGAGTTTAAGGTGAGTGAGTGTGCGTGAGTGTTTGTGTAACTTGTACGAGTGGGTTAAGATAGGAAGGTGGAGGTATGAGTGTGGGAGTTGGCTGTATGTGATTTTTTTTTTTTTTTTTTTTTTTACTGTTTGAGCGATCTCGGAGTTAGTATATATAAGTAGGGGGGTGTGGGAGGTGCAGGGGGGCTTGCTCCCCTGCATTTGTGTTGTGTAGGTGGGTGTCTGTGTGATGTTGTGCTGTATTTCATTGTTTTGTAGTGTGGGTGTTATGGTTTGTGTGTTGTGTGCTATATACTGTGTGTTTGATGTTGTGGTTTCGTGATTGTGAGGTGTCGGTGTTCTGATGGTTTTGGCTGCATGCTGTCGAAATGCTGAAATTTGATATTTCAGCATTTGGGCAATATGAAGTGAAACCATATATATATATATATATATATATATATATATATATATATATATATATATATAATGTGTATCTCTACATATATTATGCATTTCTTTTTTCAGTATACATATATATATATATATATATATATATATATATATATATATATATGCATCTCTATACATATATATATATATATATATACATATACACACAGCACAACTAATTCTACAGCAACTTTTCCCTACAGTTGAATGACTGTACTGAATGAAACATTTGAAAAAACATCAGACCACTCTACAGATCAGATGGCTTAGTGGTAAATATCTATGGTGTGCAGGGTCCTGGGTTCAATACATGCAAGGGCTGATTCTTTTGTTGCTGGGCAGAACAGTGGCTGATGGAGACAGGGTGATTAAGGCAGTTTTAAGCAGTTATAAGTGGGTTTGCGTGGGTTTGCTTGGAGCTAAGCGATACTTACGTCCGCTTATGTCAGCTTAGCTGGTCGCAAACTTTTATTTCAAAGAAAATTGGTAAGTCCGTTTACATTTCCATATGGCATTTTCCCAGCCCTACACTACCATACATGAGGCATTTGACTTACAAATATCATTCCAGTTCATAAAATTCATAAAAATTAATTTACAACTGCTTCCAGACATAACATATATTAGCCGGAATTCAAACCATGCATGACTTGTATGCTAAACTGGTGCTCTAACCACTACACTACATCAGCACCAAGGATCTTCCCCTTCAGAATTCTATTTGACTCTAAAACAGTATTTAACCTGGGCTGAGCAATGTGCCACGGTGTGCAAACCCGCTGCACTGTGCTTAAACTTTTTTTTATTGTAAAAAAAAATGAAATATTAAGTTATTACATATATTTATAAGCAGGTTTCAGACATGTGAGGCAGGGATCTGGCCATTCCGGGGACAGTCATGTACTGTGCAGGCTACTTCTTGGGCATTGTGTGTTTTTTTTTTCTTATTTCAGTGTCCACGGATACTGACATGCTAGTTTTACATTTCAGTGTCCGCGTGCACTGAAATAATGCATAATATTAGTGGCAGTCTCTAATATTATGCTACATCCTTATTTGAAAGTGCAGCACAGCACTTTCTGAGTGCAGGGGGCATATTTAAGTGTCCATGCTGGACTTGTACATGCCCCCTGCACTCGTACATGGATCGTGTAGGTGTAGGAGTACAGCAGCGCACCCTCATTAGTATGTAGGATGCGCTGCTGCTGTATTCCTACATAGAACAGTCCATGCAAGACTAGACTATTCTTGCACGGACTGCTCATGAGTCCCGGGGATGGTCTTTAACAAGTAAATGTTATGGCAAAAGTTATACATTTTTAATTCCATTACAAAAAATGCTTGAATGCTGTAACTCTGCTACTATTATAGTAGCTGTTTGTTATAAAGGACACCAATTCTTCATACCAGTGCATATACAAATGTGATTTATTACATGAATTAAAAAGAAAAAAAAAAGGAAAAGACTAGTAAAGGACAATATTCTTTCACTCTGACTCTGTCTTGGAAATATTGGCTGAATCTGGGATAATTTAGCAACCTAAATCATGGGCTGATATTGTAGACTTTTTAATATACTTTATTTCATTGTTGTGTCTTTCGGATTTTCCCAGTTAGGGGTCGCCACAGTGGAACTCCGGTCCGCTAATGATTGGCAGTAGATTTTTACGTGCTGGCTTACCGGGCCTAACGCACAACCTTCAACGAAGGAACACCCATTCACGCATGTCACCACACAGAAGATGCTCTAATTGAGAATCGAACGGGCAACGTCTAACTGTGAGGCGACAACGCTACCGCAGCACCACCACCATACTTTATTTCATAACTCATTCAATTTTTCTCATGCTGAGAATGCCTTTATTTCTGATATGAGTCGTATTAATTGATATTTCAGTGTAAGCTAGCTATTTCTATCTTCACTAAGTATGTTACACTTTCAATTATTATTATTTTTATGCAGAGTAGTACAAATTCAAATTATGCCTTTGGGGATAGGCAGCTGGCCTCTAGTAGACTTATGGTAGAATAGCAGAGGGTGTCTTCCATCTGGCAACCCTACCTTAAAATTGAAATCTTGTTCCAGCCTTTGGTATGATGCCATACCAATGATGGAATTCACTTACCTAGGAAATGATGTCATGCCAGGATTACTGTTTTGCATGGTAAGTGCTATAATAGACAGACCTGCACCTTCACTCTCAGTGATGTCTAATCACAGCTGAATTTACAGCACTACTTATATCACAGCCATAATAATATATGCGAGAAGGAAAATACTTTTGTCATGCATGCTGTCAGAATGTGTAACTATAGAGTCATCCAAGTTTTACAAAATAATTATAATTCTGACACCAGCTTTATACAAACTGGACAGCTTACTAAACTTAACTGAGAAAGCAAACCATCATATCACTTGTGTTGAGTAGACACTTTGCCAACTAGAGAATAGCTGCATCTGCATGCTGGTAGCATTACTGCAGGAATATTGGATTTTCTTCTGCCTGCAGTAGCTGCCTGCACAGAGATTATGCTTTACCTCTGCTGCAAAAGCTTTTGGGGACAATGGAAAATGCTGTTAACTGGAAAGTGTATGCTGACATTCAATGCTAATGTAATATTTTGTAACAGAAAATGTATTAATTTATTATGTTATTTCATATGAAGTGCTGTCAAATGAAAATGCATTTAGTTTACAGCTGTGGTAAATGAAATAGTCAAAAAGTATACCAATCTGCAAATGTGACCGAAAAAAGTTGAAATGCATTGGAAAGGTAACCATTCCAGTCTGTGGGTGTAGTTTCTTTTTACCATGCTTTCCATTATGCTGACAAAACATAGCCTATGCTGGAAATTGTACATTCTATGCAGAATATCTGCTCATGTTGAGGATCATCCCATGGCAGCATCTTATGTTTCTTTTCCCTTTCATTTTTATTAATTCTGAAAATAAGAACCTTTTAAGAAGTCTCACCAGTATTCACTAAGTGCAACCATGTGGTTTAACTTTTTCGTTTTGTCTTTCTGAGCCATGAAATGTGTGGTGTAATCTATTTGTACAAGTCATCATAACCGCTGCTGAAGTTAGTACAAGCAAGCATTGTGTACTCTATAAACAACTTAACATACTTGCTAGATGAGTAAAATGTAAATTTCCTTTCCTACACACAAATGTGCCAGTTTTCATGTTACAAAGACTAAAAATGAGTGCCCTTATGATGCAGACATTACAGAGATATAGGTGAGTATGGATAACAGGTTTTCATTCAAATATGACACACAGACAGTGTTCAGGTTTTTTGGTATCTAAACTGATGTGATGATACTTATAAGACACCTGGTGGGCCATACTTAGAATAAACACACATATGTCAAGGAAATAACCTCAGGTTAGAGTATGTTCAGATATAGTTTACAAAGATTAGAGATCTATCATGGTTTATTTATACTAAGTAGTTGATTAGAGTAAACTTTTATTAAGTGTTTTATAGACTTGTTGGATGAGATTATGGCCTTTAAAAGATTACATTCTGGGCTGACCATATTAAGAAAATAATCTGATGATAAAACAGGTAGCTAGCTTCCAAAATATGGTAACATGTTTATGGAATTATTTTCATATAGAAGGGATATCATCAAATTCATTACAAGTTCAATTCAGTAAATGTATTCTTATATTGATAACCCTAAATTTGAGTCCTTAGGAGTAGATACCAGATGCCTGCATAATTTCTTTTATGGTTGTAAAATTGTAGTACACTAGACATTTAACAATACATACTGTTTTCTTCTCATATTTATAAATTATTGTAATGCTTTTATATATTAGGTCTACTCACTACTCATACTCAGTCTTTAATTTTCCATTTCATCTAGTGTTGGTACTTTTACTTATGTTTTCAGTGACGGTTATTTTTGTTATACTAAAATGTGATGCTTTTCATAGTATGTACTAATGATCACTTTTTCTTTTGATTACCGAAAAGACCCGTCTTGTCACTTATTCACTAAAAATTCACAATTAACCAAAAGTGGTATATTTTTCCTTGGCCTCTAATTCTTTGATTATTTTTTTTTCTGTTGCATTGAATTATAGATAGAGTACTGAACTCTATTTTATTCCTACAAGACAGAATTTCTAAATTACTTACATTCGTAACAGAAATCCATTAGCTTTCAGACTTGCATTATGTACTTGGTTAACATGGAAGGTATTTAACACGATTTTCATTAGCGATTTTCTTTCATATTGCCTTTCCTGTTGTCGTGAGAAGTCAGTATGTGTTCACTATAATGACCTCTCTTTGCATATTACACATGTTAAAGGAGGTACAAAAATCAGACTGTAGTATTTTGCATGGCAACAAAACTAAATCTTTTGAAAGAGGCTCTATACTACAGCCCAGATAAATGGGCAAAACTTTATCTCAGTTCAGGAAATCCATAAGCTACCACAACTAAAAAACTGAGCACAATCACATGTTCTTCTTTTCAGTGGTGTGATCAAATAATAGATATACTTAAAAGTAATGACAACTAAACTGTGGCATAAGATAACCTATGAATACTTAATGTGTACATATATGTATGTATTTTCATTGCACATTTTATCTTTTCCAGTGCTGCAGGCAGCTTGATCATATCCGAGTGAAAAATGGGTAAAAAGAAGAAAATAGTCCTGTTTTAGGCAATGAGACACCATTCTATTTTAGAATTCACAAACACATGCACGAGCGCACACACGCACTTCTCACTTCTTGAGTACAATATCTCACCTACTTGCAATATTTACAGCAGATGTTATTAGCTTTCATTACACCAAGTCCTTCTGCTTCATTCAAGGTTACCTACTGATGGTTTATAATTATGATGTCAGGTTGAGTTTGTCTGAGCAACAAAGCACTGTGAATATACATAATCTGGAAGCATGACTCTAATGGACAAGCTTTAGATGAAGTTCTGTTAAACCTTATTTGATATTGAAATGGCAAAGGAAGCCTATGTTTCATTGCATGCAATGTTTAAGTGTATCTGTATAAATATCTGAAAAAAATAAACAGTGGAGTAACAGCTGTATGATAATTGCAGACATCTGCTCATTAAACAGTGCTGACCACCTACACAAAATTATAAATGTGTACCTGTATTTAACTAATTTAGAAAAATTGTAGCTCCAGAGTAATACTAATATATGCATATGGAAATAACTGTTTTCTCAGGCTCTATGAAACTGTATTTTGAAAGAGGAAGAGCATGGTCCCATGGATAATCTGACCTGGTATCTCCTCAAATGCTTTCAGAACTGTTTGTTATATGTAGAGAACTTAAATATTTGTATACTCCACTGTCTGGCAACTATCAATCCTTCTGTGTTTAATAGATCAATATTTTCCCCTGGTGAGACCAACTCAGCAAGTGTTGTCATCAAAGCAGCCAAGAGGATTTTATTGATTTAAGGCCATTAGCCTTTCCCTAACTGATGAAATGCATGTCCACAAATTTGAGAGGCAGCTATAGCTTCTGTGTGTGCGCACATTCCCCTACATGTGCTATGAATGTTGCCGCACAAGCAATGCTTTACAGAGGCAAGCACACATCTCAAGCCAATATGCTGCATACAGTATATATACCTGTACAGTAGATTTTGGCATTACAGTTGACAACCAACATCAGACACTCAAGCCTAGCCCTCCATCACTGGCTCCTCCTGTCTGGTTAGCTAGTCAGTCTCACATCCTCTGAGCCATTTTTAGGGCTTCATCAGTCTGTGCAGTAAACTATGGAAAATACTTTTTTACTGATAAAACAAAGCAGCATCCCATCTGTGCAGAACAGATCATTATAGATATCATCCCATATTTTTAATCATTGATTGCCTTTACACTCTGCATAAACTGCTAGCTGCTCCGATGCCAATGTGGACAAGATATAAATGACAAAAGATACCACTATCTTAGGCTACTTTGTAGTTCTATTTCTATTCTAGAGATGAGGTTTATGCCAAGTTCCCTGCTGCTGTACCTTAATTATCATGCTAGTTAACTATTCAAGAAAGTAAAAATACAAGAGTACTCAATCTTGTCACTGTCTTTCAAATACATTTTCTTCACCCAAAGAATGTAAAGCTACAGTAATGCATTTATTTTTATAAAAACAGACCAAGAAAGAATCCTAATGATAAATAAAAAAAGTTTGGAAAAAAAAAATGACAACCTAGTTTTCCTTAAAGGTTTCACTTGGCTCTAAAGGTTGCATGACCTTAGAGCAGGTAAGGAGGATTGGGTATTTCCCTCGCACTTCACCTTCGACTTCATCCATGGCTTCTGGAGGTTGGTATAATGTTTAAGGTGTTTACCTCACAGATACATAGTACAGGGTTTGTTTCTCACCTTTGGAAGGGATATTAGCAATGTTTAAAATGGCCTACAAAGGCAGTTAGCCTAGTACTGACCTATGAACCTCTATAACATGATCCGTTGCTTAACTCAGCTTCATTTAAATGCTATAACTATTGCCTATATGTTTAGGGGTATGTGGTATTATATTTGCTATTTGCAAGGATGCTGCAGAGTTTGTGAAAAATACAGAGCAGGTAGACCAACCGGGGACACATACTGCCAAGGAGCAGGTATCAATTGGGGTATATCTGAGCTTCTACATCTTGGGGTGACCAGATTCTTGAACTCAGACACTAAACAGTGGACAGAAGCAGAGTTTTTGTGGAGTCACATATGAACAATTAATACAGTCTGGAGTGTGTCTTTGCAAACTGAAAAAGGAATAGTTGTTATTCTGCAAAGAGAAATTGATTGTCACTGTCTGTAGGATAAAGAGAGAGTTTTGAAGAAAAGAAAACTGATATATTTTAAGTACTGTTTGTTTACTGGTCAGATCTGAGGAAAGCACTATTATAAAATACAAAAATTATTTTAATGAATTTTGAAAAAATGCAACCAGTGCATGTATGACTGTATTTTTTATTGTGTATTTATTTATTTATTTATCCTTTGTTTACTTGGTTAGTTAGAGTCACCTCTTTTCAGGGGTTATCCAAGGTGGTATTTATACTATATGCTACTTTTATACTACATTTATTTTATGTTCCTTTTCTTTCTGCATTTTTCTTGTAGATAAACTTCCACTAAAACCTGGAAATGTTGGCTACATAGAGTATTATTTTATTACCATAAAACTATTAGTTGATACATTGAAGCTGTACTGGGTAGAATTACTGTTTTTATTACAAACTTTGAGTTTCTAAGATAGCTCATTTGAAACTATTGTTCTTCCTGAGTTGTTTTTCTCCACCATGGAAAGAAATGTAAGCATTCTAGAGTGAGTACACCTCTCAAGGCAGAATTTACTGACTGCTAAACTGACCAGGGATATTGGCTCATCTTGTGAACTTGTGTGAAAAACTGTCTTAGAAATATATACGTATCTGTGCCCATATGAGGATTTAGTTTGGCAAAAGGTTATCATGGCAGTCAGAAAGGCAAGATTGAGACACAATTTACTGTTGGTGAAATGTTTCTATGAAGCTGGAAACTTGCTGGAGAAGGAAATTTCTGTTGGTGTAGTCTTTCTGTGACTCTAGAAACTTTGCACACTGAAACTGTAGCTGATATGTTCTTATTAAAAGAGAAAACAAACAATTGCTCAGCCTCCACTGATAGATATACATGATAATGAACTGTCTACCTCACCAAGAATCCCAAAACCAAATATACCTCTGAAAAAAGTCAAAACTTTAAGCAATGCTTCCTTGTTGCAGTTGTGATATTTAAAGCTAGAGAATCTTGCCAAAGCAGAGTGAGCCCTGATATTGTTCTTATATCTGACAAGGAAGTCAGCAAATGTTTACATGATCTGTAAAGATGTTGATGCACACAACTACCTGAAAGTGAAGCAATAAATTCTTCTTAGGGCTGGACCTTCATCCAAGGCACAGTCACACAAGTTTCATGACTGGAAACTCAGCATGAACAGAATAGAAAGTTTGTGAATTATTGATTATTCTGCATTTTGGAAGTCTCTAGAACCCAATAAGAATGATATAAGTAAAATACTAGAAATCATGACTGCAGATAAATTTAAAAGGGAATACCCTATCAACTTAACAACATGCATATCCCAGAGTGGTCCTAAGTATTCTGATCAGATAATTCTATTGCTAGAATGTATGTTGATAACGGAATTTGTAAACCCTAATCCAGGCAAGCTTGCAGCAAGGACTAATTATAAAGCTTGCACATAAATATTTCCCTTTCATTCAAAATGTTGCCATTAAAACTGGTCTGTTGTATGTTTTCTAGAAAAAGTCACAAGGAAAACTGCTACAGTTACTAACAATAATATTGTATCTGTAACATTGTTAATGATAAGCAACAAACTGTATTAGAAAATACACGCATGGAATCTGATAGTAATGCTATTCAACGCCAGAAGTCTAAACCTCAAGATGCACGCACTCAAAACTCTCCTTAGCATGGAGAACATCGATATCTGTGCAGTAACAGAAACCTGGTTCAGGGCTCCGGAGAGCAGCCCAGCACTACCAGGTTATACCTCATACCATGCTTTTCGGCCCCAAAACTTGGACCGAACCACAAAAGGAGGGGGAGTATCGATATTCATCAAAGATACCCACACCTACAGGTTGGTGGCAAAGCACGAAGCATCAGAGACTATCCATGTGCAACTAACAGTGGGTAAAACTGCCTTACAGTTTATAGCCTGCTACAGACGACCCTCCCAAACCCAGGAACCCCACTCAGCCTTCCTGAGAACACTGGAAAATATGAAGGTCTCTGCAAACACCATTATATTGGGCGACTTCAACTACCAAAACATAGACTGGGAGCATTACTCTAGCTCCAACACCCTAGCCCAAAGGTTCCTAGAATTTATAAACTCAAATGCTATGGAACAACTTGTTACCACTCCCACAAGAGGGAAAACATACTGGACCTGATCATCACCAACATGGGGACTCTATGCTCCAGACGAGAAGTGTATCCCTCACTGGTAAGATCAGACCATAAACTAATCTCACTGGATATTCACATCCCGACCCCAGCCCCTGCCCTGCCCAGAAAACCACAGTGAAAAACTTCTCTAAAGCAAATTTCACACTCCTCAAAACCGAGGTGGAATAATTCAAAGCCCCCGGGCCTGTGGAAAATACAGCCCAGACCGCAGAATCCTTTATAAACGCATTCTATGAACACCTTCAGGAATGCATGGATCATGCGATCCCAAATAAAACCAAGACCCAATCCTCCAAAGGCAGATGTCCTGTCTGGTGGACCCCAGCCATAACCAAACTATACAATAGAAGGAGGAAGCTACTAAATGATAGAGCAAAATCCCAAAAAGGGAAGGCATCACTGATCAGTATTAGCAAAAAACTACGGGCACTCATAAAATTGTCTAAGGCCAGCTTCGAGAGAAAAATTGCACAGGACACTAAGGATAATCACAAGGCTTTCTTTAGTTATGTTAGGAACCTGGGTGATAATTCCCAGATATGCTCAGAATTAGTCCAAAATGACAAAAAATACACCGAACTCACAGACATTGCCAACATCCTAGCTGACAGGTTCAGAGCAAACCCCCACCAAAGGGCAAATATCTATCCCAGCAGAGTGCTGCCCCTGACATCTCAGATGCTCAGGTAAGAGCCGCCCTCTCCAAAGCAAAAACACAGCATCAATGGGACCAGACAGTGTCCCGGCTGCGTCCTACATGAACTCCAAGAAGAGCTAAACCCAAACATAAAACTACTGTTCAATCTCAGCCTTACTACAGGATATGTGCCCAAAGAGTGGCGTACAGCAACAGTGGTCCCTCTCCATAAGGGTGGTGCCTCAACGGATCCTGGAAACTATCGCCCCATAAGCCTGACTAGCTTGGTCTGCAAAGCTATGGAAAGGATCATCATGGATCTCATAAATAAAGATATTGGGGACCTACAGACACTGGATCCTACCCAGTTCGGCTTTGTTAAGGGCAGATCCTGCCTCTTAAACCTGGTTGATTTCTTTGAAACAGTCACTAAGGCCATTGACGAGGGGAAGGTGGTCCACACAGCCTACCTGGACCTCGCAAAAGCCTTCGATACAATACCCCACTCGGGCATTATAGATAAGCTCACCAGCTTAAATATAAACCCTTATGTCACTAGATGGATTGCAAACTGGCTCAAGGACAGAACCCACATGGTTAGAATTGCTGGAGCCATGTCAGACTCCAAACCAGTTACAAGTAGTGTCCCACAAGGCTCAGTCCTGGGACCTCTCTTGTTTGGTATATATTTCTCAGAGGTACAGGCCAACATGGAAGGACTTTGGCTGACCAAGTTCGCAGATGACAGCAAACTGGGTGCCATAATCGACTCTCCAGCCAACACAAGCATCCTTCAAAAGGGCCTCATAGAAACAGACAACTGATGCCAGAGCCATTTCCTCAAGCTAAATGCCAAAAAGTGTATAGTCATCCCCTTTGGCAAAAACAAAGTGCCCACAAATTACCACATAGGTGGTAATCCATTAAGTACAGTAGAAGTAATTAGGGACCTGGGGACCCAAGTTGATAGCAATCTCTCATTTGACAACCACGTGGCCAAAGTGGTTAGAAAAACATTTTATATAGCCCACCTAATCATGAAGGGATTCACATCTAGATCAGGGGAGGTCATCGTGCCTCTTTACTCATCCCTCATCAGGCCCATAATTGAGTACAATGCCCCTTTTGGGATGTACCTTACCAGACACCTGCAGCAACTGGAAAGACCCCAAAAGTACCTCACCAAGAGGATCAAAGGGCTCAAACAGATGCCATATGCTACCCAGTTAAAGAAACTCTAGCTCTACTCAGTGGCATACCGCCTGTTCAGAGGCGATCTGTGCCTGACGTATAAAGCCATGTCCAACCCGGAATTAATGGACATGCTGCACCTCAGAAAATCCAAATCCCATCGAGCTACACGCTCGAGAGACTTGAACCTCAGCACTGAATTAAATAGGACATGCTGGAGGGACAGATTCATAACCCAGAGGCTCCCTTCACTCTGGAATAAAATCCCAGTCCAGGTTAGGCAGAGTCCCTCATTGACTCTCTTCAAGAGGAATCTTGATGAGTGGATGGGAGATCATAGGTTTACCCCGGGTATCACTTCTGTGTCACTGTTAGACAGAGGCACAGTATACTAACCTCGAAAAAGGGCATAGCAAAATAAATTTAAAATGGGTGGCAAAAGCCAAACACATTCTGGCTAGGCTTATAAATGCCCTAGGGAAGATAGCCTAGTATGAACCTATGAACCTATGAACCTATGATAATTCTGAATTCTAAGCTACCTGAACTGCTAATCTGCTTACTGCCCTTTTCGGGTATTAAACTTATTAAATGTATAATTGTGGTGAAGAGAAACAGATGCAAGGGCTGTCAGCAGTGGGAAACACAAATACACCCATTAGGCACAATATGAGTGTAAGCATAAAAGAAAACATAAATGGAAAATCAAAGTAATATGTGTATATGGAGACAAAACTGAGTAGCCTGTAACACAGGTAAAATGTTAATGTCTAAATCAACACATGATATAATAAATGATGAATATTTTTTCCCAGGTGTAAGAGCTGTGGAAGGTAAGAGGCAAGTTCAATCATGCATTGCCAGAAATACATAGCACTAATAATAATAATAACAATAATAATAATAATAATAATAATAATAATAATAATAAAAATATAGGACTGGAAGACAAAAAAAGAACTAGATTTGGCTCTCAGTGGAAAGCTAGAAAAAATGATATTGAGTCTTGACAAACGGCTTTAGTTGTTAAATAAAAAATAAGATATATTACATTAATATGGAGACTATTACAGGTAAAAAGCCCATAGAAAATTAATCAACTAAGACAAAAAGAAGAACAGGAAGGGACTGATGAATCTTGGACAGAAGAAAAATGAATGAAGCTTCAACAGAGTTTTAAGTCTCTCTCTGTTATACCAAAACAACGGGCCAGCCAGAAATGAAAGCAATACTTGAATGGTAAAGAAAGTATCATAGAACTCAGAACAGAGACAAACAGAAGTAGGATTCCAAAGATAAAGAACGTAAACAAACTACTGAAGGATGATAGAACTCAGAACAGAGACAAACAGAAGTAGGATTCCAAAGGTAAAGAACGTAAACAAACTACTGAAGGATGATAGAACTCAGAACAGAGACAAACAGAAGTAGGATTCCAAAGGTAAAGAACGTAAACAAACTACTGAAGGATGATAGAACTCAGAACAGAGACAAACAGAAGTAGGATTCCAAAGGTAAAGAACATAAACAAACTACTGAAGGATGATAGAACTCAGAACAGAGACAAACAGAAGTAGGATTACAAAGGTAAAGAACGTAAACAAACTACTGAAGGATGATAGAACTCAGAACAGAGACAAACAGAAGTAGGATTCCAAAGGTAAAGAACGTAAACAAACTACTGAAGGATGATAGAACTCAGAACAGAGACAAACAGAAGTAGGATTCCAAAGGTAAAGAACGTAAACAAACTACTGAAGGAGAGAAAAAATACCAGTACCCTTTGTCAAAGAAATTTATTTTTGTGACTCATGCTTATAGAGGGTGAATTAGAGGATATGGAAAAACTTGTACCTGTAGCTAAAGGAGAAGGTGCTGTTACCTTCACTTCTCATCCAAACATTGGAGAAAATAATGCTGACTTGGCTGACTTCCACATAAGCCACATTATATTCAAGGAGGATAGGTGGGAAGATAATACAATAAGGAGAGGCAGAGAGCATTTAGCAAGAGTAGGTGGGGAAACAAAGGGACATGACAGCCCCACTTCATACTCCTATAGGTACTGAGTTAGGTTTTAGTTCCAAAGCATTTTAGACCACTTGCAATGAAGTTTGCACATAGCCAGACTAGAGCTAGTCATTTAGGAATGGATGGAGCAAAAGCTATAATTTTATTTTCAGTTTTCTGGCCTGATGTTTTAAAGGCTATAGGAAATGTCTGGGCTACTTGCACAGAATACCAAAGGACAGAACCTAGCCAAGTGTTAAAAACCCTTTAATACTTTTACCTGTTGTGGAAATCTCACTTGAAAAATATTTGTAGTGAATATCATATGTGTACTTCTTAAAACATCTGCGGTGGTACAGCGGTAGCATTGTTGCCTTGCAGCAAGAGGTTCTCCCGTTCGATTCTCGGCTGGAGTACGGGGAGTGCCTTCTGTGTGGAGTCTGCATGTCCTCCCCACGGTTGGGTGGGCGTTTGAAAGACATGTGTAAATGGGCGTGCCTTCATTGAAGATTGAATGTCGGGCTGGCACCTTGGCGTTCGTCAAAATCTACTGCCAATCATAAGCTGACCAGAGTTCCGCTGTGGCAACCCCTAACTGGGAAAAGCCAAAAGACAACAACAACATCATATGTGTACTTCTTAAATAAAATAAGGTTCATTACTATATCCTGGTAATTATTTATTAGGCACAAACAGATCCTGAAGCAGTACCCTTATGAAAAGTTAATGAAAAGTCCACAGAAAAAGGGCTAGTATACTTTTATTCTCAAGTCTGAATTAACTAAGAATATTTCTGACAATGCAGTCCAGTCATATCTAGAGTAATGCAGGCATGTCAGTTTTTTAAGTGAAGCAGCTAAGGATATCTGTATACCATCCTGAAACACACTAACCATTTTAATTAAAATTTGAAGCCTAAGTTACAAAATTTGAACCCACTGCTTTCATATGTTCACCTTCGTGTAATGGAAGTCAGGGAAGTATATCAAGCCTCAAATGGATTCACATCCTTTGAGACATATGACAGACATCTCTACGGTTTGCTAGATACAGCAAGAGAAACATAGGGAGAGAAAAAGAGTGCTGTTCAAAATGTGACATTTTATAGACCTGCAGGACTTCTTAAGAGCTGTAATGCCTACATTAAAAGAACATATAGAAAGAGTGCAGGAGAAACAACAGAAAGAATATGGCATATAGCAAATATGCTCACCTCAGAGAATTGAACACAGGGGATAAAGTACTTCGGATTGCCTCACTGCTGAAAACAAGCTTCTTTCAAAGTTGTAAGAACCTTTTGCAACCATAGAAATAAACAAATTAAGTAAATTATAGAGTCAGTCAACCAAAACAAAAGAAAAGAAAACCATAACAGATATATTGCATACATTTTCTGAAACCTTGCAGAAACTCGTATTACTCGTGTTAGCACATTTGCAGAGGAAGTTAAGGCAAACACAAAATATCTGGAAGTAAAAAGAGATCAGACAATGTCTCAGATAAAAGAGGTAAAGGAATGAAAATTATGTTATCAGATTTGCTTGGCAAACCCACCTTAATATAGCATAACAAGGAAATTGTGCCTAGAGAAAAAGTAAGGAAGTAATCATGAAAAATATCAGCTTTCTAATAAAAAACAGGTAAGAAAGATGTCCAGAAACTGTTCAAAATTAGGGTCATAGAATAATCACAAAACATACCAGCTTTAGGAGCACAGCAGAGTTACAAGGCAATACTATAACTTCAATAACATGATGTCAACTTGAAAATCAAGTCAGATCACTCAAGATAATGCACCACACATTTATTATGTTCACAAATAAAAACAAATGTAGCACTTTTGTCCTTTTACTTCCAGGGACTCCCTCAGAGTAAAATGCATCATGACCTCCCTTCCTTAAATACATTCACTTATTGATTTAAAGTGCACAAGCCATTATTTAAAACTATAAAGCAAATGAATAAGAATTAAATAACCTCTCTTATTCGTACTGCGGTGGTGGTGCTGCGATAGTGTTGTCACCTCACAGTAAGATGTTGTCCTGTTCGATTCTCAGCTAAAGCGTCTTCTGTGCGGAGACATGCGTGAATGGGCGTACCTTCGTTGAAGGTTGTGCGTCAGGGCTGGCAACCAGGTACGTTAAAATCTACTGCCAATCATTAGCGGACCGGAGTCCCGCTGTGGTAACCCCTAACTGGGAAAAGCCGAAAGATATAACAACATTCATGAATTTAAAACACTGATCACAGCTCATTTACTTTCATTTTAAGAATACGAGCAATAGAAATGTTCCTGGCTTAACTGTGGTGTTTAAACGTACTTGCCATAAAAGTTCCTTTGATTCTAGCACATTTTTGTAAGCTCCACCACTTTTTTTGTATATTCACCACATATATTATAAAGAAAATGAAACTTTTACATACCCTACAATCAATGGAGTATCTGTATAATGCATTGTTTTCCTTCTTTTTCCTAATATCATATGTGTGTGTTCATATATTCTGTCCTTTATCCTCCTTGAGGTCTTACCCATTTAAAATACTTCACATGACGTACACGTAGTTAACTATACCACTCCTACTGTATTACAGTTACATTTTCCTGGGTGTCTTAAAGTCCTTTTGCATCCTTCGTCAATCACATAGGAACCATCACTGATGTACTTACAATATTGGCAACAACCACATTTCACCATTCTAGAAATCGAGGAACCAAAATTGTGGCTGTTGCCATTCTTTAAATAGTTTTTAATATTTTTCCTCTACTATATACTATGTTAGGTTTATTTCCTCGTATGTCATTTAATTCAAATGACAGTATATAGTTCCAGCAGTCACTTATAATATTAATAATTCTTGGAGTCATTTCATTAAATGGAATAATCATTGCCCCACTTTTGTTGTGTCCCAAATCTTTATTTTTTTTCTTTTGTAGTGTCTTCTAGGTTAAATATAATGTATTTCTTCCCTGACAAACTAAGAAATGGGGTATATTTATTCTTTGTTCCAACAATGATTTCAACTTTTGTTGAATTCAAAAGTGCATCTGGATAGTTTCTTCTTTTAAACATTTTATTAAATTATCAAGTTCTAATAAAAAAACTTTTTTAGATACCAGCCTAGATAGCCATACCATTTGTCCTTTGAAAATACTATTCTTTTGAAAGAAGGGGTGATTACTTTGGAAATGTAAGAATGTATTAGAGTATGTTTTCTTCATATATATATATATATATATATATATATATATATATATATATATATATATATATATATATACATATCTGATGATTTGATGTTCTACACCAATACTTTATACAAACACTTGCATAACTGCACTCACGTGGCCGAACCTGATAGGACCTAAACAAGTTGCTCAAGGAAGGGCAAACCTGCCCGGCAGACAACTGCCATTAACAGGCTTTACAATAAGAGGAAGAAACTGCTGTCTTAGAGTAAGAGGGAGTGAGCCCTAAACTGGAAACACTCCCTCCTCAGTTGAAACAAGCAAATAAGACTTCTTGTGAAGTCCTCCAAAGCAAACAACAAATCCGAATTAGCTTCCTCAACTAAGGCCAACCATAAGTCATTCTTTAGTTACATCTGTAACATAAAATGTCAGGCCCAGATATGTCCAGAACTGGTAGTTAATGATACCACAAATACTGAGTCTGTAGACATAACTAACCTGTTGGCCACCAGGTTCTGTGAAAACTTCACTCCCCTGTCCCCTCCACATGTACCCCATGACATCCTTACCACCTGTCCCCTACCTTGTATCTCTAAAAAAGAGGTTATAAATGCCCTCTTTAAGGCCAAAACCACAGCATGTATGGGGCCTGATAACATCCCAGGCTGCATCCTACATGGGCTCCAACAATAATTAGCAACAGCACTGGGTACTCTTTTCAGTCATAGTCCAAGCACCAGCTTCATCCCAGCTGAATGGAAAACAGCCACCATAATTCCCTTGCACAAAATTGGTGCTTCCACTGCCATGGGAATTATACACCTATTAGCTTGACTAGCCTTATCTGCAAGGCCATGGAGTGAATCATCATGGATCTTATCAACAAAGATATAGGTAATCTTGAACCAGTTGACCCTACTCAGTTTGGATTTGTCAAAGGGAGATCATGCCTGTTAAACCAGGTGGACTTCTTTGAGACAGTCACCTAGGCCCTGGATGAGGGGAAATCTGTTCATATAGCCTACTTAGACTTAGCCAAGGCTTTTGACACTATCCCCCACTCAGGCATAATTGGCAAAATCACCCAACTAGGTATCAAACCCTTACAACATTACACATGTCACTAACTGGCTCACTGATAGAACACATAGTTAAAATAGGGGAATCCACCTGCAACAGCAGACCTGCAACCAGTGGTGTTCCACAGGGATCAGTCCTGGGACCTCTACTCTTTGTAATCTATTTCTCCAAAGTACAAGCAAAAGCTAAAGGTCTGTGGCTGACAAAGTTTGCTGATGACTACAAACTGGGAGCAGTCATAGAATCTCCAAATGATGTTAACATCCTACAAGATGTTCTTACACAAATGATTGTTGCCAAAGTCATGGACTCAATAAACTCAATGCAAAAACATTTATTATCATCCCTTTTGGTAAGAGCAATGTTCATACTACCTACCACATCATTAGAAACACTCTAAGTACACACTCTGTGATGAAAGACCTGGAAACACAGGTTGACAGCAAACTTACCTTTGATCACCATGTGTCCACAGTGATAAGAAGGGCATTCTATACTGCTCATCTCATAAGTAAGGACATTGCTTCCAGAAAAAAAAAGAAGTTATAACCTCCCTGTACTCTTCCCTCATCAGGCCAATACTTCAGTTCAACACCCTTTTGGTATGTATCTTTCCAAGCACCTGCAGCAATTGGAGAGACCACAAAAGTTCCTCACAAGGAAAATTCAAGGTCTTCAGCATCTGTCCTATGTGGAGCATCTGAAGTCACTGGCGCTTTATTCTGTTTCATGCAGACTACTCAGAGGCAATCTCTGCCTTGCATATAAGGCAATCTCTGACCCTGCTTTATTGGAAATGCTGCATATTCACAAATGAAATGGTACAGGGGTTACTCAATCTAAAGACCTTAACCTGGTATGTGACATTAATAGAACCTGCTAGAGGGACAGATTTGTCTCCCAGAGGTTACCACACCTTTGGAACAGACTCCCACTTCATTTCAAACAAAACACCTCATTGGCCCTCTAAAATGCAGTCTGGACGATTGGATGGGTAACCGTAAATTCGCTCTGGGGGTTCCACCTGTGTACCTCTTGGACATGGGCAATAGGTGATGATCGTGGAAATAAAGGTAGAACTTGGCTAGGCTAGTAAGGGCCCTAGGACCATTAGCCTAGTAACTTCTTATGATCCTATGATCCTTTGTAAACATTTTGTTGACTGCATCCATAGAAATTGTCACATCCAAAAAGTTAATCTTTTTTCATCACTATTTGAAGTAAATTTTAGAAAGTCAGTTGTATTGTACAAATAGTCAACAAATTGATGAACGTATCTTTCTTTCACAACCATAGTATAAGAATGTTACACAAAAATGTGAGATATTTTTACATTTGGTTGTTAAAGGGGGAATTGAAAGCAAAACAGTGCTCCCAGTCTGCTGACAGCAGGTTTGCTTATATGGGGGCGCATCTTGCTCCCATAGCTACCCCAGACATTTGTTGAAAATATTCCCCTTCAAAATAAACAAAGTTGTTCTTTAACACCAAATCTAAAAATTGTAGCATAGAAAAATATTTCATATTTCAAAGACTTTGGATTCTGTATAAACTTTTACTGAAAAATTCTATTCCTTGATCATGAGGTATGATCAAAAATAAATTAATAACATCTACTGTACCAAAAATGATGTTATCATCCTATGAGGTGTCATTCAATAACTGTTAAAGATGCCAAGAGTGTTTTAATATATGTTTTTCACTCAATAGAAAATGTTTACAATAATAGTCCACATATGCTGCTAACAGCTCTGTTTGTGACCCAGTGGCAGCTATTATTGGTTTCAATGGAGGGTTAAAAGCATCTTTGAGGACCTTTGGAATTCTGAAGATGGTCGGTATGACTGATTTCTCAATGTTCACATACAGAAAAACATTGTTGGGTAGACTTCCTTGGCATAACATGCCAAATAAAATGATAGTTTTAGAATATTCTACCAATACTTCATTTCTAGGCACATTTCTATTTCTATCATTTAAAATATCCATCATTTTACCACTGTAAGAAAATTGGTCCATATTAACCACCCCATTCTGTTCATCAGGTTTCATCACTCTTACTGAATAATACCTTTACGAATTTATCAAAGCTGTTTGCTCCCCCACAGTTAAGTTATTGTAGTTATGTGACTTAGATAGCAAGTTCATGATCTGCCATTCACACATACGTTCAAATGCAAGAGTCACAGGATTGGAAGGTAGAATAAAAGTACTCTTTGAACTTAACCTCTCCTTCTGCATGTCACTTTTTTATTGTTAAAAATATTTTTAAATGTAACTGCTTGGTGTACAACTTTAAATACAAAAGCAAAGATGCAATGTCACTTTTAAATTGGGGGACAAACATTAAACCTTTTGATAATAGCGACTGAATGTTAGCATTGATTTCTACATTGATATAGTTATTAAAATTAAAGTAAAGAGCAGTCTCATTACAATCACATACTGTGTTTGTGTTGTTGTAAGCATCATCTAAATCATTCGAGTTGAAAATTAATAGTTCTTTCTGCCCTTTCTCCTTGTGTTTCTCTTTGCAGGTTGTCATGAACTGGATTTCTGGTGAACTACCTGTTGGTTCCCTTTGTGGTTCTCGTTGTTGAAAAAATCTCTTAGATGGACTGTATTTGTAGGCTCTAAAAAAACTTTCTCTTGGGCATTGGTTTGGTTGTTTATTCTGGGGTGAACTACTTCATTGTCATAGTTCCCCTTATTACCCAATCCCGTGTGTATGGGTTTTTTGCTCTTATTGGTTTCGGATAAGCTTTGTCGGGTTATATTCTTACTTATCTCTCATCATTTTTTTTTTATTTTCCATTGTTTGTTAATTTCAACAGGTTTGTCTGCCTTGTGAAAAAATTTTGTATTCCAGCTCATTAGACGTAAATAATAAGTCATTCTCAAAGCTCACACTTAAAGCCCTGATGTGCTCATCCAAAACATTTAGTTTATGTCCATTGTCAGTGGTAATCAGTTTGACAACTTCTAATCCAGTCTGGATAAATCAAGAAGCTCTTGAGGTAAAATGGAATTTTCTAGTAGTCCTATCAGGAACTTCCACAAACATAACCCTTTTGGAACATGATTAACCCTCACACATTCTCACATGGCAATTGTTGTCTAGTTGCAAATTTCTATACTTTTAATTAATAACTGCTCAAAGTCTTTTAATTGCACTGATAGTGTTCCTCTCACCACCTGCTCAGTACAATGTAAACTTTTGTTAAAATTAGTCAACCAGGAATCATACCTGTTAACCTCTTATTCCAAGAAATCTTGACAAAGTCTAAAATAATGGAGGGATAAAGGCCTAAAAATAGGGACAGGTTTAAATATTGCTCTTAGGAAGTTGCTAGATTAACAGGATTTGTGTTAACATGCATTTCCTGAAAGATATCAAGTCTGAAGCTCAAATGTATGTCATTGTTTAGTGACTTCAATCTATGGTGATTTGCCAACAAACTGCATATTTTATGAGGAACAGACCAAAAATATGAGGAAAAAATCTGGACATTCTGCAAAAATCTAGACAGTTGAGAGCTATACCAAGGAACTGATATTAGATACTGAGGTGTCACCTCCACTGTTCATGTTCTGAGCCCATAATGGATTATTAGCTTGTGCTGAGGGTAATGATGGAAGAAAAATTCACTGACTGTCTATAGTTTCAGTGTTTTCCATATTGATTCAGTTGGTTGGGGACATCAAGAAATTTGCTGTAATAAAACTGTTAGATCCTCCAGAATGGTTGAGGTCTGAAATGCCATCATGTACTGTCACATAACTTCGATCCGATTTGATCGCTGGTAACAAAATCACATGAACATTTTGTAAAACAAAAAAACAGGACAGTCTTGAACTAGTAAAAACACAAAAAATACCAGCTTTAGGAGTGTCCCGGTCTTTAGTCATAGAATAATCCCAAAGTGTATAGAACCAGAGGTATAGCTAGGGTGGGCAGAGGTGGCTGGGGGTATGTTAGGTGGATGCCTTTCAGTCAGGAGTGAAATACTGCATTCATTTCTGTACCAGTATTTACACATGTCAATACTGCATCTGTGGAGAGGGTTGTTTGTGGTACAAGTTGTAGCAAGCTATTTGCTACGGTTTTAGAAAGTAGAAAGTGTTAAATGTGTTTTTTTTTATTATTTTTATCTTGTCAGCTTAGAGCACAGGGGTAACAGACCGAGCAATGCCACAAGATGGTAAATAAGTCAGCTATGGCTCTGTGTAGACCAGCCTCATTTTACTGGTTCTTAAGCCAGATGAGTCCATAATGCTTCACAATGGCTTCTTAATATTAAACAACATATCAAAATTTGATTCACAGCCCATTCACTAACCATACATTGGATACGACAAACTGAATAAAAATATGGACAAAGTTAGGTTTCTGTCTACTCTGTTCTAACCAAACACTATTAGTAAATTCCACTGTCTCCAGACGCTAAACAAAAATGGCATTTTCCATATCCGATGGATTCTTCTATTACAGACTCCTGTTTCTTAGCCTCCATGCCGCACTGGCTACATTGCAGTGAGTGACGTACAAAATTTGTACTCTACCTCCCCTACTCCTGTACTAGAAATAAAACAACCTACATGGATTTTGGAATAATATTTCCTGAAAACTGGGAAAGTCATCTTTCTAAATTTCAAGTTGTTTAATCTTATATGCACTGAGCCAGATTTACTGGTAACCAATCAAAGTGCAATGGCAGAATACAGCTATTTGGGGTATATAGTAGGACAAAGGATAATAAAACCACAGGCAAAGAAAATTTATGAATTAACAGGCCTGCACCAGCCCCAGATAAAAAGTGTAATGCTTTTTTAAGCCTGACAAAATATTAATATAAATGTCTTCCTAGTTCTGATATAATTTCATACCTGTTGATTAACCTGATCAAGGATCAGTCTCCCTTGAAGCTAAGTTGATAAGTTAAAGCAAAGCAACCCTTTAGGCAACTAAAAGATGTGCTATGTTAGTATTCCCAATCTTCTCCAAATAATTCCTAGTGTATACAGATTCTCTTAGGTAGGCATAGGCATGGTATTGTCTCTGACTACACGTAGGGGTAAGCACACCATCTGTTATACAAGTACAAAACTCAGCAATGCTGAGAGATGTTATTCAGCTACATAGAGAGAATACCTTGTCAGAAAAATGGATGTCGACCATCATTAAGCATTATTTGTTTGGTTGGGAATTTGTGCAGTCACTGACCATGCCCCTCTGTGGTGACCTAAGATTGCAACACAATATTCTCCAAATGCACATTGACACTCCTGCCATATAAGTTTAAGATCAGTATTGTCCATGCCACAGTACTTGTGGATCTGTTGGTAAACTAACTTTGTCAGAAAAGAACAGAAGGTTTGCTTTTAACAGTCTCCTGAATCTCTCCAGTCGCCAAGTCTCCAACATCCTAAACTGGACAGCGGTCCTTGAGTTAAAACTAAACTCAGATCCTTTACTTCTGTATCAGGTAACAAATGAAAAGATGCTCTATGCCTCTTGCAACACCCAGTACCCCTGTTAACATTGCTACCCAGAGCACGTAATTCTTTTTAGAGATGCTAGGTAGTCACCTGACTCCAGCCAGCTATCTGTTTTTTTTTTCCATTCAGTTCTGACTGCCAAATTTTCAAGCTTCTGCAAGTAAGACTCCTGCAAGAGATTGGCCATGACCTTTGACTCCTTGCCTGACCAGCTTGGAGCTCGACCTTGTGCCTTTACAGATGCTTCCATCTTTAGAAGTGCCAGAACAAAAGTGAGGAATGAAAGCACATGGGAAAAAGGATGTGACCTACATTGTCTAAGGTGTGACATCATCTTTCCCAACCCATGCAACCATATAGAGGTATTACCCATGGAAGTGATAGCATTGTCAAGTTTGGTTTATTTATTTATTTTTTGTAT
Source organism: Protopterus annectens (assembly GCF_019279795.1). Taxonomy (NCBI): domain Eukaryota; kingdom Metazoa; phylum Chordata; order Ceratodontiformes; family Protopteridae; genus Protopterus; species Protopterus annectens. Next base: position 1,514,430,987 of record NC_056728.1, read on the forward strand.
TGAAGCAGTTGCATTGTTTTCAACTTATTTTAGTGTATACGTGCACCTTATGTTGGTATGTGAAGGGAAATCAGTGATCATTCCATTAATTTAATGTGCTTTAGTGTGTATTTTTTAAGCAGAGGAATGTTCTGATCTGAATTGCACAATGTCATTATGGTGATACATTAATCTGTTATAGCAAGATGGTTTTAAAAGTATTGCTTGTAGTATTCCTTTCATAATTGCTGTTTAGTAACTGCATTTCATTAATAACATGTTCAAACTGTGTTTATGGCTTTAGTTAAAATAATTGAGCGTTAGGAAGTAATAAGGCATAGCATACAAGATGGGTGCATGGGGATTAGGCTTCAGTACACTCCAACCTACATTTTTACTCACTGCAGATCTGATATTGTTATATTTCATGGAGCCATTTTATGCACTGCTGCTCATTCTCATTGTCAGCGCTGCTGAACACAGCTTATCTATGACCACTCAAAACCACCCAAAGTCATTTGACACCTATGAGATCGCATACACTAATGCTTAAGACTGTGATTCATACAGATCAGGTTAGCTAAGCTTCATTTGCATAAGGAATGCATAAATGAGTGAGAATTTCCATCAGCATTTATACAGCCACCATATGCTCTAACAAACTCAGTATAAATTTTTGTGGAAAAGCACAACATTTTCAAAGTAAGCTAACATACTTAAAAATTGCTGGAAGGCTGTGCAAATTTAATTAAATTTAATGGACAATTTGCTTTGAAGAAACTCATTGGTTTTATACTAAAGTGAAGTTAATATAGGATTGCTCTATGTTGATGTCAGTGACAGGAGCTATGAATGTGAAGTGTCATTTATTAGTTGTGCATACCTGGCAATGCAATGTGTACAGAGGAAGTTAGAGGGACATCAGCATTGAACATTATATCCTGTGCTTATCAGGTCATGACAAATTGATTTTGATATTGGAAATAACAGATGCTTACACTGATACATTAATTTATTCATGATGGTGTACAGGGCACTGGTGGAAAAGGGTTATAATACATTAAATGGTGTTGAAGACTGCTTTACTTTATTACTAATACTATCTGCTGTCAGAATACTGTAATGAAATTACTACAACTGTTGTAATCATTCTTTATGCTTATCTGGGCATTTTCTTGTTTTGAACTTTGGTTTCAGGGATTTCTTCTTTATGTTGCTGAAAACAATGTTTGGCAAGGGACTTGGGTGTTAAGACTACAACTATATGGTAATACAAGGCCTAAACAACATGTCCTACATGGACAGACTCAAAGCCTACTTTAAGTGCTTTAAGTGCTTTGCTGTAGGGCTGATGAATGGATTTCATTTCTGTAAATCAGCTTCACTAGGGTTGCTCCTATTTGTTGTTTCAAGTGAGTGTGTGATGCAGCAGTAGGGATACAGGGAAAGGAAAAAAAAAAAACTTCAGCCCTGAGGAGAATCCCAGCCTCATGGGGGCTTTCAGGACATATGGCAAGCACCTATTTGGCACAGTGGAGGGGGCAATTTGAGAGAGCTAAGGTATGGAAAAAGCAATTTTAAATATTAATGTGTTTCTGGGGAGGAACCACACATTGATGAAATACAGAATAAGGGCCAACAATATGGAGTGTTATACCAGAGCAAAGGTCAGGCTAAACACAATTGACTTTGGCAGTGCCAGAGGAATGGATCTCCTATACTTATGCCTTTAACACCCAGGGAGGAATGCCTCATCTTCATATGGGGTAATGATGATGATGACACTGATAAGGATGCCACAGGTGTAATCAGAGATTGTGTGTCCACATAAATATTCTATTTCCCATCCATATATCTAAGTTACACTTGAAAAAGGACAGGGATGAACTTTGTTTTTTTTTTTTTTTTTTTTTTTTGTGTATAGGGAATCTGTTCCACAACAGCAGTTTCCTGTGTGAAATATACCTGCCCCTCCAAACTGTTCTGTTGATGTTGCAGAAGAGGTTTAGATCCCTTGATCAGGTATTTCTGATGCCATTTTGCTTCCTGATGTGCACTAAGTCCAGCAGTAGTGGGTTAGGATGCCCTGTATGCCAGATACGGTTCACCACTTACCAGTCTGTAAGACACCAAGTATAATGACAGTGCTCTGAATCTGTCCATGTAAGACATGTTGTTTAGGCCTTGTATCCTTTTAGCAAGGTATCTCTGTGGGTGTTCCAGCTGTTGCATGTGTCCAAACAGATACATACCAAAGGGGGCATTATATTCCATGACTGGCCTAATGAGGGCTGATTAAAGTGGGACAATGACATCCCTAGATCTAGACCCAATCCCTCTATTTATAAGCTATGTGATATAGAGAGGCCCTGACAACAATAGACACGTGCCCCCATTTCCCCATCTGTGGGCCATACATACTCAATAAAGCTCATAAATGATCCCTGTTCACTCTCAATTAATCAAACATTTCTCGATTATCAATATTAAACTGCGTATTTCTTTTTATCTGTATCTGCGACTCCTTGGCCAGCTAGTGCCATTGGGTGTCTGCTGATTTGGAATGGCCAAGGCAAGCACCTCACACCAAAAATGAAGACAAGCACCTCACACCAAAAATGCTTTGCTGGAAGCAACAGCTAGCAACTTTCTCCAAATAAAAAGTATAAATGCTCTGCGTATGGTGCCAAATGGCATCAAGAAATGATTATGAATCGGAAATAGAAGGGAAGAGGGTTCATTGGCATAAAAACTTCTAAACAATTTCTTATTTAAATCTCATTAGCTTTTCATTTGCTTACAGTCATTGAAAGCTAATGTGCATATGCACAACTGCCCTCTGTTACTGAAGCTGCACTTAGGAGTGACCTGCACATATTGGCTTTACGCCTAAATGCAATGACTACGAATACCACCACAGAGATTAAACTGAAAAGTTCAGTTCTGTCAGAATCCTTTGCTAAAGTTTTCATCAGGAAGTTAGAGTATTGTTTCACAGAGCATAACAATCTTTCTGTAAGAAATGAATGCTATGCCAGAGGTGGGAAACCTGTACCTCCATCACTGAGACATCACAGTCTAGCTGGAAATAACTAGAGTGCAAATATAATTATGAAAGTTTTCTAAAGGTTATATTACCATAAATATTTCCATGTACATAGATTTTATATATATATATATATATATATATATATATATATATATATATATATGTATATGTGGGTCCTAGTTGTTACATCGAAAGTACGGTGCATCGAACCGTACTTTCACGGACCCACTTTAGCAAAAGTGCATTTTATTGAAAATGCACTTTCACTAAAGAAAATAATAAAAAAAACATGCAGTTTGCAATTAACGTTAGTTATACATCAACGTGTAGTGTTGATGTACACTAAGCAAACTCTTGTTGAGATCGTGGTACAGTGGGGATAAGGAGATATTCCCTTTTCCCCACTGTAGTGCGATCTTGGAATAAGAATATTAAAGTAGGGGGTGTGGGGGTGCAAGGGGGCTTGCCTCCCTGCATAATCATGTTTAGTGTGTTTTTTTTTTTATTTAGTTTTTATTTTTATTTTTATTTTTCCACAAAAGTGCATTTTCGATATAATGCACTTTCGTGGAAGTCAGTTATCAGAAGTACGGTTTGATGAAATGTATTTTCGATAATATAACATAGACCCATAAATGTATATATAAATCTACACTGAATCAACAAAATTATGTTTCAACAAAATGTAATTTCATGACCCTGTTTTTCCGAAAGTGCATTTATTCGAAAATGCACTTTCTCGAAAACTCAAGTGAATGAAAAGCATAAAAAAAATAAAAAAAAAGACAACACAAACCACATGATACCCCCCACACCCCAGCTACATATATATTCTAACTCCAAGATCACACTACAGTGGGGAAAAGGCAATATTCCCTTATCCCCATTGTGCCAAGATCTACAACAACAACCTCTGTTGTTTTTCGTTCACTCAGTTTTTTTTACAAAAGGGCATTTTTAAATAAATGGACTTTCGGAAAAAGTGGGGTCGCAAAATTATGTTTCCATGAGACATATATATATATATATTTATATATATATATATATATATATATATATATATATATATATATATATATATATATATATATATATTTATATCTTAATTAAATAGTATCAGGGAGTATAAGGTTAGTGTCCTGGAAATTATTTTGGCAATTGCAACTAATCAAAGTGCCCAAATAATTATACAGAGCAAGAACCATTGCACTTCCAGATTCTCAACTGCCAAGGTCACACAACATTTAAGAAGAGAGACACAGCCAAAACAACACACAGCTGTCTCAAGAAAACATTGTTTGATTTACTATGAACAAGCAAATGATTCCTGATATACTTATGAGCAAGGAACTGAGGAAACACAGCACAGCTACATCATCTGTCTATCTATGTTAAGATGTCATACTGTACTACTTACTAGGATGACCATTCATGACCTCAGATGTGTACCATCTAACAATCTTCTTCCTTGTAGTTCTAATAACCTAATGTACTGGCTCTCTGACTAACACCAAGCACTGGGACAGTTGTTTGTAATTTATACGAGCATACTAATAGAGTTACACCAGTACTGTACTTTGTCTAGTAGTATTAAAAACAAACTCTCTTATTCTTGCTGGCATCACCTGGATGGATCTACTTATATCCAATTCTCTTAGTATGTCTGTCCCTAAGGACAGCATACTGTGCATTAGAAAATCTCCTACATTACTTAGGAATAAATTCCTCAAGCCTGTAGATTCCATAGAAAACTGAATGAATGTTTTGAATTGAGTAGTTATTAATGCCGCCCCTCTCTACCCCCAGATAACAAAATAATGTTAGTTGTAGGTACAAGAATAACAGGCATAGCATTAACTGAAAAAGAAAAAAAAAACATGGGTAATAACATTCTTCCTCCATACTTGGGAAATACATCACTTGCTGGGAGCAAATATTATTAAAACCACTGCAGTAGCTTAATTTACCTAACCTGTATTTTGAACTCTATTCTTTCCATTGTCATTTCATTTTCATACATATCTCTATTCCCCTATCTCCTGAGACTATTCTTAATAATTGCTCTGCAAGTTTAGAATTCCTTTGGGGCACCCACAGTGTGCTCGGGTTTACTATCAAAATTCCGAAACACACTTGTTGGAGTAATGATTTACTTGAAAAAAAACATTGAAAATAAAAATATTGTGTACTCAAAACAGTGAAAAAAGTAATGTTGATAAGTCAGTATTCAGCATTATTGACATTACCTAACTTACCTTGAATTCAAGTGATTGCCAGCTAATGTTTTGCAGGAGTGCAACCCCCCCCCCTGCCCCCACACCCCCTGCTAATTATATAAACAAACTCTGAGATCACACTAAATTGAGGAAAAATGTAAATTTCCTGATCCCCAGTGTAGTGCAATCTCCATTCAGAATATTGACCTCACAACAACGAATGCACACCAGCATTCACTGTTGTGGAGTCGAACATTTTCAGTTCAGCGTTACATGAACTTGAAAACAGCCTTTCGACCATCCAAGATCATGTAACTGCCTTCTGAAATTTTGATAGTAAACCATGTGCTCACTCCCATCTTCTGAATCTTCTGAGAAAATATTTCTAAATAATTTCCATTGATATGGAATCTACCACTAATGCTGTACTTTTGCCTCTTCATGATCTGTTCAATGTTCCCTCCAGACTTAAAGATCTAGTAAATCTAGTTGGTAGCTTTCTAATCTTGTCCTGTAATCTATTTTCTTCATCCCAGCCCCTTTTTCACTTCCATTGCTTGCTAAACCCTCTTTTTTTGGATGGATCACTATGCCGTGTAGACGTTACTTGTCTGGTAGCAACTTCTCAGGAAGTTGGCTTACCACTCTTGGATGATCTCTATGAGTAAGTAGTCCAGTGTTTCCTTATCGTTTTCTAACATTCTCCTTGACATACATCTGGTTCCAACTTGTAAGCAAGATGGCAAAGCACTTGTGAGAGATTTTTGACTGACTGTTATCTTTTCATTCTTTTGAGCCCTCTTGGATCTAACTGGAATTGTCATTGAGTCAGACAAAAAAGGCTTGTATTTCCTCCATTGAATAAAAGATCAGACTATCATTCCTCCACTGCCATTAACTTGGCTTGGTACACTAGCCTTAAACATTTAATTCTTATCAATGACTTTTATTCAGTAGATGTACAATTCAACTTTTTCTACTTAAGGCAGGAGAAAAATCCTTTACATTACTTTTCATGAATTTACTTCAGATTAACTTTAGCAAGCTATGCTCTCTTAAAATATAAAATATGCTCATTAATTTGAAAGGGAAGGATTCTAGCCTACTCCTTTCCAGGGAGTGACACAGCAGGCATTTTTTCTCCTATCGCTTACAATGCAAGAAGCTTTTTTTCTGTGGACCACATGAAGAAGCCCTTCTATCATGCAAGAAAGTCCACAGTGATGTCTAGTGTTTTATTAAGCTACTCAGGCACAGACAAATTCATGTATGTAGACACTGCATGCAGTCATGATGAGAATGAAGTTGTTTTCTTTATAAAAGAATGAAATACTTTATAGAGTATACCACTAAAATGCATGACACAGCATTCTCTTTTTGAAATTTGCTGATAACTAAACATGAAATAACATCTGCACTGAAAGCGATAAAATATAATTTGGGACTCTAGGAATGTGTCAAGCAAATGGATATGAATTTGAATATGGCTTTTAAATCAGTCAGGAGAAATGTGTACACTTACAAAGGTGATATTTTTGGAATCCATTAGGGAAAATCTATATTACTCCACTGGAAGTGTGAATTTCCTAACAAATATTTAATTTGGAAGCATGTAATCAGTAGAGAATGAATACTGAAAGTGATGCGATCATTGTACTGCACAGATAATACAAAATCTGTTAATTTTACATTTTTAAATACTACAAAATTATATATATATATATATATATATATATATATATATATATATATATATATATGCGTGTTTTCATTGAGCTTCATATGACACACCTTGAATACTGCATTGCACAGTCAAAGTTGCCCTATCAGGGTAATGTTATGCACTCCAGTGTTACCTGACAAGTATGCAAAGCCTCAAAGCAGAGATAGGCCTACAGCTGAAAAAAACAGTAAATACATATTTCACCAATTGGTGTGAGAAGTTTTCTCATAGATTAAATGCCTATCAGATAAGATAATGTTAGATAGATAAGGTTACAAGTAAATACAGCAATAAAATGCATGCTAATATTTCATCTCTGTCCATATAACAACAGGATGGGTACAATGACTATTACATTCAGGCTAATTGTGTACATAAAGACTTAAAAAGAAAAAAGTAAAAAGTCATTGCCATTCAAAAGCCATATAGGTGAAACACTTGAAGTCCTTAAGGGCTCATTTGCATATATTGCATGAGACTCTTATTACAGGAGGTTTATGTTATCACACAGTGGAAACTGTAGCTTGGCTAGGTTTTTCTTGCAGCTATACTTAGTAGGTACAACACATTGAGTAGAATAAGAATATGGCCTGCAGTAAAACTATTTCTGTTTGAACATTGCACTATGTATGTCATAGATGCAACATTTATTTACATGGCATGTGGAATTAGATACAGTAGCTGAGAAATGGGGGTGTGATAATGTAATATAGGTTCGACATATCTTAATGTAATGTCAAATCATCTAATGATTTAGATTGTTGTGAAGCAGTGCTTAACAGGCTGTGTACTTGGCAGTGAAACCGACTGATGTCTGAATGTTGAAAGTAGCCGGTGAAACGTCATGGTTAACTCTTGATAACAGAAAATGATCCTTATCAAGAATGTGTAATGAGGCATGGCTAGTTAATTTAATGGAAACCAGAGGATGAAATACGGCAATAGGTTTGACCCATTGTTATTTTAGATGTTATTTTAGGAGGTTTTAGTTTGCATTGCCTCTTTTTACCTTTATGACCAAACGTGCTATGTCTAACCAGTTTTCTCAGAAAATCATTGTGATACAAAAAACACAGCTGTGAAACCCCAGGAACTGATATCTTCTTGAGTTGGTGGCAGCTCACTTGGATGCAAAAGATCCATCAGCACCTTTTGTAAAACGTTCCTTGATAATTTGAACACATTTTCCCTAGTAGTATAAATACCTCCTCAGGGCTCCTTTGAAAAGAAGGCACTAATGTAGTGGGGATAACCCTGTCAATGAAAGATAAATAAATAAATACATATATACATAACATTAATAAAATGTAGTTAATGTATGGCATATACACCATTTAAAACCCTTCAGATGTTAGGGATATGGATAACACATTCATTGAGATTCTGACACTCCAGAGTAAACTATGTTACATAGTGTGTAAGAATCTGCAAGGTGATGTAAATTATGTCTCATCAATTTTGCTACATGAGATAATTAAACATTTCTTGCACATTATTTTATTATTATTTTAGTTTCTTTTGTTTGGCTGTAAAGTTCACTATGCTTAAAGTCCCTTTTCAGTGGAAGCCTAGGTAGAAAAGCTCAATATATAACTTACAATAAAAATACAAAAAAGTGTATATACACTGAAAATCCAGTAAGAAATATAAAACCAGCCCCATGATCTTACTGCCATATAATACACATTGAAAATACATTCAGAAATATAAAAGCAGTTCAATGATATGATTCTCTGCTTTATTATTAATCTAACAATAAGGGTGTTCTGCAGAGTGCAAACTGTTCTGCTGCATACTGTGAGCTACCTTTCTCAATAACAAATATTTATGACAAGGAATGTATACATCCTAACAGAGAATGCAGTAAATGACTCTGATGCTCATTTGCTAAGATAGTATAATGTCCTTTGATATTTGTCTTTCTGTACTCAGCAAAGAGAATAAATGAGTTTGATGTATATAACCTGTAGCTGTAGAGGAGATTTTATGCAAATGTTTACATACCCTCTGCAAGTCTTCAGGGACCTTTAAATACAGCTTGCACATTTCTTAATCACTAGACAGCAAACGACGAGAAGCCATAAAATATATGTCTGTTTTTCAGCTATGCAGATCAATACAGAATATGTGGGATTGCTGAGAAGCTTATGCAGCAAACTGGAGAATGCTACCTTTAGATTGCTTAAGCTTCAAAGCTTTTTTATGCATGGTCCATAATGGTTACTTCTGTTGCTTTTCAGCTTCAGGGTTTGGAGTTCAGTCTTGGCCTCTGGATGATATCCCAGAAGAGTCTGCATGTTGCCTTCATGGTTTACCAAAGCACACTCTGATTTCTTTCATCTACTTTCTTTGTTTGACTGGTTACTCCCACAGCAGAACATTGTCAATAAGGTTTTTATAGTGGATCTGATGTCTCGTATAAATGAAATTTTCTCTCAGTGGAAGTAACCAGGTTAACAAAATGGAAATAAATATTGGGATGAAAACTTTTTGCATTCCCTCTACATGTTTTCAGTTTCATGGTACAGGACATTTAAGGAAGTGCAAAAATATATACTTAAAAAGTTTCATATTTAGCTAAAATTCTTTTAGAAACTCTGAATTATTTAAAATGTGTGCATGGTAACCAAGGCAACACATACTGAGAAGGTGACTAGAATGTAAAGAGCACCACCACATATGATCAAAATATCACACACTAATAGAGCCCAGGTGAAGTAAATCTTAATTGCTTTGTCTGGAGGCATTATGCAGACAATATATTCAAGTCTGAAACCTTTTAAAACACTGCAGTGGCTGCATGGTACACTGCTTTTAGAAAGAAAATGTGGAATGTGAAAGGGTGAGACACATTTCTATCCATCTGCATGATTAATTACTGTAACATCTTGGACAGCTTCATTGTTAGCACCAGTTGTATATTGATTTGGAATTGCAGGGTTACGATGGCTGATTCCTTTAGAACCAGAGGTGAGAACAGGTTCAAAGGAACAGTTCAATCAGCTACTGGAAGGTCTCATCTAATCTCTCAACGTGACCTTTCATATTGGAATCTCCAGTCACATCATTCTGATTTCTTTTAACCATTTTGATTATGTCAGCTGATAAACAGTATAAGGATTATCAGTAATGGAATCCCTGTTGGATATATCTGTTTAAAAAACATCAGGGCATGTAAAGGCCATTAAATGAGTAAGAACAGTCAATTTTCCCATGGTGGTAAGGCATTTTGATTCAAATTCATCTTAAATGAAAGTGAATTATTTGAACAGGTACCATAGTTTAATATTTGCAAACCTTTGATATCTGTGACATTTGAAAAAAAATATTTAATTAACGACAAAGTTAGACCAGTTTCCAAAGTCATGTTATGATGTATAGGAAAATTACACCTACGCAAATATGCCCTTTTTATCCAACAGTGCCATCCACTGGTCATCCTAATTAAAATTATGCAAGTCTACGAGTTAAAACACTGTTTGTATTACTCAATTTACTTTTATTGTACATGTACAGATATGTATTATTTTATATGAAGTCTGGAAGTATAAAGGCAGGGTATTGATTTATCATTTGAGTGTACAGAAACTGTGAGAGGTTACATAGACTAAAATAGCAAAATAGGTTAGAAATTCTCAGTTTTCTCAAAATGGGTGATTTTCAAATGAAAGCTGTTCATACACATAAAGCATCATCCATTTTCTTTACCAGCTCTTCTGCATCCACATGCTGACTATGTATGTGATGTAACAGGAGAGCCTCAAAACTGCAGCAATGAGCAAAGCTGAAGAGACCCAAGCTCCATTTTGGCATCTACATGTGACCTAAAAAAATTTTGTCATTCTGTGGGACTATGATACACAGGGAAACCAATGGGCTGGGTATATGAGCGCATGCCTATAATCATATGCAATACAGCATTCCAAAAGTATATTTTGTTATAAGATGACTATCTAAGTCAGAAAAAGTAGCAGGGCATTAATATACCTTTACAGTTACAATGGACTTATGGCACAATCTGCTTTACCTTTGTGTACAGCTCTTTTCTTGCTTTAAAACACAGTGCTCACAGAAAACTGAATCGGTTTAATTCTTTTTCTTATAAACCTACATTCTTGTGTGCTTTTTAATAACAGATTAATGAACACTAATATCTTTTTTAGAGGTCAGATCTCATAGAACAAGGAAGGTACGTAACTTTGTCAGCATCAATGTGTGTGCATCTGAAAACTAATGAGACTCAAACCCAGATGTAAAGTTCATTTCTGTTTCTAACATGTATATTTTTGTTTGAGTTTTAAAATAACACACATAAACATACACACACACACACACACACACACAGTGCAGTCTGCATTGCTGCAGTGCCACCACCTACTTGAGAGGTAGATGCATGTCAGGCAGCATATAGGCCAGGGATGTACTCACACTATACCAAGCTTTGTCTGTATGGTAGCCTTCACAGGACATAGTCTGTAGTGGATGTTTTCAGTGGAAGGCATAGCAGGCTGTCACATCTGCAAGCACAAATGTCAACCACAAGGGAGGGACTGGGGACCAAAAGAGACACACTCTCGTCTCCTACAATCAGTTACTTCCGCCTGCAGGAATGAATGGGCCAATTGAATATGGATGGAAGGATGGTTGATGGCTGGCTATTAATAGGTAATAAACTGAATACAAAAAGAAAATTCCATGGTATCTCTCGAAGTCTCAGAAAACCCTGTATGCAACCTATATTGTGTCAAAAACAAACCAAGAAGAAACTTTGGAGGGCGTAATGTTCCTTTCCTGAATTATGTTAAGCACCTAGTTCATTAATAAAAATCAAACTGTAAAATATGAGCTACAAAATAATCAAATAGAAAATAGTAGGTAGTCCACATCTGAGTTAAAAATGGAATATCCGTTATTGAAACACACAAACAAGCGATCCTAGTTGAGTAAAATGAAAAGCATCAAAAACATTCCTTATATATAATCAGGTTGTTTGGAGCAGGGAGTAGTTACAGAGGGGGGTTCTGTTAAGAGCAATACATACATAATCAAATAAATAAACAGACAGAAAATAAATGAGACATCAGACCATGTCTTCATTCCTTCTGCTGTTAAGCCAAAGCCAAAGTTCACCAAGTAATGCGGTGTACAAAAATCAAATTGTTACTAGCGCCACAGGATACGTCCACTGCAAACCTGCACTATCCCTTCCCCCTACCTGCCTTCACACTGCATAGTAATATGGCTACCACAAAACTGTCATTCGTGGAATATTTCACCACCCTACACAATACATTGCATCTAGTACCTCTCCCACACTATATCCTCTCCCTTGTCCAACATATAACAATCCTGAAGGTATCAGTATCAAAAACACTCAGGCTGGTATTAGCAATTTTGCCCCCCCCCCCAACAAGGTTATTCCTATATCACACCTTTGTTTATATTTGAAAGCCTGAAAAGCCCTCTAAATCATGAATGGTAGACACATAGACAGTAAGGCTGTTGTTATATTGCACCACATTTATGTACCTTACCACAGTAGCTGGCATCACAGGCAGCCATTCAATTCACAACACTATTTGCAGTTGCAGTCAAATGTACCATATATATCAGGAAGAGACACCGATCACAACACTACTAAGCATATCAGTGCAGACTTAGAAAGACACATCCCACATTCAGAAGCCTACTACACAAGTTTTAATTATGAAAAATAATATGAACCACTTATATGAGATGTGCTCAGCACTACAATATCAAAAATTGGCATTACATGCAAAGTATTAGGATATTTTGAAGCAGGTGTTTTTGTGAGGGCTGGGTCAGGCTACCCTATACTTTTCCACATGGATGGTAGCTTCCTTATATCCTCTAAGTTATGTATATCAGCTGCACAGCCTTACAACACTCAGAAAGAGAGAAAGTATAGTATAAACCATAAAAGGAACACAACAAAAATCACAAAAAATATAAAACACAGACTACCAAGCAGAAACTGACATATTATTAGTTTCTGACACACACACACACACACACACACACACACACACACACACACACACACACACACACACACACACACACACACACACACACACACACACTCAATCAAGTACAATGACCATTCACAATTCCTTTTAATGAGTTCATTTACTCATCTATCCACATCCTTTTTACAAGGCTGACACATCCACTTACTCAATTATCAAACTCAGTTCCCCCCATTACAATGCATACATTTGTCAATACAAAAAAAATGCAAATTATAAATCCTCTTATAAAAAAATACAACTTTTATTTAAATTAAGCTTCCATATTAATTTCATAATTCAGCCCCCTAAGTGTTCGGGCATTGCATCTTAAAAACTTTTTTGACTTCTAAATATAGTAACTGCTTTTAAATCACCTCCTCTGGGTAAATTAGGTTTAGCTAGTACACTACAAATAAAGGAATAAATCCATTCATGCCAACAACTCCCATGAATAAATCCCTTCATGGCAATCCAAACAATGGACTGGCACTGATTTGTTTACATTTTTAATCATTTCAAAATAGTCCATGATTCTCACCATGACTTTCTTTCTTTTGTCTCATATGTCATTGTGCATTTTTACAGTTATAACCCAGGGTATAACAATCCCATAATTATTATAATTAAATGCATGACTGAATCTCTGCATCACACCATTAATCTTCACATTGTGTAGATTACTCAGCCTGCAATGCACTTTGCAATCGCCAAAGGAAAAACAAACCTTTTGACAACTTTCCAGCCTGGCTCTGTGGAGCAGATAGAGCCTTGACTGCAACCCAGATTTGATTAGAAGCCCCAGCACTGGAGATATCAGGCAAGGAAGGAGACGAGTGAAGGGTGTGTTTCACTTGCTTCTTCCAGGTGGAGGAATGGAATTATTGCTCCATGCCTCCAGAAAGGGGTCAGGGCTGCTTGAAAGGAATACTCCCATTATGGAAGTCAAGGGATACTGCTGTAAGCCCATTACAATCTCCTCTCTACTGCCTTGTCAGGTGCGTACTAATAGGGCTGGGTGAAAAATAAAGAAAAAACTCAAACCACCTTGATGGGTGTCTGAATGGTATCTAGGACTATTCACTGAAAGCACATTTCACTGAAACACATTTAACTGTGCTCAATTCACTGAAAACACAATTCACTGAAACACATTTCACTGAAAGTTATATATATGGCCTTTTCCCCACTGTAGTGCAACCCTGGAGTTAGAATATATAGCAAGGGGGGTGTGGGGCACCACTCCCCCACATTGGGGGGGTGGGGCATAGCCCCCCACCTATTTTAAATATTTTTAATTATACACATGGATACTTGCAATTTCAATAAATTACTCTTTTCTAAACTTAATATATATCCAAACTATGTGGGGTGCTACGCCCGCCAAACAACTTAATGTGGGGGGTGGTGCACCCAACAGTCCCCCTTACTATATATACTAACTCTAGGGTCACACTACAGTGGGGGAAAGGCCATATATAACTTTCAGTGAAATGTGTTTCAGTGAATTGTGTTTTCAGTGAATTGTGCTTTCAGTGATTTATGCACAGTCATTTGACTTTCAGTGAAATTTGTTTTCAATGAATAGTCCTAGACCCATCTGAATGATGCACTTCCAGTCAACTCACTACCATTGATGGGGAGCAAATATGCTAATTGGCCAGTAGGGTTTGATGATCAATAGAGAGTAGGACCAAAGATTATTATATCCTGGCAAAAGTTATGTCTTGCATTAAAGTACAGTAACTTAGTGTTTGTGCAGTTTATTCTATATCAGTTTATTATCCTGACACAAGCAAAAAAAAAAATAAAAATGACATTTCCATAAAGTTGTAAAGTATCTAAAATAGATAGTAATAAATTATTAGTGCATTTTAACTGAAAGAAAGTAAAACAGATTTTTGGCCCATTCTGGGCAAGTCTGTCAAGGCATGTGTTCTCCTGTTCAAGTTTATTACTGAAACGCTGTTCTGTGTATTAAACTAAGGCATTAAAGACTTAAAGCTTCCTTAACCCCAAATCTTGGCAGAGTGCAGGTTAATAGCTTATCCTCCTTACCCAGGAAAACAGGCTGCAGTGAGGTAGTCTTCAGCTAATGACCTGTCCTCTATTAGGTAGCATGCCTTTTTGGTGTGTGTGTGTGTGTGTGTGTGTGTGTGTGTGTGTGTGTGTGTGTGTGTGTGTGTGTGTGTGTGTGTGTTTCATAACTGAGTGATTCTACCTGCTATTTGCATGCACATCAGAAGTCCTCACTTAGTGTCTGCAGGGGAACTTAGTCTCAATTGCTTGTTTAATTAGAAACTCCCCTTGCACATTTGTTTCTGATCTTGAAGTTTTCTAGCCATACATATAGATACAGTTATATGGGTATACATACATACAGGTGTGTGCGTGTGTGTGTGTATGTGTACTTACCTTTATATTACTTTAACTGTGAGAATGCAGCCCCAACAATATAGCTCCTTGTCTCTCCACCCTTCTGTCTGACTTGCACAGATATTGTGTAGCTGTAATCAATAGGACTTCTGCTTTGGATGTTCACACAGGCAACCCCTGTCCTGTCATCATTACCCTGACCCCACTGTCAGCTCTTTCTCCTATAGTCCCCATTTAGACTGCTGACCATGCCATCTGTGAAACCTACCCTTTACCTACACAGACATGTAAATGTGGTGTGTTTAGTACCACAGCTGTGCTTATGCACATCTGTAGCCATACGATTAGTTTTGGTTGCCACTGAGATAACCCATTGTCCAAATCAAATCTTTGACCTTTATTATTTTCCTATGCTGTACAACCATGTGCTGTTGTGTCTAGCCAAGATGAACTAATGTTTGTCATTGTCAGCCTGTTGTCTCTGATCTACAATTATCTTTCATCTTTCATAGATGCACTCATGTCCTCCACAGCTGGGCTAAGAATAGTATCTTAATCAAGGCACTCATGATCTATGGACATGTTGGACACTGATGTGATAAATACTGTGATTGGGATCATATGCATAATATAACAATGTCAAAGTGTGTTAACAACATGCTATGGTTTACACCCCAAAAAGGCATGCTACCTAATAGAGGACAGGTCAGTAGTTGAAGACTACCTCACAGTTTAATTCCAATAAATGTTTAGAAATTATCAGCATTCCTATATGCAGATGATGAATGCATAGGTATAATAACTGGAGTGGACACAGTCTGTGAGTCACCAAACCCCATGTATCACATGATGAGAAGAAACCAGTTAATATGCACATCACTATATGTTACACAGTAACATTGCACATACAATAGAAAGAACACAGATGACAGCACATATGTTCTCCACAGATACATTGGGTGTTCAAGCACAGAGGAATTCCAGCAGACATATGTGAATGTTTCATAATGAGTGATTCTACCTGCTATTTGCATGCACATCAGAAGTCCTCACATTTACAGAAGTAGTCACATTCCTCTACCATCTTTTGCATTGTATATTCATGGGCAAAACCACTGCTATAGTGACCCCTATACAGGGTATCAAAGCATCAGTTTGAGATGATCACCTAACCAAAGTCTACCAATGATGCTAACACACACAATGAATCACAGTAGTAGGATGCCTAAGCATTGTATGTACCACCCCAGCTGGTCCTACTCACATTGACCAGGATAAATGTTTAACCTCATCCACATATTAGCCAGGGGCTTTCAGCATAGTTACATACCATCCCTGTCAGTGATGGGCTCCATTGTGCAGCCACATGTCTTCTCCTTGGGCTGCAATAATAGACGGATGTACTGGATCTGTCATGAGTATACCAACTGTGCAGCAACCTATCAGGGGTTCTGAATGAGATCCACTGTATACTAGACAGCTACTGAGATGCACACAGTGCTTTGTATCAAGCCAAAATAATGCAGGGGTATTAATCCAGGCACGTTTGTTGATTAGTGTGCTGCATGGCTTCCAAGAGGATGTCTTCCATCATTGTGAATGCTTCCTTGAGGCAATGGAGACCATGCACAATGTCATCATAGATCTCATGAGGACTCTTCTAGTGTAGCATATATTCACCTCATTCAGTAGAATAGGGCAGGATATCTTCATTGTCCTATCCAGTAGTGTCATCTCTGGTTACAAGTGTGAGTGTGTGTGTGTGTGTGTGTGTGTGTGTGTGTGTGTGTGTGTGTGTGTGTGTGTGTGTGTGTGTGTGTGTGTGTGTGTGTGTGTGTCTGTGTCTGTGTGTGTGTAAGTGGAGATATCTGATACATAGCATGATTCAACTTCATTCAAATTCAGCTTAGCTATTAAATAACCCACTCTAGGTATCATGTTGTTCTGTATGACATTGCACTGTTATGGTGCACTCATCAGGGCCTATAGCAGTTGACCAAATAATGCTGCTGCACCTTTATTGCTGCACATGTTGCAAAATGCTGTCAGGGTGTAAACTATAGGCACTGTTTGGTCTCTGTCAATGTCACTGCCCTTGCTGCTTAAGGATGATTTTATGGTGCATGCAAAAAACTGTGATGTTGTGGATATGGAGGTTCCTGGGACTCGGAATGAGCTGACTGCTTCCTGGTGATCAAATTATGCAGTATGCAAAATGGTACAAATAGCTTTCAAGTAGTCATATGGTGCTGTTCTGATATAAGCAGGGAACCACATTTTCAGCAGGATGAATACTCACTGTATGATACTCCCAATTTATGCATGAAAGTGTTGCATTGCATTTTTGGTCATACTACATGTTCTTTATTTATGTGTTAATCAGGTGAGCCCACTGGATAAAGCCTCCCTCTTTAGAAGTGATCTGTAATCACTGTATGATTAAGTGACATGCTTAAAGTCCAACAATAGCTAAACTGAGGTGAAAGAAATCAATCCCTCTTCTCTCACCTACAGATTATAGGAATCATCAACCAAGGCTTAGTAGGAATTCTACAAACCTGAAACACAATGGAGACATGGAGGGATAAGACATTTGTACACACTGTCTGTGGCAGCTACCTACTATACAGGAAGTAGTGATACAGATTACTTGTATGGCATATGTGTGAATCATGTGAACTACCAGGGTTCTGTATAGACACATCACTTGTCAGCCTCTGTGAGTTGCACAATTACATACTACCTGGCAGTTGATTGAATGGTGGACCTTCTAATGATGTACGACCATCTGTGCACACCAGTTGGGACATATATTGCTACAGAAATATAATCTATATTTCCAGTACTTTACGGTGGTCTGCAATGTCACAGAAGCTACTCATGATCGTGTCTGTCTCCCATGCAGTATTAAGAGAATGACATGAATGTGTAGCACAAACTTGTTGAGAAATGTTTTGATTATTTCGGAAAAGGTGATCACACTTTAGCTCTGATAGGACACTGTAGCTAGAATACTAACAGCTACATATACCTTTGCATATACTTGTATAAGAAGTCAAAGAATTTCTTCCATATCTAGTTTGTGAACTGTATATGCCAGCTAGTACATGTATAATATTGCTAAGAACATAGAACCAGTCTATCAGCTGCTGGTCAGTTAGCTGATGGTATGCTATTCTCTGCTAATAACAATTTAAATTGCTATGCCTGTGGCCAAATATATTCCAAACAGTTTAATGCTTTTGCCCTTTTAAAACAGGGCTTCATCAGAACTATATCACTCAATGCACATTACAAATTTAAATCCCTTACAGTAAGTTTCACCACCAATCATAATGAACCAGTTTACATTATCAAGTTCAATAAAGAAGCAATTATCAAATTACATTAAGAAATAGTCCTAATAAATTTCCAGTGAATTTAAATACTTATGAATATGTATAAATGCATAAATGCGTAAAATAACTAGCACATTAACTGCCAATAAAAAAACAAAAAACTACATTTCTAAATACAGAAATGTGCACCAGCTTATTAAACAGTGTTAAAACTTAGTATCTAAAATTGAAAAGCATGTAGAAAGATTTTCCATATTATTTTTTATTTTATTTATTTATTTTATTTATTTAACATTTGTTGACCGGGAATGTCCGACTAGGTTCCACAGATCCTGTTTTCAGCGGAGGCCCGGGGAGAAATGCTCCAGATATTAATACATTACATAAATGAACTAAAAAAGATCTTCAAAAGAACAATAGGGTAACCTATAATTTTGCTGCCCTTAATTTTAATAGACAAGCAATAGAATGGGAGTTGTTTATTTAGCATTTTGTGATTTTTGTTTTTCATTCTATGTAGGAAGACTGAGTGGTCTCTACAAAAAAGGATTTCTGAGCATAAGTATGCTGTCCTGCAAAAAAAAGAGATGGATGCTTTGTCTTGACACAGTCTCCTGGATTCAACAAACTCCATGCAAGAATAAAACTATTCTTGCATGGAGTGGTTCGTGCCTGTTTAGAACAGCAGTGCACCTTGAATATTCATGAAGGCACGCTGCTGTACTTCCTATACGGACATGAACCGTGAACAAGTGCAGGGGGTGTGTCCAAGTAGTGCACGGGCACGGAACATGCCCCCTTACCTCAGAAAGTGCCATACTGCACTTTCTAAGGTGAACTGGCATAATATTAGAGATTTACTCTAATATTATGCCAGTATTTCAGTGTCTACAGACACTGAAATAAGATAATGATCATTTCAGTGTCCGCAAGCACTAAAAGAAACATTGACATGAAGAAAGCTATGCAGGGGGTGTGTAATAGGTTCTGTGACACACCGCCTGCATTTCTAAAGTGCAGTACGGTACTTCTGAAAATTGCTAAAGCAGGAAATGTGTGCAAATGCACACATAAAGGGGATAAATCCCCCAAAAGTGACAAAACACACATATAGCCCTCACAAACATAGAAAGTTGATAGAGAACAGGTCATGCAATAGCATGAATTATGGAAAGGTAGAAGTCTGAAAGCAAATGTATGCCAATATTCCCTTACAGCAGTGCATGTTGACAAAGGCACAAATGATGGGGGGGGGGATAAAGAATAAATTAAAGACATGCCTGAAAAATTGCCCTCACACACTAGAAAGTTGATAGATAACAGGATATGTATTAGCAGGAGTCCCTCAAGGACAGAAGCCTGAAAGCCAAATGAATACCATTATTTCATGATTGCAGTTCTCAATGATTTGTCAGAATACCACAAGACTCACTTACATAACATAATATAAAAATAATATAAACATTTTTTTTCAAGCCTAAGGAATGTTTAATCTATGCTACGCAGGTGTGCCTGTTATGGCCACCCACTTAGCATAGCTTAAACATCCCCTAGGAGATTAATGCAAATATACAGGGGAAGTTTCTAAGCCAAGATAGTTCAGTGGTTAGAGTCCCTGTGTTACATTCAGGCATTCATGGTTTCAGTACCAAGACAGACAACTTATTTTTCTATGGGAAAGAAGTGTTAACATTATTTTTGTAAACTTAATTATGTAGCAACTGTTTTTGTCAACCAGGGTAGTGTAGCAGGTCCAAAGGTGAGATGTCAGTCTAGAAAAGATGACAAACCCCATATAAACACAAGTGCCCCATACAGTATAGTCACACAAGAATATCATTTAATGAAAGCACATAGGGGGGTGTCATGGAAGGTAAATATAAAATTATAATATGCAGCAAAACAAGAATACCAGGATATGCTGAACAAATACTTCAACAGCAGCAGTAGAACAAATCCAATGTAAAAAAAAAGTGGCAAAGCAAAACCACGCTTTCATAAAAATAAAAATAAAAACTTTTATTCACAAAGCAGGCACAGGCATAAGCGCTTTCGCAGTAACACTACTGCTTCATCAGATGCATGAAAAACTGTTAATTGCTCATCCATTTAAATAGGAGATAACTGAGTCACATGCTAACATCCATTAACCCTTAAAGAAGACATGGACATATACTTCACATATTCATCATACAAGCACATACTTATATAGTACAGTTTATGATCTTACGGGTATAAATAGAGTTGAAACTCTACTTAAATTATGGACGTGCTTTAAGCATTGGTTTGATCGGTACTTATCATTAAGTCCTGATCCTTTATCTGCCCTCAATCTAATGATCCACTTGCTTCAAGACACTCTGTTACATTCATTATGTCTCCTCCCCTCAAGTTCTCCTCTACCTTGTCAATAACTAAAAATCTATACCTATGTTTGTCAAAGTGTCAGAGACATGTCGCGCTAAAGCATTATTTAATGTGATATTCCTAATGTCATTTAGGTGTTCTTGAATACGTTCCTTAAGACGCCTATCTGTTTTGCCTCATAAAAACTTCTGCAGGCAATACATATTGACAAATAGAATATAAGAACACTATTGCAAGTTGCTTTTATATGAAATTTGTAGACTTTACCCTGATCAGGGTATAAAAACTCTCCAGAGTCATCTATAAATGTACAGAAATTACATGCATAACAAGGTATTGCTACATAATTACTACCTTTCCTACAATGGTTAACAGAGTCATAACCCAAAAGATGTTTAGGGTAACATAACAATTATCTGAGAGACTTATTCTTTTTGTATACTATACTTCGATTTTCTCCTATTATAGTTTTTAACTTTGTGTCAGTGGTCATAACCTCCCAGTGTTTCTTATTAATGTCCACTACTCCTTTCGAGTCTCTTGAAAACATCACAGGTACCCTGCATTTACCTTTTTCATTTATTCTCTCATATACTGGTGGATTCAGTGAAAAATAGCGTCTTCCTTCATCACTTCTCTTTGCAGCTACCTCCATTAGATTCTTACTTACTGTCTTTCTATTGTAGCCCCTGATAACACTGACATGCCAAAACACCGACAATGAAATAACCACCATGAAAACACCGAAAAAAAAGTTAAAAAACACGAAACTTCATATGCCCGACAAACCAAAGTCCCGACAAACAACAAAACAAATACCTTTCCTAAAAAACACACACACAACACAAGCACACCAAAAACCTTACAAACCTACACTAAACCTTACATACATCAACTATCTATGCACTAATGAACCAGAAGTAGCAAAAAACACTGAAATCCAAAGAATAATGGCAGAAGATAAAAATTCAATAAATTCGCACCAGAGCAGGTCAAAATAGCGTACAAAAGTATTTAATAACCACTTTCATCTCACGACTTCATCAGAATACAAATGGATAAAAACAATTAGCATCTTAAATACAAGCTTAATCAATCAATTAAAGCAAAGTAATTAAAATTTAAAAGCATACTGTTCACTTTCCAAAAAGACTTAATAAATTATGCTCTTTCTTAATACATAATTCTCGGTGTTTTAAAAAACATTTAACATTTACTGTCTCATTTAACATCTATGCACTAACCTTAACCCAAACCCTAACCCTAAGGTCCGTCACTATCACACACTTACCTTACCCACACCCTAACCCTAACTCACTTAATCTGCCCCTAACCCTCAAGTCCATCACTATCGCACACTTACCTTACCTGCACCCTAACCCTAACTCACTTAACCCACCCCTAAACCTAAACTTCATCACTATCGCACACTTGCCTTACCCACACCCTGACCCTAACGTCCATCCCTATCGCACACTTAACTTAACATGTCGGTGTTCTCAGCATCGGGATTTTCAACTGTCAGTCTTCTCCATTGTTGATCTTACGGTGTCGGTGTTCTTGTTGTCGGCGTTCTGAGATGTCGGCGTTTTCAGATAGACCTATATATAATATATATATATATATATATATATATATATATATATATATATATATATATATATACACACACACACACACACACACACACACACACATATATATATATATATATACATATATATATATATATATATATATATATATATATATATATATATATGTGTGTGTATATATATATATATATATATATATATATATATATATATATATATATATATATATATATATATATATATGTCTATATACAACACATGAATGATTTCACAGAGCTTTCTCCCTAATGTTGTATACCTCTATTGCATGATATGTTTGAAAAAACAGCATTAATTCCTTTAGCTGAGATGGTGTAGTGGTACATTACTCTTAATTTAGTGTACAGTATCATGGGTTTGAGACTTGGTACTGATAGTTTTTTTTCATTACTATTAAATGACCAGAATGCATGTTATGTTTTTTTAAAGCAGTACAGATTCTTACAGATCAGGTGGTGCACTGTTATGCAGTGTAGTGGTATGCTGCTGGGTGTGGGACTTGGCAGCACTGTCTATTTTGTTTCTGGGCAGAGCAAGGTCTGATGGATGCAGAATGATTAAGGCACACAGAGGGAAGCACAGTATGAAATATAAATAGGGATGTGCAGGACGGGTATAGGAAAGGTCCACAGATGTCCATTTCTTCTACAGTAACAGCTGTGAATTGCTTCTCATTTGTTAGGTACCTCAATCCCTACATCATCCCACTGATGTGTCAGGAATGCATAACAGTTATGGGGACCAGACCAATGATATCGTTCAGACAACAGGACATCCTACGAATGTGTGGACATAACACAACATTAGGGAAACTACACTCAGCTAACAAGCAACATCCAAACTACAATTGGGCTGACATTCCACTACCCAAATCCAGTTCTGGGGCTGTACACATGCATTTGGAAATATAACAGGCACTACAGGGATGTAACACTAGTGGAAAACAGATACTGGTGTGAAAGTGCATACCCACAACTAATTGCACCACAGTCACAGTGAAATACCAGTAAGCAAACTGAACACTACAGTATAATGACTGAGTGAGCAACAATATCCTGTTTGCCACTCACACATTACCCCTACATATACTGTCCCAAGGCTCAGTGTCATGGGAATCTTGAAGTGTTGCGGGACATGTCACGGTCTGCCCGTACAAACATATACAGGTTATAGGGAACCAGAAGCTGGACCAGCATGTACAGTCAGATAGAAAGGGCCCATGACATTCATATCTACCCCCCTCCCTACACAACCCAAATAACATGTACACACTACACTGCTACACAATCCTGACAATCTGTTAACAATGGCTAGACATACACAGACTTCTCAAATGTACAGTTTCCCATAAAATGTATAGGCACAGGACTCATATCTATGGCCGCTTTCTTGTTACATGTCTGTGGGTCTATGACATCACTGGGGTGGTAGCAGGAATGACGACAATAAACAATAGTACTACAGACCTCTGAACATCTTAGTGCATGACATCTACCCCAATGACAGACTACCCCAAAACCTAACTTTTTCTCAGAAGTCATATTCTTTCTCGCTCTATGACCAGCCCACCCACTTCCCTTTTCAAATCTACTCCTTCTGTTGTCACTGTAGCCTCTGCAATCCCCACTTTAACCTTCTGCTTCATTCACTCTTTTCCTCTATCCTATGCCCAGTTATATCTCTACTAACATCTCACTTACAATTATACACCTTTTCACTATCATAAACACCTAAGTAGCAATAACTATCCTCCATTTCACCAAATTATTCTATGTTATTTTAACATTTTCTTTATAATTATGCTTTATTTTATATGCTACTACTGTATTATATATTTTACTTATTGTGTTAACACTTTATGTGCATGTAACTATATCTGGAGCTTTTCTGTCCGGGCTCCCACTGAAAATGGGCTTTTCTCAGGCCCAGTGGACTTTCCAGGTAAACAAATGCAATAAATAAATTAAATAATGAAATTTGGACAACGCCTGACATAATTGGGGGACAGAGGCCCAAATGCAGGGGTATATTGGACATATTGCTGTTATAAATTTAGACTGTTGCTGGTGTTACTGCGTTTGCTGTCACATATCTTTTCTGAGGGATATTAAGTCAGTAACACCAGTGGATATTAGCATGTATTGACTGCATTCCCCAGAGTATCCTATTGATTAGCCAAGGACAACGACTGTGTGGGGAACAGACCAAACATATGAGCCACGCATCTGGACAGTGTCTAGGCCTCTGGACAGTGTAGAGGTATGACCGCAGTCATGTAACAAAATGTAAATCCCCTCACAGCTGCCAAACATGTCATCCAGCACCTTATGAAGCACAGTAAGACCTACACAACACTCCCCCACATCGGTTATGGGCAATTACCCATGAATATTCAAATATAGCATGCACTACAGGGATGGAACTCTAGTGAAAAGCAGATAGTGGTGTAAAAATGTCCACCCAAAAACATTTGCACCACAGTCACAGAAACGTACCAGTACCGAAAATGAACTCCGAAGAGCAATGACTGTCGGAACAAACATATCCTGATTGTCAGTCACACACTACATTGACATATACTTGTCAAAATTACAGTGTACTGGGAATCCTGAGGTGTTACGGGACCTTTCACAGTCTGCCCTTGCAAGCATACAGACCTGATAGACCACCAACAGCTGTAGCAGCGTGCACAGCCAGATAGGTAAAGGATGTATGGCATTCACATCTGCTACTATCCCTAACCAGCCCAACAAACATCTACACACAACACTGCTACACAATCCTGACAGTCTGTTCACAATTGTCAGGCATACATAACTGTCATATATACAGATTTCCACAGAATTTCCAGGGTGTGTAACCATAATTCTGGCCATTGCCACATACCATGGCCAGGAGTCTGCCAGTTCAGTGGGATGACAACTGGAGTGCAGTTGGTATTTAATGATATACCATACCACTGCACCTTGTAGTGCAGGACGTCTGGACAATGCATGATGTACCCGGGGGAGAGGGGGCCAGAAAGAGGGACATATCACACATAATGGTGTTACAAACTGAAACAGCAGCTGGTGTTACATGTGTTGTTGTAACATAATATCCCTGAAGTATATGATGTCTGGAACACCAATGGATGTCAACAGTTAATGACTACAATCCTTACATTATCCTACTAACACCACAAAAAAAAGACATTGTTCGATGAACTGACCGAACATAGGCAAACCTCTGGTCACTCTGTGGACAACATGCCAGTTGGGAGGTATGTCAGAGGCATATCACTGTCAGATGTCAGGTCACTCAGTAAATGCATGTCCAGGTGAACCCTGTCAATCTAACAACCCTTCATGTGTATAACAGCATTAATGACATACAATCTGGACCGAAATCTGGACCTTTGTCCCACATGTTGTTGGGCTGTATCCACATGTCCTGTCCTGTGAGGTATTCCCACCTACTGTCTGTGAAGATGTAGCCCCCACACCTCTGTAATGTCCCCTGCATAGACAAGAAAAAGGGGCAAGGCCTACATGAAGGACATTGCATATGTTGGAACTAGCAGCAGTGTCCAGGCCCACACCACAGTACTATGTGAGCAGCTACATAGCTGTATGGCCTCAGCAATACCTGATAGGACAACATCAACCCCCTCAAAGTAGGCAGAGCACCTGTGGTAGACAGCAGCAATACACAGCTACCATCATAGGTGGAAATAATCGCAGGATGGGCCAAGAAGGAACAGGTGCCTCACTGGCAGACATGTCATCCTGTTCTGCACACACAAATAAGGTAATGTACACTAAGGGTGTCTTTGAGTGCAAACTGGATACATCCACCAAGGCCAATCAGTAGGCCTTCCAGACATGTGTCTACAATTCCAGAGGCAACACACATATCTGCTCTATAGCTGTGGTAAATAACACCACATACACATATGCCATACATATAGGCAACTGGCTGCAAACAGTGAAGTGTAAACTTTACTCCCTGTTCTCCCCATAGGTACACATGTGCATGTACAGCAACTGACCCCCTCCTCTCATGATCAGAAGCTGGTCTGTAATGCCCTCTCAAAGGCAACACACAGAGGTCTCCATAGGCCTGATACCATTCCTGGCTGCATGATACATGAACACAGGCAGGTTCTCAGACCCAGTCTGCAGTGTAGTCAACCACAGCCTGAGCACCGGTGTCATTCCATTTACACAGAGCACAGAAAAAAAGTTGACAGAAAACAGGTTATACATTAGCATGAATGTTCTGAAGGATACATGTCTGAAAATGAAATGTATGCCATTATGTCATGACAGCAGTCCTCAATGACATGGCTAACAACCTCAGTACTCTCCATTTAATATTATAACATTATATTAATATGCAATAGGACATAAATAAAAATATACAACTCAAATCCCCAAACTAAGGTAATGTATTGGTCAGAATCCCAGCTTGGCAGGCAGGCATATACGGTTTGAGTACTACAACAGGCAATTCAATTTTACAAGGGAAACCAGTGTTAAAAGTAATATTTTCATATTAAAATATGTAGTAAGTTATTTTGTCTCCCAGGGTAGTGTAGCTGGTGTAAAATGGAAGTGTGAGTGCATCTAATATGTGAAACCACCCATGTATACATGTGTCCCATACAGTATAGTTACACCCCTTGCTACTGTAATGGAAGCACATTTTATATAACAGATATATAAAAAATATATATCAAAATATAATATAATATGACATTATAATAATATAATGAGGATATATCATAATATAATAATAATAATAATAATAATATATATAGAGAGAAATATATATAAAATATATTTTATAAGAATGAACTGTAAGCAACGTTTAGCAATGCTCAGCTATGCTTAGCAGGTTTAAGTATTCCTCAGACATGAATGCTAAGCTGCAGGTAGCTCAGCTAAGTGGATTTGCACATTGGTAAATGTCGCTAAGTGAACCCAACACAGATAAAGCATCTGTACATTTAACCATGTGTTGGCATCGCTTAGCATTACGCGCAAACCCACTTACAACTGCTTAAAACTGCTTTAATCACTCTGTTTCCATCAGCCACTAATCTGCCTAGCAACAAAAACCCAGGGCCCTGTACACCATAGTCAGAGTAATGTGCCACTACACCATTGCAGTTGCAAGGGTTGCTAATGCTTTTTCAAACATATCATGCAGTAGAGTAATTCAACACTAGGGAAACGATTCTGTAGGATCAGTCAAGTTTTGTATTTATGCATATACACATATATAAATGTATGGAAATGCATATATATATGGAAAATATATACATAATATAAATAGAGATATACACATACAATATATACATACACATATATATATATAACTAAATATATATAAAAAGTAAAAAAATATATATATATATATATATATATATATATATATATATATACATACACACACACACACACACACACACACACACACACTAATATATATATATATATATATATATATATATATATATATATAAATAGAGAGAGAGAGAGAGAGAGAGATACCTCACAACCATACCTCTCAACCTGTTAGTGCAAGAAATCTGTCCAAAGGCTGTCCAAATGGAGGGACAATGGACCCAAACTAGGGAATATTTTAAATATTTCTCATATAAATGAATGCTGCCAGAGTGACAGGGTTTGTTTCAGCATGCATGTTTTGAAAGATGTGAGTTCTGAAACTGAAATGTATGTCATCATTTACAGTCAGAAATCTACAGATCATCGTAGTGATTTACCAGGGATATAATCATTAATTTGTGGAAGAGACCAGCAATATGAGCAATAAAACTGGACATACTGCAACAATCCAGACAGTCGAGAGGTAGGCTCAGATTCCCTTAGTGCAACAAATCTGGACCAAGCCTGACAAAGTGGGGGGCATGAAATAAGGACACATCTGAAATAGTGGAGTAGATAAGCTGACACAGTTGCTGCAGTAATACCCTCATGTCTGTCCTAACATATATTGACTGAAATAGCACAATTCCAACACTCAATTACTTCTAACTAGTTAGTGACTGAAATCCTCACATCATCCCACTTATGTGTCAGAAATACACAACACTTATGGGGGCCAGGCAACAGCACATCCTACAAATATCTGGACATAACATCACATTAGGGGAACTACAGTCAGCTGCTAAGCATCTCACCAAGCACTGTCAAAACTACAGTACGACATACCCACAATTAACCCAAATCCACTAGGGGGAATTACACATGTAATGGCAAATATATCAGTTTCTACAGGGATATAAAAGCAGTGAAAAACAGACACCATTGTGAAATTCCATACCCACAACTAATTCCACCACAGTCACAGTGACATACAGGTAAGCCAAAAAACAGTACAGTATAAGGACTGTGAGAATAAAAACATCTCAAAGGTTTGCCACTCACACACTTCCCCTACATATACTGACCCAATTTACAGTGTAGTATGGTGCCTGACCATGGTATGGGGCATGTCTCAGTCTGCGCCTACAAACATATACAGCCGATAGACCACCAGAAACAGAAGCAGCATGCACAGGCAGATAGAAAGGGAGCCACAACACATACATCCACCCCCTCCCTACACACGCCAAACAACATTGAGACACTACACTGCTACGCAATCCTGACAGTCTGTCAGCAATTGCCAGAAATATACAGACCTCTCAACTGTACAGAGTCCCACAGAATGTCCAGACTTCCCCCTCATATATGTAAGACCTCTTCCACCTAACATGTCTGGCAGACTGATGCATCACTGGGATGATATCAGGAATGTTTGCACTAAATAATCACATACCTTACTTATCAACCTCTTACTGCATGACATCTGGACAAAGCCTGACATAATTGTGGGGCAGGGGCCCAAAAACATGGACATATTTGAAATATTGCTTCTATAAACTGAGCAAGTTGCTGGTATACCAGGGTTAGTTGTAACATATCTTTTCTGAGGGGAATGATGTCAGAAACACAAATGGATGTTAGCAGTTACTGAATGCAATCCCCAGAGTATGCTACTGATTTTCCACACAAGTCCTGTTAAACTAGCATTAATCTAAATGTATAATAGCAATACTTACATTCTGTCTGTATGTCTGGAACATTCTCCCTCATTTTGTTGGCCTGTCTCCACAGTTCTGGTTGTAAGAGGTATTTCCAAATACCTTCTGTGATACTATTGTTCACACACCTCCATGAAGTCCTCCTCACTGGCAAGGAAAATGGCCAATGCCCACATGAAGTACTCAATTATAGGAGTGTGTTGCCATGCCATTGGCTATATGAATAACAACACAGCTGTTCTGCATGCAGTTAGCAAGTGGGGGACACCAATTGGTGCACAGGCCATCAGCTGCTCATGAGCATTACCTACAAAAGGCAAGCTGCTGCCTATGCAAAACAGATGTACACACTACATCCATGACAGAGAGAGAGAAACAATGAGAAAAAAATAGCAAGATATAACCACCTAGACTTTGAAAAAAAGGTATGTCAAACAAGAAAGCATATAATGGACTGCAGAAGGGGTATGCAAGAATGAGAAATAGGAAGTTTAACATATATGTCTCAAAAAGACTTGCTGTACTGATATATTGCTTATCAGAACCGATGGCCATAATATCTGGGTCTGTCTGCAGTGACAGAGATCATAGGTCAGGCCCCTGAGTCCATCCAGGAAAGGCCTGCTCACATATGACTACTTCTGGAGTGTGTGTTGAACAATACTGACTGTGACAATGATAGGCCAGCTACTTGGATGTCATACATATCTATATCTTACTTGTATTGTTGCAAACGAGAGAAAAATCCCATGAGTGGAGGAGCTCCCTGGTCAGCCACACTAAGAAGCTGAGATCCCTTATAAGATCTTCCAAAACTAGATACGAAAACTAAATTGACACTAATTCTAAGGACAACCACAAACCATTCTATAGCTATGTCAAGAATCTCAATGGCAACACCCAGATCTGATCTGAGTTACAGCACAAAGGCACAAAAATTACAGAACAAACTGATATTGCCAACATCTTGGCAGATAGGTTCAGTGTTAACTTTACCCCCCTTCACCCCCTAAAGGGCCCATATCTATACAGGAAAAATGCAGAGTCCCTGTAATCACAACTATGCAGGTAAAAGCTGCACTCTCTTTAGCCAAAAACACAGCATCCATGGGACTGGACAACATCCCAGGCTGCATTTTACACGAACTTCAGAATGAACTGTCTCCCCACTTAAGCACCATGTTCAATAATAGCCTCGCATCAGGCTTTGTGCCCCCTGAATGGCACACAGCAACAGTTATCCCAACCTGCTAAGGGAGAGCCACCACTGATCTCTAGAACTATCGACCTATTAGCCTGACCAGCCTGGTCTGCAAGGCCATGGAACGTATCATCATGGAACTCATAAACAAAGACATTGGTAACCTCCAAACTCTGGATCCCACCCAGTTCGGGTTTGTGAAAGGCAGATCATGCCTCTTGAACCTGATCAACTTCTTTGAGGCAGTCACCAAAGCCGTAGATGAGAGTAAGGTGGTTAACATAGCCTATCTTGACCTCGCCAAGGCTTTCGACATCATCCTCCATTCTGGAATTATAGCTAAACTCACTAAACTAGGTATACATCCCTACGTCACAAGATGGGTTGCCAACTGGCTCACTGACAGAACCCACACTGTAAAAGTTGCAGACTCCAAATCTGACCTCAAAGCAGTGACAAGTGGAGTACCACAGGGTTCTGTCCTGGGAACTCTCATGTTTGGGGTCTACTTCTCTGAAGTACAGGCTAACACAGAAGGCCTCTGGCTAACAAAGTTCACAGATGACTGCAAACTAGGAGCCATAGTCAAGTCCCCAAATGATGTGGGCATCCTAAAGAAGGGCCTCGCTGAGACAGATGCTTGGTGTCAGAGCCATGGCCTCAAGCTCAATGCCAAAAAGTGCAATGTCATCCCCTTTGGTAAAAACTCTGTACCCTTGAACTACCACATAGGCAGCAATCTACTTAACATGAATGTGTGATAAGAGACCTTGAAACCCAGGTGGACAGTAGTCTCGCCTTTGATAGTCACATTGCCACAGTAGTCAGGAAGTCCTTCTACGTGGCACACCTCATCATAAAAGGGATCTCATCCAGGAAAAAAAAGGTCATTGTTCCCCTCTACGCAACACTCATTAGACCCATTATAGAGTACAACGCCCCTTTTGGAATGTACCTTACAAGACATCTGCAGCAGCTGAAAAGGCCACAGAAGTACCTCACACAGGGGATTACTGGCCTCAAACAAATGCCCTGCACTGACCACCTCAAAAAACTCCAGCTTTACTTCATAGTATATCGCCTACTCCGAGGTGATCTCTGCCTAACATATAAGGCTATGTCAAACCCAGAGCTGTTGGACATGCTACACCTAAAGAAATACCAATCCCTCCAAGCTACATGCTCTAGGGACCTAAACCTTGTCACCACAATAAACAGGACATGCTAGAGGGATAGATTCCTGTCCCAGAGACTTCCCATACTCTGGAACAGGCTACCCATCTATGTCAAGCAAAGTTCTTCATTAGCACTCTTCAAGAAAAATGTTGATGAGTGGATGGGAAATAGGAAATACACCCTGGGGATCACTTCCGTGTCTCTGCTCGACAGTGGCACAGGAAAATAATTTTCTTGGGTGGTGTAAGCCAGGGAACCTTGTTGGCTAGGCTTATGTAGGCCCTTGGGTCGATAGCCTAGTACCTACCTATGAACCTATGAACCTATGAATACAATATGCTGTTTGTCTAAGAAATGTGAGAGACCTACACATGGTATTTGCATAGTAAAGTGCTGTTTCAGATGTGTGTGTTGAACTGCATGCAATATACTTAGCTCATACCATGTAACTGTCCAGTGTTATGCACACTGACCATATGTGTGTCGCATATATGTAGTCATTTACTCATAGAGGTGTGTTATGTCTGGCAAATCCTTGGCAAATCTGTGAAGACTGACATTACATCTCATTCTTTTTCCTCTGGCTGTTTCCATTAGGGGTCACCACAGTGGATCATCTGTTGCCATTTCTGCCTGTCCTCTGCATCTTGCTCTGTCACACTAACCACCTGCATGTCCTCTCTCACCATTTCCAGAACCTTATCTGAGGCCTTCCTCTTTTCCTCTTACCTGACAGCTACATCCTTACCATCCTTTTTCCAATATACTCAGCATCCCTCCTCAGCACTTCTCCAAACCGATGTAATCTTGCCTCTCAGTCTTTGCCTCAAAGACGTCCAACATGGGCTGACCCTCTCATATACACATTGCTAATCCTGTGCTTCCTCATCATACCCATTGCAAATCCTAACATCTGTAACTCTGCCACATCCAGCTCTGACTCCTGCCTTTTTGTCAATGCCACTGTCTCCAACCCATATAACATAGCTGGTCTCATTACCCTCTTGTAGACCTTCCCTTTCATGTTTACTGGTTGGTACTCATCTGTCACAAATCATTCCTGGCACTCTTCTCCACCCTCTCCATCCTGCCTGTACTCTCTTCTTCACCTGTCCTCCACAGTCATCATTACTCTGAAATGCTGATCCCAATCATTTCAACACATCTGCCTTTGCCAACTATACTCCCTGAATCCTCAACATTCTGCTATCCTCCCTTTCATTCATACACAGATATTCTGTCATAGTCCTGCTGACCTTCATTCCTCTCCTCTCTAGAGCATATCCCTACCTCTCCAGATTCTCCTAAATCTGTTCCCTACTTTCAGTAATGTTCACAATGTCATCTGAAAACATCGTAGTCAACAGGGACTCCTGTATGATCTTGTCTGTCAACCTGTTCATCACCATTGCAAATAAGAAAGGGCTCACAGCTGATCCCTAATGTCATCCCACCTCCACCTTAAATGCATCCATCTCTCCCACCGCAGACCTCACTGCTGTCACACCACCCTTGTACATATCTTGTACCACTCTTACATATATCTCTGCCACTCATGACTTCCTCATACAATACCACTACTCCTCTCTAGGCACCCTGGCATATGCTTACTGTAAGTCCAGAAACACACAAAGCAGCTACTGACCTCCTCTCTCCTCCATCAACAATCTCAGAGCAAACATTGCATCTGTAGTGCTCTTTCCTGGCATGGCACCATACTGCTGACCACTACTCATCACCTCCCTGCTTAACCTAGCTGCCACTACTCTTTCAAATAACTTCATGCTGTGACTGATCAATGTTATCCCTCTGTACTTACTGCAGCTCTGCACATCAACCCTATTCTTAAAACGTTACCCAAACATTTTCTCTGCATTCCTCATGCAACCTCTCACTTTCCAAGATATCATTCAACAAACTGATTAAAAACACCACTGCCATTTACCCTAAACACCTTCAGTCTTCCACAGGTATGTCATGTGGACCAACAGGCTTTCCAGTACTCATCCTCTTCATAGCTATCCTTACTTCCTCCTTGGTCAGCTGTTGTGCTTTCTGATTCACCATACCCACATCATCCAACCTTATCTCTCACAGTCTCTTCATTCATCAGCCTGTTAGAGTACTCTGTCCATCTGCTCAACACACTCCCCTCACTTGTGAGTACATTTCCCTCATTATCCTTTATCACCCTTATCTGCTGCACATCTTTACTCGTGCAGTCCCTCTGTCTAGCCAATCAGTACAAGTCATTTCATCCCTCCTTAGTGTCCAACATGTCATAAAACTCTTTATATGCCTCATCTGTAGCCTTTGCCTCCTCTTTCTTTGTCATGCACCTCATCTCCTTATACTCCTATCTACTTTCTTCATATCTCTGACAATCCCACTCCTTCTACCCTAAACTCTTTCTCTGTATACTGTAGTGTACTTCCTCAGTCCACCACCAGGTCTCCTTGTACTCCTTCCTCCATCCACATGTCACATCATGCACCTTTCAATCCATCTCCCTTACTAGCTCTGCTGTACTTACCCAGATATTTGGTAAATCGTCATTGCCACCTAGTGCCTGTCTTAACTCTTTCCTGAACTCCACCTCACAATCACCTTTTCCCAGTTTCAACCATTTGATTCTTGGTGCTGCCCTCACACTCCTCCTCTTCTTGATCACCAACGTCATCTTACAGACCAACATTATATGCTGCCTAAATATACTTTCCCCTGTTACCACTTTACAGTCTCCAATCTCCTTCAAACTGGCCCTCCTACATTGGATATATTCCACCTGTGTGCATCCTCTTTCACTCTTATATGTCACCCTATACTTCTCCCTCATGTTATAGTATATATTTATCACAGTCATGTCCATCCTTTTTGCAAAATCCACTACCATCTCACCTTCTGCATTGCTTTGCTTAACACCATACATAGCCATTGCTTCCTCACCCCCTCTGTTCCCTTCACCAACATGCCCATTGAAATTTGCTGCAATCACCACTCTGTCACCCTTGGGTACAGTCATCACCACTTCATCCAGCTGACTTCACATTTGTCTTTCTCATCCATTCCACAACCAGCTTGCATAGCATATGTACTAACAACAGTCATCATTACACCATCATTTTCCAGCTTCATAAATATCACTCTATCAGACACTCATGTCATCCTTCAAAAACACTCTTGGCATAGTGTTCCTTCAGGATAACCCCTACCTCCTTTCTCCTCCCACCCACAACATGATAGCAGAATTGTGACCTGACTCTCATACGCCTGCCCATACTCCCCTTCCATCTGGTCTCTTGCACACACAATATATCAAACGTCCCCTGGCTATCATATCAGTTGCTCTGCCCCTATACCAGTCATACTGCCAACATTAAAGATTATTTCCCTCACTACCATGCTCCTAGCCTTTCTCCTCTCTTCCTGCCACATAAGTATTTTACATTTTCCAGGGTATGTCTGTCAAGGCAAAGGCTACAGTGCTATCGAATGACTCGTGTGTTACAGCGATATTAAGACACTGTCACTAATTTTGTCCCATCACCCCCATGTATGTGTGGCATCCTACAGATGTCCTGCTCTAACGGGTTGAGAGGGATGACTGGGCAGCAAGAGTGTGAATACAGTGTGCCATACTGACAATGAACAGAAATATATATTAGGTATTACCTGTGCACATGTCAGTATGAGTAGGTGTATCTGGCTGCCTCATAACAACAGACATGGGATACAGAACGTGAGTTAATTAAGCTGCACATGTTGTTCACGTGTGTAATCTTAGTTACTGTGTATCCACCATTGTGACATTTCTACAGCTACTGGTTGTTGCATTGCCTTGACACAGTCATGAGTACTACAATAAGCATGATTATCAGTTTGAAATTGGAGAGGTTTCCAACTGTGTTATGACTTTGTGTCCATGCCTACTACAAACAGCTATATGAACACCTACATAGCTGTATAGACTCAGCAATACCTTACTTGTAAAACCTGCCTCCACCAAAGTAGAGTAATCTCCTTTACTGGATGGCAGCAATACACAAAACACAGACTTGGTCACTATATTGGCTGTACAGGGCAAAGTAGGAGCAGGCACCAACCTGACATTAAGTCAGCCGTTGTCTGAACAAGCATATAAGTTCCTAAGTGGATTACTGTAAGGCTAACTATGAGTACAAATTGGACACATCCACAAGGGCCAATCACAAGGCCATCTTCCCATATTTCTGCAATCTCAGAGGTAACAAACCAACCCAACCTGTAATGGTGGCCTTTCAGACCACATGCACACACAGCATAGCTATAGCCAACCTGCTGCAGATAGGGTTAAGGCAAACATCACCCCCCTGGCTCAGCATCACTATAGGTGGATATGCACAGCATCTGCTCCCCCCCCTCATCACCAGTGAGCAGGTATATATTGCCTACTGAAAGACAACAAACATAAGTATCCATGGGACATGATAACATCCCTGTCTGCATCCTACATGAACTCAGGCATGTGCCCCCAGCTCCATTACACACTGTAGTCACACCAAGCCTCTGCACCATCCATACCCCATCCCCATGGAAGGTGGCCAATGTCATCCGTCCACACAGACCTGAATAAGGAATAGAGGATTATGCAAATGAACTGGCCCTCATTGGGGGGAATATGACACATCAGGACCAAGAGTGCAATGCAAGCTGATACTGTGAGGATAGATTTCAGGGGTATGGTGCAGCTGTGAGTGGTGACTGCTGGTATTCAATGTACATGTGCAGGTTCTGTATATACTGTTGCCAAATGTATGAGGTCCTGTGATGTATTTACCTGTTTATGTCTTCCAGGTAGAATGTCACATCAGAGAAGGGCAACATTTTTGGGGGCTGAGACTACCATTATCATTGAAGCCATATTACAGCACCATGCTATAATGTTGGTCATTGCCAGCATCATGTGCAGGAGAGGACAGCCCTGTGGGATGACCTTGTCCACAAGGTAAACTATGTTGGCCTGCACGCATGTGCATATCAGCAGGTCCAGCTTCATGCAACCGACCTCATACGCCATGTCCGGCAAAAGGCTGCTGCCTTGGCCAGTGACCACACAGCCACAGGTGGGGGCCCAGCCATGCAGCCCCCACAGAAACCCACCAAGGAGCTTCTCACCAACCTTGGGGCACCCATCCCAGTCCAACCACAGGGTACAGACCCCCACATGCTGGAGGTGGGTGGCACCCAGACAATGAATGAGGAGTGTGAAGGTAAGGCCCCAGTGGAGATTACTAGATTAGTGTAGCAGACATACTTTTATCTGTAGAGTATCTACGTGCATGTGTCAGGTCAGATTGCAGTTGTGGATGAGGTTTTCTAATGCACAGAAGTGCACATCTATGGTGAAGGGCAGCACATTGTGTAGTATTGGGGGTTGTACTGTAAGTGTGCAGACATGCTGCATCCATCCTGTACCAATGTCACATGTGAGTCTGCTGACAATACCTCTCTCCCACAACTACCTAGGTCCCTCTGGTCTGCATGTGGGACAGCAACCTGAAGCTGGTGAGTATGAAATTGTTCTGCTGTTGTTTGCCAATACCCCAGGCATGTGAAGGGCATGCAATGTACCATGCACACAACTGTCAGTCATAGCTGTATGCTTTATGTGCATGTTCACTTGTGGTGGGGTTGTCTGTCTGAAGAGAATGTGACATTCCTGTAGCATACCTCACAACCTGTCAGTGCATGACTTCTGGACAGAGACCAGCAAAATGGGGGGATAAATGGCCTAAGGTAGGGACATGTGTGAAAAATTACTCTTATACAGTGGATATAAACAGTGTACACACCCCTGTTAAGATGCTAGGTGTTTGTGATATATACAAATTGAATCCACAATATGCCAGTCTACACGTTTTCCAACTTTTAATGTGACCCATAACATGAACAATTCACTTGTAAAACTAATCAATCTGTTGGGAACCAAATATGGAGTATACAAACCTAACAATAAGCTGGATGCATACGTGTGCACACCCTTCAGATAATATTTTATTGCAGAAGCTTGTGATTTAGTGACAGCATTTAGTCAGCATGGGTACACACCTGCCATCAAATAAAGGCACTCTGAGTAACACCAGTATGTTGTCCGAGTAGGATATTCATGACATTTGCTCAGTTGCCTAAAGCAGCAACAGCCATTTTTTGAAGACAGCTTAAAAAGCAGCAAAGGGAACTCATATTTGAAAGGTATCAGTCAAGAGTAGGGTACAACAACATTACCACAGCATTGCATACACCATGGAACACAGTGGAAAAAGATGTCAAAATGTGGATTGCATATGGGACAACAGTGCTGTAGAAAAGAACCTGACATCCCTCCAAAAATGATGATAAGACCTATCAAAACCTGGCCAGGGAGAGTGCCAGGAGACATACAGCAACACTGAGGGAGTTGCAGGAATCTCTTGCAAGTACTGGTGCTTTGTACTACATGTGAGAACAATCTCTCATATTCTGCACAATTCTGGCCTATGGGATAGGGTCAGAAGATGGAAACATTTCCCCACACCAAAAAAATCCAGGGGGTGGATACAACTTGCAATACAGCACATCAAGTCTCCCAAAGGCATGTGTGAAAATGTGTTACAGTGTAATGAGACTATGGATCGACCTCACAACCACAATACCAAAAGGTACGTGTGGTGCACAAGCAACACCTCTCTTCACCTGAAGACCACCATCCCCATGGTGAATCATGCTTGTGGCATGGCCTGTTGTGGGGATGCTGTTCTAAAGCCAGAACTAGGCCTGTAGTCATGGTGGTGGGAATTCTGAACAGTTCAAAATAACACTCAGGTCTGTCCCACATCCATCAGGTGTTTAGAAGAATGCTGAGGATGGGGAGGGGTGTCAGCCTTCAACATGACAAAGACCTGAAGCATACATCCAAAGCTACCTAAGAATGGCTCTACTGAACACACTCATGGTTATTGATTGTCCCAGCCAGAGCCTAGACCTAAACCCGATAGCAAAACTCCAGTGTGACCTGATGAGGGCTGTGCACATGAGCTGCCCTTGCATTCTGACAAAGTTGGGAGACTTTTGCAAGGAAGAGTGGCCAAGTAATGCCACCTCAAGATGTGCCATGCTGATAGACACCTTCCTAAGAAGAGTGAATGCTGTAAGTCACCGGGTGCTTCAACAAAGTATCATTTAAAGGGTGTGCACATTTATGCACCACCATATTGTACATATTTCATTCATTATATTTTACACATAACACATTTGTTTATCAATTGGATTGCACAGATCATATGTCACATGAAAGGTGGGTAGTATATTTGAAAGCATTATTGTGGTCTCATCTTACATATTACAAGAACATGACATGTTAACAGGGTTGTGTACACTTATCATATCCACTGTAAGCTTAAAAGGTTGTCTGGTATAACAGGAATTGTGTGACCATACATTTTCTGCTGGTTTTGGAGGTCTTAAACTCAAATGCATGTCATTAATCAGTGACGTCACTCCTCAGATCATCCCAGTCATGTATCAGACAAACAAAGTGGTTATGAGAAACAGAGCAAGCATATGAGCCTGAGATATACACATCCTGTGATGATCTGTACAGTTGTAAGGTATGTTCTGTAGTACTTGCCACTGTGATATACAGGAGAACAGCAATGATGTGCACATGGGTGCAGACTATGATGGGGAAGGGTCATCACCTACTAACACTTCTCATGTATCCCAGAGCTCTATATTGTTAGTTACATGTAGTAAAACTGGCTGCAATGCATGATGTTGAGGGCCGTGTGCCATGCATGTCACCAATTGGGTAATGTGACGTCTGTGTAACAGATTTGTGTCACCTCACCTGTAAGTCTGTGTGTGTGTGTGTGTGTGTGTGTGTGTGTGTGTGTGTGTGTGTGTGTGTGTGTGTCTGTGTGTGCGTGTGTGTGTGTCTGTGCATGTGTATGCAAGTGTATGTGTGCATGTGTGCATGTGTGTGCATGTGTGTGTGTGCATGTGTGTGTGTGTGTGTGTGTGTGTGTGTGTGTGTGTGTGTGTGTGTGTGTGTGTGTGTGTCTGTATGTCTGTGTCTATGTGAGTGCATGTGCATGTATGTGTGTGTGTGTGTGTGTGTGTGTGTGTGTGTGTGTGTGTGTGTGTGTCTGTATGTGTGTGTGTCTGTATGTGTGTGTGTCTGTGCATGTGTATGCATGTGTATGTGTGTGTGTGTGTGTGTGTGTGTGTGTGTGTGTGTGTGTGTGTGTGTGTGTGTGTGTGTGTGTGTGTGTGTGTGTGTGTATGTGTGCATGTGTGTGTGTGTTTTCATGTATATGTGTGTGCATGTGTGTACCAGCCAACCTCAAAGTGCAGGTATTAGTGTACATATGTTGTCTTCCCCTCACAGGTGGTGATGGGGTTCAAGGTCCCTCCCGCTTGGAAACTGATGTCATTGTTTCTGCAGACTCTGACAATGATGATAGGAATAGTGAGGTAAAGGTGGGGGTTGTCAGTGGCTGAATCTGCACCACTAGTTGACATCCCTCTCTTGTCCACACCATCCCTTCGCACAGTGACAATGTCCACACATAGCCCATCACCAGTGGCCACAGATGATGGACAGTTGGCAATCCTTGACCATGGCATGTCTGTGCTTTCCATATCACTCTGGAGCAGGACATGGCCACGTGGTCCTATCCAGTCCCATCAGGAGCATGGATCCAGCAGACAGCAGTCACCATCAGGAAGCAGTAATGCATCTGGCCTTGGGACTAGTGATGCCAGTGATACCCCTGTCAGGACCAGTTCCCATATCCATGGCCAGAGACAGTGAACTGGATACCTTGTCATGTACGTTCCACAGGTGTCCAAAATACCCCTGTGTAGGGCAGCCACATGGTGTTTCTGTGTGCATACATATTACACACACAACTGTATCAAAGGCAGGTTACCCCCAGACACACAAAGCACCTCTGCACAACCCATCTATTGGATACACCTCCAAACACACACACACATGATGTCAACCATATGGCCCAGCCTAGGCCTTTGGCAAGCTCACACCACACCCTGTGGATATGATGATACCTGTGCCACATTCCTGTCATCCATAACATCGATGCAGGAGCATGCTAATATGGGTCTGATGTACAGGGTGAATATAGGACAGTGTAGCTATGTAATACTATGTAAGGTGCTGTCTGGTTGTAGTTGTTATGGGTACACATAGAGGTTTATGTTCCTTATTGACCAGGATGCATTATTACTATTAGTACCACTGACTGAATGTAGTCTGACATGCTGTATTCTGTTTGTGCTCCAGGTGTATGTGTGTCTGCAGGCTGTGGCCTTGCAGACATTCCCAAAAGGGAGTATGTCAGAGTGGGAATACACCGACCATGTCATAGGC
This sequence comes from Protopterus annectens, assembly GCF_019279795.1. NCBI lineage: Eukaryota > Metazoa > Chordata > Ceratodontiformes > Protopteridae > Protopterus > Protopterus annectens. The sequence goes on from NC_056728.1 coordinate 1,514,472,574, forward strand.
AAGGTACAGCTTTAGATGTACATGTACCAAGTGTGTATGCATGCAACAGTGTTTGAGGGACACTGTTGTCAGACAGTTTGACCTTGGATACATACCCCTTGTCACAGACAGGTAGCCTTCAGACATGTCACCTCAGTGTTGTGTAGTACCATAGGCTCATACATACAGAACAGGTTACTGCAGTACTGTCAGCAGGTCCCTCACAAGCGTAGCCATTACATTAACTGCAACAGATTCACCTGTCAACACCTGTTGGCCCTGACATTTCTTTCCCATACACTCAACCCTGATGCAGTGGATGAGTGCATGCATGATACTGTGTATGATGGGTTTGTGGTATGTATTCCTGAGATCACTGGGTGGAACAGGGAGACAAAATGGTATATCCTTTGCAGACACACAGTAAGGACTGACATAGGGGATGTCCATACAGTAACACAAACACAGTTGGCAATTGACAGACTAGTAAACCTACATTTCCGCTTTGATGTACTGTAGTACTACATACACATGACATGCCCTACATACATTATATGCATGGGACATAACACACTACCTCTTACAAAATGTAATGTTCTGAATGCCTTCATGGATGGTGAGATAACCCACCAGAAATAGGATGTGGAGTCATGTATTGCTCCTACAAACCTGGACAAGTGATAGTGTAGCAGACATTGTATCAGCATGATGTTTCAGTCAGGTGTGATACCTGATGCTGGCATGTATATCACTACACTCACTGTGGCAAATTTGTCAACAATATCACAAACATGGGCATTATTAAGGGACACTGACCACATATAGGTTGCAAACATCTGGATAGTCCATAGACATCTGTACAGAGGACTGGTATGGCCTGCACAATGTTTTTTTCATGCTGCATATGAGGCAGATGCCGTTAACACGCTATATAAAGCAATGCCATCAGGAGTTGGTAAATAGGCATGGATTGTACACAAATCAAAATGGTATCAGCCAAACAGGATATGATCTTCAGCCAAAAACACACACACAGTTGTCAGTATTGAGATTGGAACCTCTACCTATCTAGTTATTACTACTATAGTGCCACACAGTTATCCGATGCTCCACAGAGCTTACATTATTTCACCACATCCCAAGGTACTTCTAAGGTGAATGACATCAGCAGGCCTAGTAAATTAGGGTGATGTGAAGTTTACAGAATGGTAGACAACTCAAAATGGTATAATCCACACACTACATGATTTTCACACAAAAACACAAAGAGTTGCCAGTACTGAGATTAGAACTCCTACATATCTAGTTATTTCTACTATAGTGTTACACAGTTATCAGACGTGCCTCAGAGCTTACATGATTGTATGTAGTCCCAATGTACTTCAAAGGTGAATGACATCAGCAGGCCTAGTAAAGTAGGGTGATGGGAAGTTTACAAGGTGGTGCACAACTTAAAATGGTATAATTCACACAAACACACACAGTTGCTAGTATTGGGATTAAAACCTCTGCTTATCTAGTTATTTTTACTATAGTGTTACACAATTATTGCACATGCTACAGAGCTTACTTGGCTAACAACTGGCCAAAGGTGCCGATAACTGCACAGTTGAGGTAAACTATTGCAGGTGCCTGAAAGTCTGCCTTTAGTTTTTCCCTTAGATCTTGCTAGTTCTTTCTCTCCTGCAATTCAAATAGCCTAATAGCTTTGCACTTCAGCAGGTTTTTGTATCAATTATTCTAGCACATCTGAGAGCCATCAGCAGTAGTCATTCATCACGGAATTAGCTCCAGTACTTAGTAGTTAGGACCATCCCTCCTGGCATGATTAAAGTGCGGTTCTCTGTGCTTTTGCCCATTAACCTGGTGCACTTGGGCATTCTGAGGCACTGTTACAACTGCCTCATGTACACAGACAACCCTCTCCTCTAAATTCCCAACACGCAAACTTGTGAGAGATATCCCTATATCACCAAATTGAAAGATATGCACTCTCCAGCAAAGACTGGACTAGCTGATCAAGAGGAGAAGTGTCAACACCTGCACCACACCACATGGAACACATACCCTGCCAGAACACCCACTATCACAGCTCTGAAATACAAACAATAACCACACACTCACCTTCACAGAGGCACTCAATAGACATTTACCCAAACAGCAGAGACCACCAAGACAGACACCCACTCAACCAGCACAACACAGCACAAACCACAGGACACATATCTCACTTACACAGTGTGCCCCTCAACCTAAGCCTCAAAGGCCAAGCATCTTACCTGATACAGTAATCATAGGTAAATCAATAGTGAGGCACAAAGATGTCCCACTCACTAGGTTGAACATGGAAAAGGTAACAGTCAGCTGTCTATCAGGTGCCACAATCCAACATATAACACACCCACTCAGGTCACTCCACAAAAACTACAAGTATCACTCTGTCATTGTCCATGTGTGTGTGAATGACCTGAGACGCACCTCCCTGGACTACAAGCAAAGAGACATGGTGGAGCTCTTAGATTATGTGGGACAGGCAGGTATGACAGTAGCCCTGAGCAGTATACTACTGTCAACCAGAATGATGCCACAGTACAAACAACCAATGATTGACTTCAACAATTGGCTTATGTGTCTGGTGTCATTCTCGGGGGATCCAGTATCTGTTTGCTTGGGATGACATGATCGACAGACTGTGATGGCTTACCAGAGACAACCTGCATCTGCCACCCCTGGGTTTCCAGATACTGGCTGTCTTGCTGCCCCCTATAGTGCCTTTTTGGGCAGTGTTCCAAATCAAATTACCACCATAACAGCTATACATAAATGCAATCTGAGGGTCATGCTACTCGACACTAGATATCTCCATCTCAAGATGCAGTCACTCAAAGCACTCCTCAAACTGGAGAACATTGACATTTGTGTTGTAATGGAGACCTGGTTTAAAACAGCAGACATCACCCCTGTACTACCATGCTATAACTCATTTCACACTTGTCAGCCCCAAAACATGGACCACACCTCCAAAGGCGGTGGTGTCTCCATATTCATAAAGGATATGAACACCTCCAGGCTAGTATGCCAGCATAAAGCATCTGAGATACTTCAGGTACAACTGACATTGGGTAATAGTGCAATCAAGGTCATAGCCTGCTATAGGTCCGCATTCATGTCCCTAGACTCTCAATCCACATTCCTCAAGACCCTAGAATTTCTCAAAGTCCTACCCAATACTGTCATACTAGGAGACTTCAACTACCCCTCCATCAACTGGGAAAGATACTCAAGCACCAATACACTGTCCCAACCCTTCCTGAAATTCATCACTTCCTATGCCATGGACCAGCTCATTCTGAAACCCAGTAGAAATATGCAACATCCTTGACATGTGTTGATTACTAACATATGGGACCATTGCTTGGCAATAGTAGTCAGTCCCTACCTGGTCAGATCCAACATAGAATATTCACCATGGAAATCCACACCTCACCCATACTCCCCACAAAGGTAACCACTTTAAAAAACTTCTCCAAAGCTAACTTTGGACTCTGAAAAACAGAGGTGGTTAACTTCACAGCACCCATGCCAATGAAAAATACCTGCATGACTGCCAAATCATACACAAATATACTGCAAAAACATGTACATCATTGCATGGAACTAGCCATACCCAACAGAACCATGACACTCTTCTCCAAACAGTGGAGGCCAATCTAGTGGTCCCCTGCCATTAATAACCTGTACAATAGAAGGAAGAAACTGTTGCAGAAAAAGGTGGAGTCCCAAGATAAAACTCCATTATTAGCCACAACAACAACTCGAGATCCCTCATGAAATCATCTAAAGTCAGCTATGATGGCAGAATTGCAGCAGACACTGACAACAATCACAAAGCCTTTGATAGTTATATCAAGAACCTCCACAACAATATGCAGAAGTGCACTGAGTTACTGCACAATGCTACCTCCTATACTGAGCCAACAGATATTGCCAACATTCTTGCCACCACATTCAGTGCCAGCTTTACCCCTCTCTCCCCCTATTGGAAACAATCAGAATGCCAGAAGAATACCAGGCACCAAGGATTACTGCCGCACAGGTTAAAACTACATTGTCCCCAGGCAAGAATACAGCTTCCCTGAGATCCAAAATTATCAGTGGCTGTGTCCTGCATGAACTACAGAGATACCTGGAACCACATATGTGTGCCCTGTTCAATCACAGCCTCACCTCAGGCTGTGTCCCTGCCAAATGGCACACTGTTACAGTCATCCCTCTCCATAAAGGGGTAGCGATTACAGACTTTGAAAATTATCAACCTATTAGCCTGATGAGTCTGATATGTACAGCTATGGAGGGACCTGATTGACAAACATATAGGTAATCTCCTAACTCTGGACCCCACACAGTTTGGCTTTGTGAAAGGGACATCATGCCTGCTCAGCATGGTTGACTTCTTTGAGTCAGTCACCAGGGCTGTGTATGACAGTAAGACACTGCATACACCAATCTGGCCAAGGCTCTTGATACCATTCCTCAGTCAGGAATTATTGATGAACCCACCAAACTAGGTATCAACCCCTTTATCACTGGGGGTGTTGCAAATTGTCTCACAGATAGAACACACAGTGTGAAAGTAGTGAGCTCCAAGTTAGACTGCCAAACAGTCATAAGTGGAGTCCCACAAGGATCACTTCTGTGTACTCTACTGTTCAGCAGCTACTTCTCAGGAGTCCAGGCCAACACAAAGGAACTCTGGCTGACCAAGTTCACAGACAATTGCAAGATGGGAATCATCATTAACTCCACAAGTGATGCAGACATCCTGCAGAAAGGCCTCCCTGAGACCACTGACTGGTGTGGAAACCATGGCCTGAAGTTTAACACAACAAAATGCATCATCAGCCCCTTTGGTAAAAACTCAGTTCCATTAAGTACCACATAGCGGGGATTCCACTGAACACTGTAGGCATTATAAGAGATCTGGAGACACAGGTTGACAGGAACCTCTCCTTTAATCACCACATTGCCACTGTGGTCAAGAAATCCTTCTATGTGTCACATCTCATTACCAATATGGTCAGGAAATCCTTCTATGTGTCACATCTCATTATCAAGTGTTTTGCATCCAGGAAGAAAGAGGTCATCATCTCTGTGTACTCTTCCATCATTAGACCTATCATCAAATATAATGGCCCATTTGGCATGTACCTCACTAGACATCTGCAACAGCTGGAGAGGCTACAGAAGTACCACACAAAGAGGATCCTAGGCATTAAAGCAAGTCCTACACAGACTCAAAAGACTCCAATTATTCTCTGTCTCATATCACCTACTTAGAGGCAATCTCTGCTTGACTTGCAAAGCCATGTCTGGCCCAGCTCTTTTAGAAATGTTACATCTAAAGGCATTCCAATCCATCTGCACCACACACTGCAGGGACCTCAACCTCTTTATCACAATCAACACAACATGCTGGAGGGACAGGTTCCTCTCCCAGAGACTGCAAATGCCCTGGAATAGACTTACCATACATGTCAAGCAAAGCACCTAGATTACCCTGTTCCAGAGAAATCTTGATGAGTGGATGGGTAATAGAAAGCTTAACCCAGGGATCACTCCAGTGGCTCTACTTGAAGGAGGGTCTGGGAACCAACATCAGGTGGCACAATGGCAGGGCATTTCTATGGGATAGGCTTGTAAAGGCTCCAGTGCCATTAGCCTAGTACACACCTATGAACCTATAAGGGGAGTGACATCAGCATGACTGATAAAGTAGGTCAGTGAATGAGAAACATATCAAAATACTTCTTCCTACAAACGTACACACACACACTTACACAGCCACACACACACACTTGCCCAATCTGAGAGGAGAACCCCTGCCTATTTAGTTTTTTATACTATTTGTACTGTAGTGTTACACAGTTACCGCACACACTACACAGTTTTCTGAGCTGACAACTGGCTAAAGGTGCTGATAAGGGGAATGACATCAGCAGGACTGCTAATCCAGGCAAGTGGGTGGGAAACTTATCAGAATGCTTCTTCCTACAAACATACACACGCACTCACACCCATCTTTACCAGATCTGAGAGTAGAACCCCTGCCTATCTCGTTATTTGTCCTATAGTGCTATGCAGTTATTGCAGACACTGCAAAGTTTCCTGTGATGTCAATTGACCAAAGGTGCTGATAAGGGGAATGACATCAGCAGGAGTGATAAAGTAGGGCAGTGGGTGGGAGACTTATCAAAATACTTTTTCTTATAAACATACACACATACTCTTTTGCCAGATCTGAGATTAAACCCCCTATCTATCTAGTGAGTTGCACTACAGTGTTATGCAGTTATCACATGCACTATGGAGCTTACTGGGTTGACAACTGATCAAAGGTGCTGATAAGGGAAATTACTTCAGCAGGAATGATAAAGTGGGACACTGGGACATGTTGTGGGTGGGAATGGCCAAAAACTGTTTCACCTACAAACAAACACACACTCCCTCACACACAGCTGTCTCACACACACACACACACACACACACACACACACACACACACACACACACACGCAATTGCCAGTATGAGATTAGAAATCCTACTTATCTAGTTATTTGTACTATAATGTTATGCAGTTATTGCATGTGCTACAGAGCTTATAGGGGTGATTGGTGTCCAATCGTACTTCTAAGGTGAATGACAGCAGCAGATCTTGTGATGTAGGGCAATGTGAAGCATACTGAGTGGGTAAAGTCTCCTAATACTTAGACGTATGGGGACACACAAACACACACACACACACACACACACACACACACACACACACACACACACACACACACACACACAGGCAGGTGATGTGATATTATAAACCCAACCTCAGTACTGTTACACAATGTGGCTCACATTTTATGCTGGCATGTGCAACTGCTTACAAGTGGTATGCCACTGTCCACTGCAGGACATCACTGTATGCCATTCAGGATATCCGTGAGTGGGACTGATTCTGTCTGTATCTCCCTGTGTGTGTCCCTCTATCACTGTCGGTCTCTCAGTTCTCCAAATCTATGTGTGTGTATGCTTGACACATGTTATCTGCTGCCCATATATATGTCTGTGTATTTCATGCAAGAGATAAAGCTATATCACATATGGGCCACCTGCAGCTAGCTGAGGGTAATCCTGTCTGATATGTGTGTGTGTGTGTGTGTGTGTGTGTGTGTGTGTGTGTGTGTGTGTGTGTGTGTGTGTGTGTGTGTGTGTGTGTGTGTGTGTGTGTGTGTGTGTGTGTGTGTGTGTGTGTGTGTGTGTGTGTGTGTGTGTGTGTGTGTGTGTGTCAGTGTGGGGACAGTTGAGGTGTACATAGTTGTCTATATTCACAGACATATATACACAATACAGTGGGTTCCAACATGTCCTGTGATTCTCTAAGTGTAGGATCATGCCCAGTGTGACCTTCTATAGTTAGAGTGAGACTCTGTTCCAGAGATAGGTGTACTCCGGTCCAGGGTTTTGTGTGCTACAGCTGTTTCCACAGTATCATATTGTGTAGCATGGCACATACTATGAACCTGTGTACATATGTGGCTAAGGAGTACTGCAAGGCTCCAGCAGATATGTCAAGGCACTGGAACCATGACTTAAACATCTCAAACACATGCTCTATAATGATCCTGGTTTTTGAGTGTGCCTCATTATGGCATTCTTGTGTGGGTGTGTGTACATTTCTGATGGGTATCATTATTCACTGCTCCAGTGCATAGCCAGCATCCCTCAACAGATGGCCGCATTGGATGCCCCCACTTGCAAATGCCTAGTACAGCTGTGACAAATGCCAGATGTGGGAGTCATGATAGCTTCCAGGGCTGCCAGCATACACATTCATGATAATGCCCTGGTCATTGCACACAGCCTGGCAGTTGATATAGGGGAATCCCTTGCAGTTTATGTAGACCCTACCCTGTTCACTGGATGGTGCTTTGATGTGGATGTACATGCAGTCTATGGCACCCAGTACCTCCTGGTATTCTGCTACACACTGGAAGAGACGCATATTGCTGGTTCTCTCCTCAAGGGTGTTGGGGAAGTAAATGTGCTCACTGGCATGTGGTAACATGGCATCCAGGAACTGGTGGAGTACCCTGGATGCAGATGCCTGTGAGACCCCCATGATGTCCCCAGTAGGTCTTTGGAAAGTACTTGTAGCTAGAATTCTTAAGGCTACACATACCTTGGTATCCACTGGCATGGGTTTCCTTCTGTTGGTTCTAGGTCTGAGTTGAAGCCAGCACAGCTCAGTGATTTGCTCAAGTATCTCTATGTCTACCCTGTAGTGCACTACTATCTCCAGATCGTGTAGCCCCTGGTAAGTTACCCTGAGTCTGAACACTCTCCTCCTTGGTCTGTGTTGGTTGTCAGCGTTATCTTCCTCTCCGCTCTCAGCCTCTAGCACATACTGATAGATCAAAGCAATGGCAGCCGCTAACATTTTTCCAGTTAAAATTCCCCCGCATGTATACACCAATGGTGCAGAGTTTGTGGGAAAAACAGGCTGTAAGTTGTTTCCATACTTTATACTGTTGTGCTGCAGATGCTGCCTGTATGATTGGCTGACTATGATGCATTCCACCTGCCAGCTATGTTATTTGCACTTTATTGCTTTAATTCTGCTATTTTTCTTTTTTTTTTTCTTTTTCCCCTTCCGATTTCCTCCCCTTCTAATTCCTGAGGTATGCTGTGTAAACCCAGTACCCAAATGTAAATAGTCATGGTATTTCTGTTTTTCTTTCTTTTTTTAGACTTTTAGACCAGGTTCACGCCACACAAACCCACTTAGCTTATGTAAACTGTAAGAAATCTCCCTCTCCTGGGTGAGAACATGCTCCTCAGTTCATGGAATAAGACAATGCAGCCTCAGATACACCTCCTTGCTTAGCTGTCCTTAACTAAGCTTATCTCTGCAACTTAGGTCTCCAATGTGCTTACAACATGCCTTATACACCCTCTTTTCATGTCTGTTGTTCTTCCTAGTTACACCATTGTGCTAGAGCACCTAAATGGTTAGGTGCAGTTTGTGACTTAGAAGATTTTTGTGATTCAGTAAATGTCCCCTCATTTGTATTCCCCATTGCCTTGGTCCATAGTTACTGCACTTACACAGAGCCTTTCCCTTTGACAACCACTGTTCCCTGGTATCATTTTCATTCTGCATGCCATAGACTATAATGGCAAAATGCAGATTTCCCTTAACTCATTCACTCCAGTGCAGCTCAGAAAAAGCTGCCTGATTAATTCCACCATAGAAACAACAGTGCAACCTGAGCTCATTTTTAGAAAATTCATTTCTAATACCATACAGAAAACAAATGTTCATAACTCTTTAACTATAAGAGCTAGACTAAAATGTAAACACAAAAGTTGTTCAGCTGACACTCACCTTTCCAACAGTGTAAATGTTGATAGTGCATATCAAAGTCATTATTAAATATTTGGCAAGGAATGTTGATACTGTGCATATTTTCTATCTTTTTGGAAAAGCAAAGCACAATATCTTGGTCAATGTACTATGTAGACCCATACAATTCTTTTTAATTTGTTAGTATGAATGTCCACTTTAAAATTATATCATAACTATTACTGGGTGATGCTCCTTTATGGAGACATTCACAATAATATGATTAATATAATATTTCTCATCATTGATAAATAAACAAAGCATACTATCTCATCATCTGTAACAGACAGAGCCTACATATCAGTGTAGAAGTTGTGTGTCTGAATGTCATCTTCAAAATGCTGCATCATTTTTATGATCACCATGCTCCCTTGCAAAGATAATGAGAAGTATTGGAAATGTATCATTTTCATAATTGTACAAGGCTAAACAAACTGTGATATCTGTACATGTGCACATTGCACAGACAAAGTTCTTTTGCCATGTTGTAAGCAGTAACACTGTCTTCAAAATGAGGTATTACTTGGCACACTGACATGCTCCCTTGCAAAATTATTTACCAACATATGAAAAAATATATAATTTCCATAACCTAACTCCAAAAACAAAACTTGATATCTGCACATGTGTACAGCATACAGGCACAATTATTTTACCATGTTGGAAACAGCAATGTTGTCTTCAAAATGAGGCATTACTTAGTACATTCAGATTCTCCTTTGCAAAGTCATTTACCAAAATATGAAAAAAATCATAATTTCCATAACCTAAGTCCAAAATAAAATTTGATATTTGTAAATCTGTACAATGTATAGGCGCAGTTCTTTTACCATGTTGGAACTATCAATATTGTCTTCATAATGAGGTATTACTTAGCACATTCAGATGCTCCCTTGCAAAGTTATTTACAAAATATGACAAAAATCATAATTTCCATAACCTAAGTCCGAAACAAACTTTGATATCTGTACATGGCACATCATACAGGGACAGTTATTTTATCACTTTGGAACTATCAATACTGTCTTCAAAATGAGATATTAATTGGCACACTGATATGCTCCATTGCAAAGTTATTTACCAAAATATGAAAAAGAAAATCATAATTTCCATAACCTAAGTCCAGAACAAACGTTAATATCTGTACATGTGTACAAAATACAGGGACAGTTATTTTACCAAGTTGGAATTATCAATACTGTCTTCAAAATGATGTATACTTAATACATTCAGATGCTCTCTTGCAAAGTTATTTACCAAAATATGAAAAAAATCATAATTTCCATAAACTAAGTCCTAAACAAACTGATATCTGTACCTGTACTTGTAAAAAGAAAAAGCAAGGTAAGGACCACCACTCCACTAATGAACCCAGGACAAGCATTGGGCTTCAGTGGCGGGCAAAGCCATCTGATCTATCCAATAGCTGTGCTGGCTACCCACTCAGACAGCTGATACCACTGCAGTCTCACGACCTCCTTCAGTGTCAGCAGTTTGCATTACCTATACCTTTTCTCTTTACATGTGTCCATTCAGCAATCGACCTAAGGGATCAAGTTCTGTATTAGTAAGCCCTTCCTGTTATCTAAACTCTACACATGCCTGATAAAAGCAGACTAAAAAAGATGTATTGCAGGATGGTCACTGACATATTAGATTGTACATAGTAGCACTCCCCTGAAACAGTTGTTCTTTCTCAGCATCCTCACCAGCTCCTTACCACAGTTATTTGCCAAACTCAGAAAAATATATTTTACACAACACATTTCATAATAGAGTTTTACTTATTATACTGGTCCTACTTGGTCATGGGTGTTTTTCATTCTTTTCACAAGCTGCATGTTCCCAGTCCTGCATAGCTCTCCTCAGGCCATTGTGGAGGTCAGTCAAGAACAACGCAATACCCTCCTCAGTTAGGTGAATACCATCCCTTCTGAACAGGTGAACAACTTCTGTGGTGATGCTATCATGGCAGATTGTAGATCCACCAAACCTGTGCATCAAGCCATGCATGAACCCATTCTTTAAATGTCTGGCCTTGTGAGCTGCCCTTTAACTGTTTGCTGTTTTCCATATTTGTCGAGAAATTATATCAGACCACACAAAATGACAACATGGCCACCACGACTGCAGGTGTTCAAAAATTGCTCTAATTTGAAACCATAGCTTTCCGAGTAGTTGACTAATCATATCATTCTCTCCAATGTGCAGCACAAGGATGTCAGGCTCAGGGTTGATGGAACACTTCTCTTCCAGCAACTGCAGTACTCCGCTCCAATGCATACCTCTTCTTGTAATTAGGTATACCTTCACACTGGATGTGGGAAAGCTCAAGTTGTAGTGGTTTTCAGTTTTGGAGGCATGGCTGGCAGCCCAGTGAATGTAGGAATGGCCACATACCCACACTCTCACTTGTCATTCTCCTGCTCATGAAGCCATGTCAGTGTCAGAAGGCAGATGAACCTGTAAAGGAAAGAAAATACAAGCACATTACTACTGATGTTTGACAGATGTATTGGAAGACTACATATATATGTATATCATAATGCATTACCTGGTTAGACCATCCAAATCTTCACTCCTATCCACAGGGGCATTATTCTTTTCATAAGGTACATCAATGGTAATGATGCTGCAGAGGTACATACCCACCACCTGAGAAAACACCAAATTACACACACTGACTGACAAGGGGGCACAGAAAGGGCACATGTAAATGGAAAAAGCAGGGTAAGGACCATGACTCCACTAATATGCTGAGGACAGGCATGAGGCTTCAGCTTGTGGGCATGTTAAGTATCTCATACCAGTGCTGGTTACACACTCAGACTGCTGGTAGCAGCAATGACTCCCAATTGCATGCAGTGCCAGCAGTTTGCTTTACCTCTGCCTCATCCCATAAGAACCAGAACAAGTACAGCCACCATTTGCAGGCCTTTCTGGCTGTGGGATACTGTTTCGTGAGCTGATCTGCTCATTCCACCCCATTCATGTAAGTATTATACATGTTTACAACTAGTGGGCATGGCACCAATGCCTTTGTTCCATCTCACTTTCTCCTGTGTGTGCTGGAGACTGACAAGGTTGGGTTACTGTTAGTTGCCAGAAGTTATACTTGGTTGCTATCCTTCCATTCAGTAGCCAGCAGTGGTCCACTCTGCAACTGCTTGTAAGTAGAGACAGCTTTTAGGACTACACAAGAGAATGTGTATATGAGATAAGCATGCTAGAAAAAAACTACTGTAATTGGGTTCTAGCTGTTGTATATACATTCTCTAGTTCATTAATTAATGTGTTTTTCTGGCAAATCACAGAGGACGTAAGCCTGTAAATAATACCATATCTATTCATATCCTTGATAAAATATATTCTAGCACAAATCCTGTTATTCTAGTTGTTGTTGTTGTGTCTTTTGGCTTATCCTGGTTAGGGGTCGCCACAGCGAAACTCCGGTCCACTAATGTTTGGTAGTGGATTTTTATGTGCCGAGTAATCAGCCCTGATGCACAGCCTTCAATGAAGGCATGCCCATTCACGCATGGCTCCACACAGAAGACGCTCTAGCTGAGAATCAAACTCGACAACATCTTGCTGTGAGGTGACAACGCTACCGCAGCACCACTACCGCGGGTCACAAATCCTGTTATTCTAGTAACTAACTTAAAAAAGAACTTTGTTTGTGTCTTTCAGCTTTTCCCAGTTACGGGTCGCCACAGAGGAACTCCGGTCCACTAATGATTGGCAGTAGAGTTTTACATGCTGGCTTGCTGGGCCTAATGCACAACCTTCAATAAAGGAATGCCCGTTCACACATGTCACCACACAGAAGACATTCTAACTGAGAATCGAACGGGCAGCGTCTAACTGTGAGGCGACAACACATTTAAAATGTATGTCCAGATTTTGCCCCATATATTTGTTATAGTTCTTGAAATTGTAAAAATGAAAGAAATAAACTGGTATGTGGGGGGTTTGCAATGACTCCAAGTGGAGAAAAACCCAAAGCTGGCTTGTGCATTCATCAATGTGATAATGACTTCTACTTATGTGAATAACAGTGACAGCTGCTGACAGTTTGGCCTGAAAAGTGATAATGCCTCAGTGATATATTGTAACTGCACTTATTGGTAATGTGCTAATGACCTACATTTCATTACTGCAAAGCTAAGAGTGCTCAGATACAGGTGATAATTGCTCCACAAAACCTGTTGAATAGGGATTCATTATATTACCTTGTGCAGCTGTTATGTAACACAGACTCATTATCATCAGCAAGGACAAGACCTGAGTAATTCAGTAAAAGACTATATCACTTAGGTATTAATGAGCCCTTCCTACCACCTAAATTCCACACATGACTGACAAAGCCAAGGAAAATGCCCAAAATATAGGGTAGCTCCATGCTGGTAGTAGTCAGCAAGTAATTACGGTTATCTCGCTCATGCAACTGCTGAGTATAATCAGAAATACAATACAGTAACACAAGCAAAAGTGTCAAACTTATCTGGCTGATCCATTTAAAAGTATTAATTCATGTTATCTCATCTAACCATTCCCTCTAAGGCAGAAATATTGTCCAAAATATATGGGTGACCAATGCCAAGAATCAGAGAAGAAGCCAAGATCAAACCTAAATGTTGCATGAAAGCCGTGAGCGTTTTTAACAAGTGTTAGAAGCCAACTGACACAGGTGTAAAGTATGGAATATGAACACAGAGTGGTGTGACCAGTACTACAGTATAGCATCTAGTGCTGCTCCCTGACCTGGCACCTGTCAACACTAGGGTGAAGAACAAATACGAAATAGGTTAATTCTCCAACCATGTATACATATATTTTTATATATATATTCTCATATATTTCTATTTTTATGTTAAGCCATCATGAATAGTATAAACAAACTTACATACACATTTAATACGGTTTTATATCACATTAATTTATGTTATTATTAAGAATGCATCTCATAAGTATTAATTTTATGTTTGTAGTGTTTTTGGATATAAACTGTAATGATGCTTCAACAATGTTTTTATTCAGAGTTGCATTAGAAGCTTAATACTTGATCAATATTATTACTAAGACTTTAGTCTAAATGTTCAATGATTGTTTAATTGATTAATTGATTAAAAAGAGAGTAACGCATTTTTTAGACACTCATTGATTTGCACCCACATGTCCATTAGGTTCTTTGTTCTTGAGCGAATCAACCAAGATCCCAGAGGGGGTGACTGGGAGAATCGGCTTGAGAACAGAGAGCTGATATGGCAGCTTAAGTTGGACGCCACAAGATTCCCTGGGATGAATGATAGTGTTAGTTTAACTAGCGTGCTCAAAGCAAGAAGGGACAAATTATAAATGGTTGGTGCATTGATGTATTTTGATTCAGAATTTTTAATAATTAATCTATTTTTATGTCTATTTTTATTTCTTGATTTTTTAATTATTACAGTTGATCCTTCATGATAACGTACATTAGAATTTAAAGTTCTATAAGTCTTGTTTAATAAGACACATGGCACAGTATCCACACATTTTTAAATTTCATAGTCTAGTGTATATTATTATATATATGTATCTATCTAATGTATCCGGCTTGTTTGTTTAAATCGATTAGTGAGCTTGTATAGGGGATACATTTAGTAAGAGGCATGGTGCTGTATGAATTGTCCCCCAAATAATGTATAAAAAAGATGCGATCAATATATCAGTATCAAATAGGTTTAATATAAAAATTTTTATTTTACCCGGTGTCTGGGGACGCACAGTATTGCATGCACAGAGTTTTAGGATGAAAAGCACGCTTGCACTTTAAACAAAACTACACTATAAGTGTATTCTAATGGTTTAGCTTTTTAATTGCTTGTTTCAACTGAATTATCAATTAATTATTCAATGGACATAATGATTGTAAATTAATTGGCCTATCTTTTAGAGTATATTAACTGCATGGCCACACAGTCATTGTAACTTGAAAAAGCCTGGGATACGCCAGGCGAAAGCACTCGTTTTGTATCGTAATTGTGGATTATTAAAGAAGCTTTGTTTTTTACTACGAAGACTGGTTCCTGGTATTTCCATTCTGGATAGCCAAGCAGCCTTAAGTTTGGTTAACAAGGCATTTTTTCTTGTGCTTTCATTCAACATCAGTGGTTTTTGGAGTGTCTAAAGGTCTATGGCATCTTGTCGTCTGGTGGTTTCTTCTTGATTAATTGATTGCTTGATCATGAACTTCCCAATTAATGAAAATGTTTATAATGCCAGTGTTTCATTTGTTAAACTAGATCTGATGAAGCGTACCGTGGGAGTACGCGAAAGCGCTCATATTTTATAAATAAATTTGAATTTTATTTTATTTTGTCGTGTTGGTCCACCTCCGTTTTTATATCCAGAGTATAGGAAGTATCTGGGACAGGAATCTATCCCTCCAGCATGTCCTGTTTATTGTGGTGACAAGGTTTAGGTCCCTAGAGCATGTAACTTGGAGGGATTGGGATTTCTTTAGGTGTAGCATGTCCAGCAGCTCTGGGTTTGACAGCTTTATATGTTAGGCAGATATCACCTCAGAGTAGGCGATATGCTACGGAGTAAAGCTGGAGTTTTTTGAGGCAGTCAGTGTAGGGCATTTGTTTGAGGTCAGTAATCCTCTTTGTGAGGTACTTCTGTGGCCTTTCCAGCTGCTGCAGATATCTTGTGAGGTACATTCCAAAAGGGGCATTGTACTCTATAATGGGTCTAATGAGTGACGAGTAGTGGGGAACAATGACCACTTTTTTCCTGGATGAGAACCCTTTTATGATGAGGTGTGCCATATAGAAGGACTTCCTGACTACTGTGGCGATGTGACTATCAAAGAAGAGACTACTGTCTACCTGGGTCCCAAGGTCTCTTATCACGCATTCGGTGTTAAGTAGATTGCTGCCTATGTGGTAGTTCATGGGTACAGAGATTTTACCAAAGGGGATGACACTGCACTTTTTGGCATTGAGCTTGAGGCCATGGCTCTGACACCAGGCATTTGTCTCAGTGAGGGCCTTCTCTAGGATGTCCACATCATTTGGGGACTTGACTATGGCTCCTAGTTTGCAGTCATCTGTGAACTTCGTCAGCCAGTGGCCTATTGTGTTAGCCTGTACGTCAGAGAAGTAGATACCAAAAAGGAACCCTGTGGCACTCCACTTGTCACTGCCTTGAGGTCAAATTTGGAGTCTGCAACTTTCACAGTGTGGTTTCTGTCAGTGAGCCAGTTGGCAACCCATCTTGTGATGTAGGGATTTATACCTAGTTTAGTGAGTTTAGCTATAATTCCAGAATGGGGGATGGTGTCAAAAGCCTTAGCGAGGTCAAGATAGGCTGTGTGAACCACCTTATCCTCATCTACGGCTTTGGTGACTGCTTCAAAGAAGATGATCAGGTTCAGGAGGCATGATCTACCTTTCACAAACCTGAACTGGGTGGGATCCAGAGTTTGGAGGTTACCAGTGTCTTTGTTTATGAGTTCCATGATGATACATTCCATGGCCTTGCAGACCAGGCTTATCAGGCTAATAGATCGATAGTTCCCGGGGTCAGTGGTGGCTCCCCCTTTGTGGAGTGGGATAACTGTTGCTGTGCACCATTCAGTGGGCACAAAGCCTGATGTGAGGCTATTATTGAACATGGTGCTTAAGTGGAGAGCCAGTTCATTCTGAAGTTCGTGTAAAACGCAGCCTGGGATGTTGTCCGGTCCCATGGATGCTGTGTTTTTTGCTTTAGAGAGTGCAGATTTTACCTGAGTAGTTGTGATTACAGGGACTCTGCATTCTTCCTGTATAGATATGGGCCCTTTAGGGGGTGAGAGGGGGGTAAAGTTAGCACTGAACCAATCTGCCAGGATGTTGGCAATATCAGTTGATTCTGTAATTTTCCTGCCTTTGTGCTGTAACTCAGAGCAGATCTGGGTGTTGCCATCTAGATTCTTGACATAGCTATAGAATGCTTTGTGGTTGTCCTTGGATTTAGTGGTGATTTTGTTTTCATATCTAGCTTTGGAGGATCTTATAAGGGATCTCAGTTTCTTACTGAGGCTGACCAGGGAGCTCCTCCGCTCATGGGATTTTACTCTCTTTTGCAACAGTTTCTTCCTTCTGTTGTACAGTTTGTTTATGGCAGGGTACCACCAGGTTGGCTTCCTTTTTTTGGAGGATAGCATCTTGGTTCTGTTTGGGATAGCACAATCCATGCACTTGTGTAAGTGTTTATAGAGTGCATTTGTGCAGGATTCAGCAGTTGTAACTTTATTGTCCATCTGCATGGGTGTCATGAAGTTCACCACTTCTGTCTTAAGAAGCATGAAATTGGCTTTGGAGAATTTTTTTACTGTGGTTGCCTTAATGGGGGGTGGGGGTGGGATGTGGATATCAAGGGTGATAAGCTTATGGTCGGATCAGACCAACGAGGAGCTGACTTCAGGTGTGGAACACTGGTCACTCATGTTGGTAATGACTAAGTCTAGGATATTGTTGCCCCTGGTGGGGGTGTGGATAAGTTGATCTAGGGCATTGGAGTTTATGCATTCCAGAAAGCGTTGAGCTAAGGAGTTGGTACACGAGTAGTCTTCCCAGTTAATGGTGAGGTAGTTGAAGTCGCCCATTATTAGGGTGTTTGGTTGAACCCTAATATTTTCCAGTACATCAAGAAAAAGAGGATTGGGAATCCTGGGGCATGGTGGTGGATCTGTAGCAAGCTACAATTTGGATTGCAGTTTTGCCCAGAGTTAGTTGCTCTTGGATAACCTCAGATGCATTATGCTGAGCAACTAGCCTGGAAGTGTGGATATCCTTAATGAATATGGACACACCTCTGCCTTTGGTGTTTCTGTCCAGGTTACATGGCCAAAAAGTGTGGTATGAGTTATAGCCTGGTAGTGCAGGGGTGCTCTCTGGAGCCTTGAACCAAGTCTCAGTCACTGCACAGATATCGATGTTCTCCATTTTAAGGAGTGCCTCGAGTTAGTGCATTTTGAGATTTAGATTTCTAGCATTGAGTAGCATTACCTTCAGTTTTTGTTTGCCTGTTCCTGTTATGATGGTGAATTTGTTATTTGAACCCTGCCTAAAAAAGGCACTATAGGGCCAGCAAGAGCCTTAGCCAGTATCCGGAATCCTAGGGGTGACAGGTGTAGGCCATCTGTGGCAAAGCATCATGGTCTGTCGACCATGTCATTCCAAGCAGACAGATACTGGATCCCCTTAGAATGACACCAGAAGCTTAACCAATTGTTGAAGTCAATAATTTTGTCCTTGTACTGCAGTATCATTCTGGGCGATGGCAGAATGCTACTCAGAGCTAGGGTCATACCTGCCTGGGCTACAAGATTGGAGAGCTCTTCCATGTCTCTTTTCATGTAGTCCAGGGAGGTACATCTCAGGTCATTCACACCAACATGGACAATGACTGAGTCATATTTGTACATGGTGTGGAGTGACCTAAGTGCGTGGGTTATGTGGCGGATCCTGGCACCCGACAGGCAGCTGACAGTAATCTTCTCCTTGTCTAGCCTGGTGAGTGGGACATCAGTGTGCCTGACTATAGAGTCACCTATGACTAGTGTAAGGGTATGTTGTTTTGCCTTATTCGCTGTGGTTGAGTGGCACACTGAGTCTGTGGGCTATGTGTCATTTGGGTTGTGTTGGGGAATGGAGGTTGCTTGCATTTCTGCTTTGGAGGTCTCTGTTGCTTAGCCAGATTATTATTGAGAGCCTCTGCAAATGTTTTTGTGTAAGGTTTCTGCTACAGACCTACCCTCTATGACAATGTAGTCTCCTCACCCCAGTAATGTCCACCACAACATATTAGAAAGGGTCCCGAATCTACAGGAAGGCCTTATATATTGTACAGTGGTTGCATGTCATTGGCTGATGATACTGCAAATCAGCTGTGTTAGTTGCAATTAGCATCTCAGACCCAGAGATTGGTTTAGAGGCAATCACTTGCTGATGAAAAGTATGTTTAAAAGGCAAGCAGCTGGCAGCTGGCTATGGGATGGGGAACCAATCTGTATGAGTCTTTCCTCACACAGAGAACATCTTTGTGAAAACTTTACTATCACCACATATCAACAGAGGAGTACTGTTACCATCAGGTATGTAACTGATTTTGTGTACAATAGGATGCAGATGGGTGAATAGATGTACAGGGAATAGGGATTACAGCATTAAGCTTGTCGAAGTCCTGCGATAATGACATGTCTTTGATCTCCTGCTGTCTTACACCTACACAGGATCTACAATACATCAAGGGTGCATTGTTTGTTGTCATTGTGGCACTCTGGTCTCGTTGGACTGTCCCTTTATAGTGGTTGTAATAGCACATGGCTAATTGTGTAGCATTGTTCACGTGACATATTATCGAGGAGTTACCCATAGGGAACACACCACAGTAGACCTGTTGTAGAGTGTTGGGTGTATGATCATACAGCAGTATCTGTCATGGCACACAAAGGAATACCTGACTATTGCTACTATCTCAGTTGTATCCACACACTTAGCATGTTTGCACACTGTGGAGTATGACATATGTGAGCAAGCAGTGGATAGTGCCAGCCATTTTGTCCTTGCTGTATCTCTACATAGTGTACTTCTGTTTTTGTGATCCTGTAATGTGTTCCTCCTTTGTTGCCTTTCAGGAATCATGAATCCTAGACTCTATGCACCCTTCTCTGATGTGGAAAAGGAAATTATACTGGAATTGCTAAGGCAACATCACCACATCCTACTGTCCAGAGTTTAGAATCTACCACAGATTTTCTAAGGTTCACTTTAGATTTTTCTTATGATAAAGTGGACTTTTTGGATAAAAGTATAACTAAGGACCATATAGGCTCTATATCCACCTCACTCTATAGAAAATCATGCTGGAAGAATGCACTCTTACACTATACCAGTATGCACCCCAGATTTGTGTTTTCTAACATTGTCAAGGGACAATTTGTTAGAATTACTAGAATCTGCAAGGATTCTCTGAATATGCAGGAAGAATTGGACACTATGCATATGTTATTTACAGATAGAGGTTATAATAGCTCCATGGTTAATAAGATTAGGGATTTAGTCCTAAATGGAGTAGGAAATGGCAATGGCAATACAATTAGAAATTTTAATGGAAAGAGGAAGATGGTGAGTGGTCCCAGGGTAACTTTTGTTACCAGGTATAATAATGACAATAGTAAAATAGCAGACATCATTAGGAAAAACTGGCAAGTACTAGCAGTTGACCCTATGATTTTGAATATCGTAGGACCCACCCCTAGATTCAGTTATAGAAACAGCAAAAACCTCAAAAGAATTTTATGTAGAGAACATCTCCATATTGAACAAGAAAGGCCTAGGACAACTAGACTGGGTACATATCATTGCAACAGATGTAAAATGTGTAATTTAATTGTAAATGAACAGCATTACATTCATCCTACTATTGATTATACATTTAGTCCCATGTTTCATGCCAGCTGTGACAATGAAAATCTGATTTATTTAGCAACTTGTATACAATGCACAGTGTTTTATGTGGGCATGACCTCTAGGAAGTTGAAAGCCAGGAGGTATAATCACATTTATGATATAAGAAAGACAAATCAACAGAATGCATTAGCTAGGCATGTTATTATCCATGCTAATCATAGCTTCAGATTTAGAGTGTTGCAATTGGTAAAGAAGAATAGGAGGGGTGGGAACAATATGAATTACTTAGAATTTATTGAACTTTGTTGGATATTTAAGCTAAGAGCCCACGTAGACCCTGGCCTCAATCAATTCATTAGTATTAAGCCAGTGCTTGATGCTCGCAAATAGTGATATTGCGGGCTCAGCACGATTGATTATATTTGATATATTTTATTTTAAATGTTTGATTGTTATGCTAATAATAGATATATATGTTTATATCTCTTGAATTTATATACACATTACATGTGTATTGGTTAATATTCTAGATGTAATGATCAAATGGCATTCATTTTCTTTTTTCTTTTTTCCATTTATCGTCTTTAATGTCTTGATTATTTATATGTATATGGGTGTTTATGTTTACTTACATATGAGTTAAGCAGGATTAAGGGACTTTAAATAAAGTATAAATGGATAAATGTTGATACATTGAACATTTACATAATAATAGTTACATATTTTAATGATACGCACATATACACATTGGGCAGGATTCACGAAGCCTCCGTGTAAGAGATACATGGCTTACACGGAGGCTGCAGTTAAACGGTGTGACGTCGGCATGTCATGCATATGCATGAGGGCATGCTGAATCACACCGAAGGCTAACATGGTCCATGGAAGACAGTAGGGGGCGTGTCCGTAGGCCGAGCCCTGCAAGCGGACACGCCCCCAGAAGAGTAAAATTGCCCAAAGTAAACACCCACGACAGAGGCCATGGAAATGTGAATAAGCACAACACAACACATGCCCACACAGACTATGAACATAAAATATATAAATGAACATGTCATATATTTTTTTTAAATCGTAAAGATGTTTGCCCGTGAGTGCGCTTGTTAGTCGTAGCTTAGCCACAGTTAGCAGTCAGTGGAAAAGGATATAAGAACTAAATATGCAAAGTAAGCCAAGAAGCAATAGCGTAGCGGTAGAGACGTCGGCTGAAGAGCAGGCATTCATGATTCGAGCCCCCACAACACCAATTTTTATTTTTAGTAAAATAAGCATGAAACAAGTCCCTGACAAACATGTACACATATAAAATTATAGTTCATGTAAAATGTAATGAAATAGTCCATTTATTTTGAAGAAATGTGAGATAAAATAATAAAAAATGCCAGATGTGCCTATAGCTGAGCTACAGTTTAACAAGGTGAGTGCATCTGCCCGTAGGTGAGCAGTGGTTTAACAGATGTAAAATGAGTGTCCAAAGGTGAGCAGTGGTTTAACAGGTGCAAAATGAGTGCCCGTAGGTGAGCAGTGGTTCAACAGGTGCAAAATGAGTGCCTGTAGGTGAGCAGTGGTTTAACACGCTGAAACTGTGCCCCCCTAGCTGAGCTGAGCGTAATATGCGTGCTGACAGCCAAATGACACGTAAACCAGTGTAACCCATTTGCGCAGAGCTGCGCACCGCACCACCAAGCTAACCGACGGGCAACGTTGAGCAAGCCGTATCAAAACTGCCTTTACACAGACACACCCCTCAGCCTGTCTAGACAGTCATAAAAAATAAAAAGCAGTGGCCAGGTTCGAACCCAGGATACTATGCACCATAGTCAAGGTACTGAACCACTAAGACATGACAGCAGTACCTATACATGCAGTAATAGCAAATATATAGGAATGAATACAAAGTGGAGCATGACAAAGCAAGTTTTGTGAAGTTGATACAATTCCAAAATGGCCAATCACAGATATGTGTGGGAAAAATGGCATATATAAGCCCCATAGGCGGGAATACACAGCATAAACAATTGTAGAACTGACTTGCAGATAGAATGTCAGGACTAGGTGAGGGTAGTTGCTTTCGAGCACAGAGGTGGGGCGTTGAGGAGTCCAGATACATTGTCTGGCTCCTAGTCCACAATCATGAGGCCCAACTCATGCAGGGCCAGGTCCTGTGGGGAGCATATATGGCTGAGGCGTGGGACCGGTTGGCTCATGATCTCACCAGTGCCACAGGGATTCCAAGGACTGGTGAGCAGGTTTGTCACCACCATGCGGACCTGAAGAGATGCAAGCAGGACCAATTGAACCTTTGGATCCAGGAGGCCTGGCAAATGCCCAACGCCCCACTACTGAGTAAGTTACATTTAATTATGTATGGAAGAAATTAAACTAGCTGATATTATGGAGATGTGTATTCCAATACTACTTCATTTATATTACAGCTGCAGGTGTCCGTTCTGCGAACTGCAGAGCCTATGGCGATAGGCTGGTATGGTTGCGCCACCAGGCAGGTCAGTAATCCTCTCCCAGTAACTGTAAAGAAATATAAAAGTATGACAGTTAGCAAAAGAGTGCAGTGTAGTCACTAAGTAATAGAATGTGCAAGTAACAGTGTAAGAGTGTTTGCAAGTATTGCTTGATTACAAAAGTGTGTTGCAGTCTGTAATCCAAACAGAAAAATGAAAATGTCTGAAATAAAGTCTGAAATAAAGATGCCCCACCTGTAATATAATAGTACACAACCTGCAGCAGGCTGAAAAGTACAGCTGCAGAAGATGAGCAAATCACATGTGTGAAATATACCCCTGTTGAAATACTGAAACATGACAGAAGTGAGACTGCTGGAAAGGATTGTAATAACTACAGGTAAAACATGTCAATAAAGCCTAGAAGTAAGTACCATCCTGAATAGTAAAATGAAAACAAGTGAGAGAGTGTGAGAAAGAGTTATGAATCCACCAATAAAGTAGTAATAACCCCTGAATAAAGTATACTGCAGTCAGTACAGAATGAAATAAATGTGAGAAGCAAAACTAAACAGCGAAATCTGTTCAAAGTGTTGCTGCAGCTGGAATGTGTATCCCAAAATCTGGATATGTTGCTCTCAGTCTGCAATATGCAGATAGTATGATTGTCTGACATACCAAACATCCACAGTTGTCTATAGCTATATAAAGCAAATGTAGCAGGATGATGTAGCTGAACAAAGCCAGATATGAATGTTTATGAAGAACAATAACATGTATATTGATGTAGCAGTAACAGTCCTATCACCAAATTGAAGTAGTTATCATATAGGAAACTGTAGTTAGAACAGTAGTGTGTATATATGTGCAGCTATTAGAAATGTACAGCATATGTATTGGTATTCGAAGGTGTTAATATTATTTTCTTCACCCCACCCTATAACCACATATAACCCATTCCACATGAAAATGGTATGTGCAATCACAATTAACACCCCTGGACATTTGTCCTGTTGGGTCATAAATATTTGCATGTCCGTTGATGCATCTGCCCTGTTCATACATCCAAACCTGATGGCCTGTTGCCATCAATCAACCCTGCA
Organism: Protopterus annectens; assembly: GCF_019279795.1. NCBI lineage: Eukaryota > Metazoa > Chordata > Ceratodontiformes > Protopteridae > Protopterus > Protopterus annectens. The sequence continues at coordinate 1,514,497,011 of NC_056728.1, forward strand.
TGTTGTTGGACTGTGTATTGCTGTTCAAATTATGCATGTGTTATGCTCGCTGTTCAATGGTGTGAATATCTGGGTGTTTGGTTAATGGGAATACTAATGCATGCTGTTACAACTAATTGCGAATGGTATTATATGTTACTAACCCAAACTGTCATGACATAATGCAAAACATAGGACGAGAGGGAAGGCGGGTTCCAGCGGACCCACCTCTCCCACCTCAGCTGGCGAGTGCACCTGGCACTAGTGCCCAGTCTGGACCCTCCTCCGGTGGCTCTGTGCCACCTGCGGGTGAAAACGCTGCAGGGGATGGGGCTCATCCCCCCTCTGCAAGTGTGGCCGGAGGAGAACCACCACTCACCTTCCATAGCGTCCGGACTATGGTGCATAGGGAGATCCGGGACTCTGTTCTTGGGCCCCTACGCCAGCTTGAGGCACAGGTGGCACAACTTACGGGCATGCCTGTTGCCCGGCCTACACAGCCCCCAGCACAGCCCCGTCCTGGGCAGTGAAGGAACAGTGGTGACTGCCCATGGGTGGGGATATCAGTTCCACTGTTGCCATCTGTGGGCTCATGGGCTCTGGATATCCAAACATCCGTCCCCGTCAATTGTGTAACCCCCAGACATGTGTCATACACTGCCCCTGTATGCATCTTGTTTGTCTTGTCTGTTGACCTACCCAACCTACCTCCCCAGCTATACTGACTTCCTTTACCTGACATACCACTCTCACCTGAAAAAAAAAAAAAAAAGGGCACTCTGTACCCACAAAAAATTATGCCCCATACATAGCTGCCCATTCCGCACACATGTCTGCTGGACATGGAAACTATCAATTACAATTGGCTGTACAACAAGTATTATTGTTGTCCTGACACCTCTCTCAGGGGTGGAAGGTTTCAAATGTCACACCAAATTACATACATATGCACAGCTGTTGCTGATGAAGAAATGGGCAGCTATGGGCCTTACCTACATCCCTCCTGCAAATCCCAAGCTTGTTTCCCTACTGTCTTACCCTCTTTGTGACCCCTTTTCACCACTTTCCTGTCTCCCCATTTTCATTTCTTTCAAAGAAAATAGCGCGGGTGTGCGCCAGAGTAAGCACTGTTAAGTGGTTGTAAGCGGGTGTGCGCGGAGCTGAATGCCAGTGTGCATGCGGGAGCTCCGCACAAACCAGCGCTAACCCGGTTACAACTGCTTAAAAGTGCCTTAGTCACTCTGATTGACAGGTCCTGTAGTCAGTTCAAAAGAAAAATAAAATCCCACTGTCAGTCCCGAACCCAGGACCTTGGAAACAGTAGTCTGCATGACCTACCACTAAGCCATGACTATTATACAAGACCATTGTGCTAAAATAAATATATCATGTAATAGTAGGAATTAATATGAAGGGAATATAGGATGTGTAGTACACAAAGCATGTCATTTAGAATTACTGTCAAAACTAGTGGATTTCCATAATAGTAGTGTATGAACAGAAACAGCCATGCTAGTTGGTAGCTAGTAGGTAATAATGTCAGTTAATGTACATATATAAATGTATGTATGTTTACATATATATATGTATATATATATATATATATATATATATATATATATATATATATATATATATAGTTGTAGGTGTCATTGTGCATACACACTTACTACAGGAAACAGGAGAGAGGAATGGAGAAATGTGAATCTATAACACAGCCTGAATCATGAGAGAGATACTAACCTTTACAATCACAGAACAGTGTCCACAGCATACCAGCATGGTTCCCGCCCTTACAATCTGAAAGGGCAACGCCTATATCACATACCCTTTTATAGCACTGTCCTGAAATCACAGTGAGAACTGCAATCAGTACATAACTGGCTGCATGCAATTAGCAAATGCTGGCTTACAATTGGTGCAGAGGCCATCACATGGACTTATGCAGATACCTACAAAAGCATCCTGTACTCACACTCCACACATGCAATACGTTCATTGCACTGTCTGGAGGCAGACAGAGAGAGAGAGAGAGACAGAGACAGAGACAGAGAGTGAGAGAAAAAAAAACACAAACAACAACAGACGGTACACACACTGAGTCTAAGCTGTCAGCAGTGACAGTAGCAAGCCGTGCCAGCAGCAGCAGGAAGCAGTAGTAGCGGTAACACAACCAGCTGCGACAAACACAGGTAATGTAAAGTAGCAGGTTAATAGTCTGCATACTGTGAACCCTCCATATGTGTCATAGGTCTGTATCTATAGCTATGTCCATGTGATATGTTGTGTGCACGTAGTTCCACCAAAAGGGGATGACTATACATTACATGTCAGTCAGTGTTAGGCCATGATCCTGGCAGCAGTTTTCTGTTGCAGTGAGGCCCATCTGTAGGATGTGTGTGTCAGCTAGTGTAATGACTATGGCGCTTAGTTAACAGTCATCTGGGAGCTTTGTCATCCACAACCCGCACATGTTCGCTTTTACATCTGAGAATTAAATGCCAAACAAGAGGGGTCCTAGGACAGAGGCCTATGGGATACCACATGTGACTGGCATTGAGTCTGACATGGCTCCTACAATATCGATATTATGGATTCTGTATGTCAACCAGTGTGCAACCCATCATGTGACATATGTAGTAACATGTAAGCTAATGAGCTTGTCTATGATGCCTGAGTGGAGTACTGTGTTGAAGGCCTTAGGCAAGTCCAGGTAGGCTGTATGGATTGTGTTGCCCTCATCAATGGCTGTAGTGACTGATTTGAAAGGTCAACCAGGTTCAAAAGGCAGGATCAGCCCATCACAAAGGCAAACTGGCCAGGAACAAGTGTCTGCAGGTACCCAATATCGCTGTATATGCGTCCCATACTGAATAATTCCATAGCTTAGCAGACCAGGCCGGTTAAGCTTATGGTGCGGTAGTTCCCAGGGTCAGTAGAGGTGCCTCCTTAGTGGTGTGGGACCACTGTTGCTGTATGCCAGTGTTCAGGTACATATCCTGTAGGTTAAATATCAGTCTTATATGCGGATGTATGTCCTCTTGGAGTTCACGTAGCACACATCCAGGGATACCATCAGGTCACATTGATGCTGTGTGTTCTGCTTTGCTGAGGGCGGCCCTCACCTGGACATGTGAGATGATAGGGAGGTTACATTCAGCTGTGATAAGTATTTCTACTTGTGGGGGAGAAGGAGGGGGGATACGTGCACCTAACCTGTCTGCAAGAATGTTGCCAATATCTGTGTGTTCGGTGAATGTTAAGTAGGTGTGTATTAACTCAGAGCATATCTGAGGCTTTTGGTCCATATGTGTAACATAACTGAAGAAGGCCTTGTGGTTATTTATAGTGTTCGTGGCCATTTCCCTCCCAGAGTAGGCCGTGGATGTTGTTATGAGAGACCGTAGCTTATTACCAGTGCTGACCACAGATGCCTTCCCTTAATGTGAATCTGCTCTGTCCTGCAGTAGCCTTCTTCTATTGTTATACAATCTGCCTTTGGCTGGGGTCCACCGGACAGGATGCCTAACCTTTGTGCATAGAGTCTGGGTTAGAAATGTGTGTGCATGTTCCATGCAATCTTTGGGATGTTCATGGGAAGCATTCACAAAGGGGTCAGCAGTGTGGGTTGTGGCTTCCACTGGCCCAGTGGGCTGCATGGATACCATCTCAGTCCTAACAAGTGAATAACTGTCTAATCACATACATATCAAAGTAGTCTACTGTGCTAATGGCGATGGTGGTGGTGGGATATGTATATCCAGGCCGAGTAACTTGTGTCCAGATCACACTAGTGGATGGCGTTCCACATACAGTACCTTGGTATGAACCCCCAGAGTGAGGTTGTGCATTGGACCTGTCGCAGTGTGCTGACCGATGGGGCATGCTACTATGTTGTATGGAATGTGGCAGGTATTGTTGCACAGGTGTTGGCTGAGCACTGATATCTGGCCATGTACTTGTGTATCCACCAAGAGACACACACATGCTACATATGGGAGTAGTAGTATATCACTACAGTTGAGTATCATGTATAGTATGTGTGCCATATATTGCTGACATAGTCTGCTGATATCCTGTTTGTGTTCTCTTCCAGGGAGATGGCGCGTCAGTGTAATCCTGCCTACTCTGCAGCAGAAGATGAGGAGATACACCAGAGCCTGGTACGGGATTATGACTTGCTGTTTTCCCGCACCAGCCAGAATCAGCAGGAGAGGGCTGCACTGTGGTAAGATCTTGTCCATAGGGTAAATGGCATTGGCACACATAATAGGACATATGAGCAGGTACGACATCACTGCAGTGATTTAATCAGAAATGCCCGTCAGTGTGCGTCGGATATCCACAAGCAACAGGTTGGCACAGGAGGTGGGGTGGCCACACATCCCCCCCTCACCAGACTGGAGGGGCTACTCCTAAGTGTTGTGGCTCCAGCCCCAGAAAAGCAACAGCAATACACCTGCATCATGATGGAGGCTGGATCCACACAGCAGCACGACATGGAGCGTGCAGGTAATATGCCATATGTACACTTGACTGTTCTGTACACTGTTATTTTATGCATGTGTAAGGTGTGTCCTTGGTATGTAGCTGTCAACATAGTATGCAATTGTGCAGGTGTGATATTGGCAATATCAGCAGGTGACGTGTGAAAGGCAACTGGTGTACTACTGCACTGTATCATATGCAGTATCAATGGCACAGTTGTGCCCACTGACATTAATCTCCTCATTTCTGCAGGTCCCTCCGGTGTTACAGCAAGGCAGGCCATCAATGCTGGTGAGTGTGTTTAACAATACCTATAATAGTCCTGATAGTGCTAGTAATACTAGTGTAACTCAGTAGTGCTCTGTGTGTATACTGCGGGGTGTGCATGTGTGCCTGTGTCCACGTGTGCATGTGTGCATGTGTGCCTGTGTCCACGTGTGCATGTGTGCATGTGTCCACGTGTGCATGTGTGCATGTGTACACATGTCCACGTGTGCATGTGTGCATGTGTGCATGTGCACATGCGTGCATGTGTGCATGTGTGCATGTGTGCAACTGTGCATGTGTGCATGTATGCACGTGTGCATGTGTGCATGTGTGCATGTGTGCCTGTGTCTATGTGTGCATGTGTGCATGTGTGCATTTGTCCACGTGTACATGTGTGCATGTGTGCATAAGTGCATCACTGGTAACATTGTGTGGACACTGTAAACTGTGTTTCCTGTCTTCCTCCCACAGGTTCTGGTGCTGCTCTGGTGTCCTGCAGCAGGGAACCTGAATCTGGTTCCACAGGTACTGGTAATGATGATATCTGTGTAATGGCACAGGAAGGTGTGTCAGGGTCCACCATTGGTCAGCCAATTGACAGTACACAGCTGTCAACCCCATCATTGCGCACAGTCATCCTGCCAGTACATCCTATGTCACCATTGTCCCTAGGTGATGGACAGGATACAGTGGGCATTGACCAGGGTAATGTGGTATCTGTGGCACATGCTTCCCCACACAGCAGCCATGGGCAAGGTCCTGCGATGGTACCACACAGACAGTTGCCCATGGGTTCACATGGGAGCATCCATGGGCGTACTGCCTCTGGCAGACATGCCCAAAGAAGTCTGTCAACCTCAGCTATGTTTCGAGCTGTCATGCAGGCACAGTCGCATATGGAAAGGTACACCAGACAGGGTCTGAGGGAGCTGAGAGCATGTCGCACAGCCATGACTGACAGTATGCGTGACATTGCGGATGCTATCCGTAATTTCACCGATGTCATAGACAGACGTTGTGGGGACATATTACAGCAGTTCCACAACCACAAGTCCATGAGCCAGGGCAATGGTGGGCAGTTGCGGCGTCGATGTGGCCATATGCCAGCAACAGCAGCAGCTGGCAGTCGGCACGGACGACAACAGGCCCGCGCACACCCCCATAGTGCCAGCAGCAGCCCCAGCAATGCTGGGTCTGTGCTGTCATCGGAACGCCCCAGGAGACCACGTGCACGTGGCTCTGGACAGTCCCAACAGGGACCTGTGTCCAGTCAACACACTCCCGCTTCTGATGACAGTACCCAGTCTGGCTTAGTACCAGATACGGTCTGTAGCACCCCTGCCAAGCACAGGTACCGTGTACGTGCCCACAGACACTGATCTGTATGACCTGCCAGGTGCAGTCTGTGGCTGTCCACAAACCCCTGTATATGGCAGCCATGAGGTGGAACTGTGTGCGTGCATACACACATGTGAAATGTTAACACCTAGGGCTACCACATACACGCAAACACTGCACCAACAGTGCCCCACCCTGTACTGCTGTCCCTCACCAACGCACATACACACACATGTCAATTGGTGGTATCAGTGGCAGACTCAGGCATACCTAATTCACACCCTGTGCATATGATGAAACTGTGCTACCTCCTGCAATCTCCAACATCAGTGCAGGAACAGGTAAACACGTTGCTGATGCACAGGGTGACTACATAGAAGTGTATTAGTAGTATCATGTTGGTAACAGTACAGTGTGCTGATATGACTGTGTGTATATCCCAGCATGCCTGATGCAGTAACCGCATGACTGTCCTGAATTGTTATCTGCATCCATAGTATGTACCAAAATGTAACAGCTGCACATTATTGCATACCGGTGGTAAGGATGTCAACAGATAGCCACATACATGGGTAGCACAGGGGGGAAGCTAATGCAAGTAGTGATACGCAATGATGGACATGTACAGTAATGGTGGCAAGTTGCCCACAACGACTATGCAATGTGGATGTTTGCGCATGTTGATATGTGTGCAGTACCAGTGTAATCCAAATCACAATTAACTATGACATAATATCAGTTCTACCATGGGCATCTGCGCTGTGCATTCCTGGGTACATGTTGATAGTGCCTACATATTTGCACTATTACCTAGTGTTAGTGTTACCCCTTTTTTGTTGTACAATGGACTACTTCCAGCCCTGCTTACTGCAGCTTTGTTTGCATGCATGTTCGCTTGGGGTTCCCTGGAACACTGCTTCCACCTGCAATGCAGAGTTACAGTGCTTCTGTGGACTCCTAGTGACATCTGCATAGCGTACGATATTTATGTCAAGTTTACACATGACAGAACGTCACTGTCTGTCCTGTTCGCATGTACGTTGCCTGTGACACATTGCACATGTCTTACCTGGCATTTACCCACGTGTGCAGTCATATATGCCAGTGCTATGAAACAGTAGCAGTACACCCACACATACACACCTTCAGTATGTTGTTCCCCATTGGCCCTATGTGTTGGTAATCACCATGGCAATCACACTACTAGGGTAGCATGTGCAAAGGTAACCTGTGAATCACCTCTGTGGTCCAGTTGTGGTTTATGTGAGTCATGTGGCAATGTCACAGTTGCCACATGTATGCAGTCAACCATCACCCCTGGCCAGGAACGTACAACACATGTGTGGGATGCCACCACATAGCCAATCTGGGGACTGAGCACTCTGAACCCAGTAATGCCATACCCTGTCAGGTGGCATGACATACTACAGTGACTACAATACCAGTCAGACATAGACCCACACTGACAGCAATCTGAACACACTGGGACATACTTGGAGACTCAGAATAGCATCCTGCCTGAGCATCACACACCTCCGCAGCTGGCACACAGGCATATGTTACGTCGGAACAGAGCACATGCCACACATGGCACACACATCCCGTGTGCCACACACTCACAGCCTGTAGGGCTACACAACACACCTGCTACAGATGTGTCAGGTACCTCTCTTGGCCGCTGCAGTGGGGTCCCGCTGAACAGGTTGTACATGGTGAAGGTCACAGTGATATGCCTGTGGGGCACTATGGTCCACCACAAAACACATGCATACAGGTCAGTCAGAGGCATGGACACATATGACTCAGTCATTGACCATGCCGCTATGGATGACCTGAGACATACCTCCCTGGACTACATGATAGGGAACATAGAAGGGAACTCTCAGCATGTGGCACGGGCCAGTATGAGCCTGATCTTGGTTGCCATCATACCCTCACCAGGTATGCTACCACTATATGTAGGAAGGGTGTTCTATGTCTACATTCTGCTCAATCTCCAATGTCATTCATAGGGTATCCACTGGCTGTCAACGTGTGCTTACATGCTAGGGAAGCCACAATGATTTGCGAGGGGCAGCTTGCACGTGACACCCATGGGCCAATGTGTATTGGCGAAGCCCCTTGATACACACATACTGCCTTATGCTGCAGGACACGGATTACATAGCCACCTCCACGGGTATCACACAGGATAGGACACTAACAGTGATGCTACACAACACCAGCAGTGTACACCGCAAGATGTATGCACTGGACACTGTCCTCAGCACGGCGAACTGCAATGTCTGTGCAGTACCAGAGTCCTGATTCACGGCTCACAGGTGCAACCCATCACTGCCAGGTTATACCTCATACCATGCCTGTCGTCCCCTACACATGTAACACACATGGACAGGGGGGTGGTATCCCAAGGCACCACAGATACACACACCTCCAGGTTGTTGGCTCAGCACAAAGCATCAGGGCCTATTCATGTGCAGCTAACATTGTGTCGGACTGCCGTCTGGTTCATAGCCTGGCACACACAACCCTCCCATACACAGGAAACCCACCTATCCTCCATAACAACACTGGCAATATGACAGTCTCAAGAACTGTCTTTATATGGCTGGACTGCATCCAGCCAAACATTGTGCGTGAGCATTACTGTAGCTATAACACACTAGTTAAAGGGTTCCCAGCATGTGGTCACTGAACTGCAGTGGAATAACATGTTACAACTCCCACAACAGGTGGGAACATGCAGCACCTGTACATCGACTACATGTAGACTATATGGCCCAGACCAGATGTGTATCCCCTGCTGTAGGCATTTTACCATATACACCCACACTGTATAGACACATACAGTGTGCAGCCCCTGCACAGTAAGACATAGTCATATTGTTATGCATTGCAAATACCATTTATCCACTCGAGGCATGTGTCAGACATGGTAACTACTGCAGGTCACAGGTATTTATGTGTATGTGTCACACACATACATCATGTGTGCATTGCCATTGCTAGTTTAGGCAATGGCATGCATTGTTATGCACAAAGACCCACACAAGGTCATAATGTGTGACACAACCACACGTGGCAGTTGTGGGTTACCAAAATATACCTATCTGTACTCTGACAATGGTAATAGATCCAGTAGCAGAGCGCACTATTGGCATTACTGGCCAACTAGCCCTGTTTGGCTGTGCTGATAGTGTGGTGACATCCCCTGTGTTTACTGGGGGAATATGCAGCATCTGGTGTATTGTAGTATTTGCCAAAAGGGTCTGTTTTCTCACACTTGCATTTACCCACACCCTACTACCCCCCAGACACACACACTTACCATTTGCAGGTTTCAAACTCCTACCTAATTATGGTATGACACTTAAGAGAGATGTTTTAGCAGAGTGCGCTATTCGGATTACTGGGAGGTGTTCCTTCTCCAGCTGTACTTATGGGGTGCTGACATCATCAGTGTTTGGAAAGGGTAATGTGCATCATGTAGTGTGATCTCCTGATTGCCAAAACTAACATGTTTTTCATACAGAATTGCACACACACAAACTTCCCACATCCAAACAAACACACACTTGCCATTTGCAGGTTTCAAACCCCTACCTAACTATGTTATGACACTTGAGAGAGACGCTTTAGCAGAGTGAGCTATTCGGATTATTGGGAGGTGTCTCTTCTCCAGCTGTACTTATAGGGTGCTGACATCATCAGTGTTTGGAAAGGGTAATGTGCATCATGTAGTGTGATCTCCTGATTGTCAAAACTAACATGTTTTTCATACAGAATTGCACACACACAAACTCCCCACATCCAAACACACACACATTTACAGGTTTAAAACCCCTACCTAACTATGTTATGACACGTGAGAGAGACGCTTTAGCAGAGTGTGCTATTCGGATTACTGGGAGGTGTCTCTTCTCCAGCTGTATGTATAGGGTGCTGACATCATCAGTGTTTGGAATGGGTAATGTGCATCATGTAGTGTGATCTCCTGATTGCAGAAAAGCACGTCTTTCATACAGAATTGCACACACACGAACTCCCCCCATCCAAACACACACACTTGCAGGTTTCAAACTCCTACTTAACTATGTTATGATACTTGAGAGAGACGCATTAGCAGAGTGCGCTATTTGAATTACTGGGAAGTTTCCCTTCTCCGCTGTACTTATAGGGTGCTGACATCATCCGTGCTTAGATAGGAGAATGTGTATCCTGTAGAGTGCTTTCACAGTTGCCAAAAAGGACATCTCTCTCACACAGACTTGCACACACACTAACCCCCCTCCACACACACTGGGTAGTTGCAGGATTCAAACCCCTACCTAACTACGTTATGACATTCGTGACAGACACATTAGCAGAGCACGCTATTCGAATTACTGGGAGGTTTCCCTTCTCCTGCTGTACTTATAGGGTGCTGACATCATCTGTGCTTAGATAGGGGAATGTGCATCCTGTAGAGTGCTTTCACAGTTGCCAAAAGGGACAGCTTCCTCACACAGACTTGCACACACATCAACCCCACTCACCCACACACACACACACACACACACACACTGAGCAATTGCATGGTTCGAACTCCTACCTACCTATATTATGACACTTGAGGGAGACGCATTAGCAGAGCACACTAACCGAATTACTGGGTATCTGGTCTGCACCTGCAGTATTTATAGGGTGCTGACATCTTTATTTCTACAGAGGTATGTACATCTAGTACTACCTGTCAGATGGGGGATAGCATATATATGCATTTGCAGCCACCTACGTCAGGGTCAGATATGCACATCGCACTGGCAGGTTATGTTCTATACCATGCTTCGTGACCACAGGACCTCTAACACACAACACAACCAGTCCAGAACACCACTCCCACATCCAGGACACACACTTAGCTTCCCTGGGAACAGTGCCGGGATATGCAGGTGTTCACATACACCATTCCAGTTTGTTAACATCAGGTACAGGCATATTGTGTGTGAGAACTACTCAGGCCTCTACCACTTTACCCTACAGCCACTACAATTTGTGGGTCCATGTGCTATGGCAAAACCACACACCACAGCCACATGGGGGAATACATATTGCACCTGTCCATCTGCAACATGGGTACTCACTGTTCCACACCAGAGGTAGACCACCATTGTTGATATCAGACCATACCCACCTTTCCCTGGACATCCATATCCCATCCCCACCCCCAGGCAAGGTTGTCACTGCACACAAACTGTATTTAGCACAAGCAGACTCTACACTTGTGAAAACTGGGGTGGACGACTTCAAAGGACCCATGCTGGGGGACTATAATGGCCACTCTGCATAATCCTTGACAATTGCATTCTATGAGCATGTGTAAGGTTTGCATTGATCATGCTATCCCACATATACTCATGACTGCTCCACAACAAGACACCTGTCAGGTGTACACCAGCCATATATGAGCCGTCCAACAGACAGAGTGAGCTAATACATTGCAGAGCTGTAGCCCACAGAGGGAGGACATCTGTGAACAGTTCCGGCATGACACTTCATTCCCACATAATCATCACAACACAGTGTTGACAGTGGAATTGTCCAGACAATGCAGATAGGGCTCCCCTCAGTCAGTTATTGATGGCCACTTACTGTTAGACGTCCTCAGCAACCATCTTCCAGCACACACCAACAACATGGCTGTGGCTTAGCGCATTCAAACCCTGAGATCTCCACTGTGCCCATGCTTGACAGAGGCACAGCTCACTAGCCACACACGTTGCCTTATGTGACCTACTTTACAGTGGCACAGTAGCCTACTGTACTGGGGATGCAGATGCCAAGCACACTCTGGATAAGCTGTCATTCCCTAGGGCAACAAGCCTAGTATTGACCTCTACACCCATATGTTCAATTGTCAGATGCACAATATTTGTTGTGCTGTTCTACTGTTTGCAGGTCTTTATTGCCATAGCATTCCTTGTTCCTAAGAACAACTGGTGTATCTGTGGAAGATGTTTGAATATGACGGTGATCCACTATATCACTTATGTCTCTGTAGTCATTTACTGTGTGCACTGGGCAGATTGCTGTGTTGTGGTTGGTTCCTGGAATGACACGTACAAATACCAGATATGTGTGGCCAACTGCTAAACGGAGATATGGCCTAAGTGTGTGAGCATGCCCAGTTCAGCCTTTCCATGGCATGTTGTCTGACATATGCCTAATTTATCAAAGTGTGCGAGCATGCCCAGTGTGAGCTTTCCATATGTTGCACTCTGAAGTCCACCACATATTTGGGTGTGTGTGAACTTCAACAATATCTCACATTTATAGTTGGTGTTGGGTGTCATGTTGTGTACTAACTGGCCAACTGCTTTGTGTCTGCCACAACAGGGATTATACTGTGCCTGCAGGGATTGCATGGGATACTTTGCAGACAGTTGTCAACATACTTTTATAATGACCTAACACTGTAGTACCGTATAGTGTACTGGTTCAGTAGTTTCATTGTGGTGGGCAGTATCCTGGGCTTTAGTCCTATCACTGCTTGACATCTTCATAGTGAGCACAACAGACTGTGTAGGGGCCAGTTGTGCACATATGACCATGTTGCATTATGTTCAGATATGGACTACCTACACCAGGCTCGTCCAACATTGGTAGTGTATTCCACAACATAGGTGGACATTGGCAAACACTAGCAATGTTCCCTAGGCCATGTCTGATGCTAGTCACAGGGTGTGTTTGTCCTTCGACACACATTGTAACTGGAGTTTGCCATGACATATGTCATGGTTAGTATACTGTGCCTCCGTCTACCTCTGACATAACAGTGATACCCAGGGTTAACCTACCATCTCCCATCCACTCATCGGGATTCCTCTTGAGGGGTGTCAATAGGTGACTCTCTGGCTAACCTGTACCGGGAGTTTACTCAAGAGTGGGGGTGCCTTCTGTGTTATGGATCATTCTGTACAGCTTGTCCTATGTATGTCAGTGCTGGGGTTCAGGTCTCTCATGTGCATAGCTCACTGCCATTCAGATTGTACAAGGTGCAGCATGTTCATTGATTCCAGCTTGGACATGGCTTTGTACATCAGGCACAGCTTGCCTCTGGCTGGGCAGTATGGCAGTGTGTGGAGCTGCAGTTTGTTTACTCAGGCAACACATGGCATCTGTTCATGCTCTTTGCTACTCCTGGTGGGGTACTGTTGTGGACTTTACAGTTGATGGAGGTGTCTGCTGAGGTATATCCCACAGGGGCTATTGTAGTCAATTGTGACGCTGATGAAGGATGACTGCAGAGCCACAGTGACCTCCCCTTATCTATATCTGACAACCTTCACGATTGGGTGGGTATATGGTATGTTTCTGCAAACACTACAGCCACATGTTTGTCCAGTGCAGGATATCTATCACCTTGTGTCCCCAGGTCTCTCATTACATGTTAGGTATGTAATGGGTTAACACCTGTGTGGTAATTTGTGGGCACTTACTGTATATCCACGGTGGTTGTCTATACACAGTTCTGCAATTAGCTTGCTGACATGGCTATGGCTCCAGTTGTCTGTTTCTAGGTGGCCCTTTTGTGGGTTGTTTGTGTCAGCTGGGGGTCGGATATGGTGGGCTGTTTGTACTCCTCTGCATACATGTTCAGTCACAGTCCTTCCATGTTGTCCTATACCTATGGGACATATATAACAGAACGGGGGGGGGGGTCCCAGGACCAAGCCTTGTGGGATGCCACTCATATCTGCTTTGTAGTCTGACATGGATGCAGCATGTCTGACCATGTCAGTTCTGTCCTTGGTCTGGTTTGCAACCCCTCTACTGACATAGGGGTATATATTTAAGCTGGTGAACATATCCATACTGAACTCGTAGGGTATTGTCTGGAAGCATATGCACGGTCCAGCTACGCTGTGTGGACCACATTGCCCTCATCAATGACCTTAATGACTGTTTCAAATGGGTCAAACATGTTTAGGAGCAGGACCTGCAGTTACGACAGCCACACTGTGTAGGGTCTGGTATCAGTAGGTCCACGATAGCTTTATGTCTGCGGTACATACTGATCCTTTCCATAGCTGTGCAGACCAAGCTTGTCAGGATCCTGGGGTGGTAGTTTGCAGTATCCATTCAGGCAACACCTTTGTTGTGAAGGACCACTGTTGTTGTACACTGCCCTTTGGGTACATATCCTGTGGTAAGGCTGACATTGGTAAGTAGTGTGATTTGGCATTCCAATATTCTTGGAGTCCATGTTGGCCTCAGCCCAGGACACCATCACATACCTTTGCTGCTGTGTGTTTTGCTTTGCAGATGATGGCTGTTACCTCAGCATCTGCAATGTCAGGGGACCAGCAGTCTGCTGGGATAGATATTTTGCATTCTGGGGTGTCGGGGTTTGCACTGCACCTGTCAGGTTGTATGTTGGCAATATGTGTGTGTGTTTGGTATGTTGTTTGTAATATCTGTGTGATTCAGAGCATATCTGTGGATTCCCAACATGGTTCCTACCATCAGTTAAGTAAGCCTTGTGATTATCCTTAGTGTCCTGTACAATTTGTATCTTCATAGGTTCATGGGTTCATACTAGGCTATCCACCCTAGGGCATTAGTAAGCCAAGCCAGAGTGTGTGTCTTTCACCGCCTTGCTATGTGACTATTATGGCCATTTATGATTTTCTTTACTGTGCCTCTGTCTGGTCGTGACACAGTGAAGACCCCCAGTGTACATGTACGATCATCCGTCCACTTGGCAATATTCCTGTTGAGGGGTGTCAGTGAGGGGCTCTGCCTAACATGGATTGGGATCCTGTTTCTGAGTGTGGGGAGCCTCTGGGTTATGTATCTGTCCCTCCAGCACATCCTATTTCATTATGTGTTGCGGCTGACATCTGTCACTCTCACAGCTCCAATGGCTTTGATTTCCTGTGGTGGAGCATGTACATTACTCCTGTGTTGGACATGGCCTTGTACAACAGACATACAATGCCTCTGTGTAGGCAGTCTGTGACTGCATTCAGCTGGGGTGTCTACAGCCAGGCAGCATATGACATATATTTGACACCCTTTATCCTCTTGGTGGGGTACCTTTGAGGTCTTCCGAACCGCTGCAGGTGTCACGTATGGTACATCCCATATGAGTCATTGTACTAGATTATGGGTCTGATAAGGGAACAGTACAGGGGCACAGTGACCTCTGTTGATGTAGATGTGAATCCTTTCATGATACGGTGTCCAATATCGGCAATCTTCCTAGCCACATTGGCATTGTGAGTGTCACATGACAGATTACTGTTGACTTGTGTCCCTAGGTCCCTGATTACTCCTTGCATACATAATGGTTTACCACCTATGTGGTAATTTGTGAGTACCTTGTCTGGTATTTGGTGGGACATTCATACTGTCCAGTGTCTTCAGGATGTCTGGGTGGAGTTCTTTTGTGTGAGAGTGTGGTCTGTCACATGCTACAGACTGTACAGCAGTTTTGACTACACTTAGGTGCACATAGGTGGTCTCCGCTGATTTGTGCATTGTCAGTTACCTGGCCATATTGGTGTCTGTGCTGCATATGGATACTCCCCCTCCTTTGATGTTTTGGTCCAGGTGTTAGAGCCATAACGCATGATATGTGGTATAACCTGGTAGTGCTGGTGTGCTATCAGTAGGCTTGCAGCAGGCTTCTGTCACTGCACAGACATCGATGTTTTCCATACTGGGAAGTGCCTCAGGGGCATGCATATTGCAGTTTACACATCTGGCAATGGTCAGCATTACCCTTATGTTTCTTACCACTTATGTTTTCTAGGCTGGTGGGTAGTCTTTTTGGCCTTGCCTACATACGGCTCTATGGAGGTGGCAAAGGCCTTATCCAGTATCCAGACGCCCAGGGGTAACAGGTGCAAGCCATCCCTGGAACAGCAGCATGGCTTGTCATGCATGACATCTCAAGCAGACAGACATTAGACCCTCTTGGACTGACAGCTGTAACTGTGCCACCTGTTAAAGATGATCATTCTGTGTTTGTACTGTGGCATCATTCTTGGTGAGGGTTGGATGCTGCAAATGGCCATTGTCATACCAGCCTGGGGTACATACTCAGAGAGCTCATCCATGTCTCTTTTCATGTAGTCCAGGGAGGTAGATCTCAGGTCATTCACACCAGCATGGAAAATGAGTGCATCATATTTCTGCTTGCTTTGGGGTGACCTGCGTACTTGTGTTATGTGGCATATTGTGGCAGCCTGCAGGCAGCTTACTGTACCATTTCCCTTGTTCAGTCTGGTGAGTGGGACAGCAGTGTGTCTGCCTATACAGACACCTATTACAACTGTATCAGGCATGTCGTTTCTCCTTCTGGCCTGTGACTGTTTGGCACACCAGCTTTGTGTACTATGTGTTGCATGTGCTATGTTTGGAGGTTGTGGTTGCTTGGGATCTGCTTTGGAGGCTTCTGTTGGTGTGGTGTGTTTGTAATTAGGGCCTCCGGGAATGTTTTCCTGTGTTTATGTGTTTGGTTTACAGTTGTGATAGGTCTATGTGGGACTGGGTTTGTGGTGTATGTGGTTACCTTCTCCTCCTAACTAGTTTTGACCGTACTGAGTTGGGGGAGCTCAGCCTCCGATTTGGATACATGGTTGCATCTCTCACATATATTTGTATTTATTGGGGGGAGTTGTTGGTTGTCTGTGTACTTGGGCCAGGTGTCACATTGCCTCTGGATTCACAGATTTTACTTGTTGTGGCTGGCCTTAGAGGATTGTATGTGTGGACATATGTTATTGCCATACTACTGGTCAGTTATTACTTCCCTTTTTATGTGTGCTCTATCATGTGGTAGCTTCCTCATTCTCTTGCATGGTTGGTAATGGCTGGAGTCCAGCATGCCAGATGCCTGCGTGTATGGCATTGTGTGTTGTTGTTATTTGTGATTGCATACTCCAAGCATTCCTGGCTGTGTTCATGGAATGCCTGTATAACATGTTCTGCGGTGTGTCCCATATTCTGCACTTGCACAGGGCCTTTCGTGGATTCCACATCGGTTTGGAGGGGTGCAACCTATGCTTTACACATGTTTTTCACTGTGGTGTTTTGGCCAGGGACTGGGGTCAGGATGTGTATATCCAGGGTGATTACTCTATGGTCTGGTCTTACCAGTGAGGGATACACTTCTCATCTTGCCATCCAGTACACATGTTGCTGATTATCACATCCAGTATGCTTACACCTGTTGTGGGAGTGGTACGTTGTTCCTGGGAATTTTGGTTTATGGATTCTGGAAACTTTTCTCCTATTGTGTTGGTGCTAGTATAATGCTCCCAGTGTATGTCTGGGTATTTTCAGTCAAGCAATATAATGTGGTTTGGGGGGCTTGATATATTCATGTATTCCAACATAGGCCAGGTGCAGTTCCTGGTATTAGGACAGTAGTCTGCTGCAGGCTATATACTGGGAGGCGGTTTTAGCCATTGGTATTTGACCATGGCTAATACATGCTGCTTCTTGTTGTGGTACCAACATGGGGGTGTGGTTATCCTTGACATTTGTTACTAGTCACCCTCCTTTTGTAGCTTGTTCCATGTTTTGCTGCTGTACAGCACAGTATGAGGTGTGACCTGGTAGTGTTAGGGTGCTGATGTGAGCCTTGACCCAGTTTTCTATTACAGGACTGATATCTACATTCTCCATACTGTGTGCGTTTACACTGCACACATCTTGCTGTTTAGACTTCTGGCATTGGGTAGCATTACATCTAGGTTCCTATCCCTTGTGGTACCTACGAAGGTGGGTTTGTGTTTTGAGACTTACCTATTCAGGGCATGCTGTGGGTACTGACAGCCTTTGCCAGTATCCATGGGGCCTGGACTGATAGGTGCACGCCACCCCTAGCAGGTGATGCATCATGTCATGCTCCGCATGTCTTCCCAGGCTGGAACACATTGGCTCCCCTTTGACTAACTGCATTACTTCAGCCAGTTATTGCAATTGATCATCCCATCGTCATTTTGTGGCTTCATGCTTGGTGAGGATGGATGTTCATCAGGGTCCTCAGGTGTGCATATAGTACATGGTGTTACATTACTTAACACATGACATTCATGCCTCAGGTGGTGCTGCAGGGCTGCCTCTGTCGGATGCGCATATTACACTCCCTGTACATGTTTGTGAGCAGGTCATGTCATTTTAGGCATCCCTGTTATTATTTGAGTGAGTCAGAGGGGTATCATTCCCATGGTTCCTACTGAGCCAGTGTATGTGCTATTCGTTGCCTCTTTGCCAAGGCCAGGGCATACTGGGCATGCCTCCTTCTGCCTACTGGGGCAGGCTCAGGTTGTTCCTCCTCCGAGTCACGCTCTGCCTGTGATGGCCTTGGCAATGGTGGGGGGGCTGTTTGGCCCAGCCCTATGCTGGTCCTGCTGCAGCTGTTTTCGCAAGATCATATTATGTAGCATAGCACATACCATGACAATTTGGGTACATGTAGTCGGTGTGTACTGCAAGGCTCCACCAGATGTGTCCAGACACCGGAACCTGACTTGAGCAGCCCAAACACACGCTCTATTACATTACGTGTTTGTGCATGTGCCTCATTATGGTGTTCCTGTTCAGGTTTGTGTGCGTTTCTTATGGGTGTCATCAGCCACGGCTCCAGTGCATAACCTGCATCCCCCACTAGGTGTCCATGTGGGATGTCCCCATTACCAAATGTCTGGTACAGCTGCGTCAAATGCCAGATGTGGGAATCATGGTAGCTCCCAGGGCAGCCAGCACACACATTCATTATTATGCTCTGGGTATCACACACGACCTGGCAGTTGATGGAGGGGAAGCCCTTGCGGTTAATGTAGGCCCTACCCTGCTCACCGGATGGTGCTTTGATGCGTATGTGTGTGCAGTCTATTGCACCCACTACCTCAGGGTATTCCGCTATTTGCTGGAAGAGACGCATATTGCTGGCCAATACCTCACGGGCATTGGGGAAATATACATGATCATCGACATGTGCTGACATGGCATCCAGGAACTGGTGCAGTACCCTGGAGGCTGATGCCTGTGATATCCCCATCATCTCACCAGTTGGTCTTTGGAAGGTACCTGTTGCTAGTATTCTTAGGCCAACACATACCTTGGTTTCCACTGGGATGGGTTCCCCTCTGTTGGTTCTGTGTGTGAGGCGTGGCCTGCACAGCTCAACTATTTGCTGCAGGAGCTCTCTGTCTACTCTATAGCGCTCTACTATCTCCAGGTCATGTAACCCGTGGTAGGTGACCCTGGGCCTGTACACTCTTCTCTGTCTCCTCACTGTGGGTTGTCTGGCACCATCTGCATTGTCACCACCCTCAGCAAGTCGCCTATGTCTCATTATGACAGCTATGGCAGCCCCTAACATTTCTGCTCTGAGTTCAGCTTTTTCAATTTTCACTTCTAATAGCTTACTCCTGTCTTGCAGTGTCTCTTGAGAGAAACATCCTGCACTGCTGTTTGCAGAGTTTTAAGTGCTGGGCTGGGCTACTATTCTGCCTGTGTAATTGCCTGCTTCTAATTGTTTTCACCTGCTAGCTCCTGCAGTATTCCCTGCTAGCATCCTACTAATTCTGTTGCTTCCTTTTTCCTTTCTGTTTCCTCAGGGGGGAGCAGCGTGCATACCAGCAGAAACACGCTCACAGTGGCTTACACGCGTGCACACATGCTTCCACGGTTCAGGATTTGCCTATTTGGGTTAAAACGCACACACACCAGCACAAACAGTGTTACAAGTCTGCCAACACGCTCCCACATGCTCAGTCTGTCTTACACGCGTGCACACTGCCCTACTCACGCTTCATGGCGCGCACACGTGCGCATGCACGCCCTGCAAGAAACTTTGGTGTAAGTAACAATGTACACCTTCCATTTCTTGACTTTCCCATGTTTATCTTGTGGCACTCCTCTTTCCCTGATCTGTGTCTGTCATCTGTCATGTTACACTGACCTCCAATGAACTGCATTTCTTTCTACCATTCCCCCCTGTGATGTCACCTATCTCCTACTCTATTCCTCCCCCTTATGTATCTCTTACACTACTCAGACTGTGCTCATTTGCAATGTGACTGTGGGATTCAGTATCTTAACCCTCATTTACATGAGATTGTCTACTAATGCTTAGTTACATGTCTTAGACTCAGCTTCCCCCCTTAGCAACCACTAAACGGTGACCATGTTGTTTTTGGTCTGCTGGTCCCTGCATTGTCATTCCATGTATTGCATAAAACCCACATTTGTGGGTTTATAACCTTCATTTTTATGTTTTATACAGCGCAACCCGTTTGCGCGGGGCTGCGCTGCATTTAAAAAAATATATATTTTTATAATTTTTGCATCGGGTTACCTTGCCAATGGCCACATATTTGGCCATTGGCATGCTGCCTGACACATATGCACCCTTTATTTGGAGCTGACATGGCTCCGTTGTGATTTTTAGAAAGCGTGCTCAGTTGTCAACTGAGTACATTTCTGCAGCTAAAACGTCTCTTACACGGGCTGGTTTCTGCTTCGTGGATCGCTAATATACCTCATTTGCATACCTTGCAGCTGCAAGTGAGGTATTTAGCATATCCACGCCCAGTCCGTGTAAGAGATGTTTTAGCTGGTCTCTTACACGGAGTTTAGGGCTGTTCCTGGATCGCGAGGCTTGCATGGAGTGTTACACGTCTCTTACACTCCGTGCAAGCCTTCGTGAATCCTGCCCATTGTGATGTGTTTTTATTCATAGTTTTTTTATATTTCTGTTCTAGTGATATATATTGTGTTGTATGTACTTTTATTTTTATTTTTGACTAATTATATAGATACATATGCAATACATGAATTATTTTATTTGGATCATATATTTTTAAATAAATAGTTTTTGCGATATCATTATTTTTTGATTTCTGACTTTTGACAGTAGTTTTGCCAGTAGGTTGTTATATGTGCATAGGAGACTTTCATGTAATGAAAGAGTACGTCATTTTTTGTTTTTTTCTTTTTTTGTTTTGTTTTGTTGTGATTTAAACTGAATGTTTTGTTACCAGATTCTATGATGAAAGATGTAGGTTGCTATTTACAATTGCTATAATTGCTTCCAGCTGGGTTTGATTGTCCTTAATTAAATGATTAAGTGAACATGATGATGGTATTTAAATACTGAAATTTGAATGGTGAAGTGAAATCTGAGGAAGCGTGCTATGTTAGCACGTGAAAGCACTTATTCAAATAAAGTCTGGATTTTAAGTATTATTTCATGGTGGTCATATCCAGTTTTATCCTATTACTTTTCCTTCTTGTTTGGGACTACGACCTTTGGACGGTAGCTGTACTTCGTTATTTTCTATTGTTATAAAGGTCTTGAGTTGAGTGTGTATGTTCTGAGGAAGTTCAGTTTGGACAAAAGCGGAGAAGAACAAAGTTTGACTGATAATCCAGTTGTGGGTCTTTGTTATTATGAGCATTTGTGGATTTTTTTGTACAAAATAGCACAGGTATTCATGTACCACTTTTTTCTTTCTTATCACAGGTGACCGGGGGGGGCTGGTCTCTATCCCTTACACAACTTGATGTCAGTGTCTCTTTGGACTCTGATGATAGTGGCCACAGTGAGGCACAGGTGAGGGTGTTGGGGGCTGCATCGGTCCCACAGGATGACATCCCTCTTCTGTCTCAATTGTCACCGCACACAGTCTGTATGGCCACACATACCCAGTCCCCGGAGGCCACAGATATTGGACAACCAGAGGGTGGGGACATTGAACAGAAAAGTGTGGCAACTATGGCTCCAGTGAGTGTAGACACTGACAATAGCCAGAGAGCTGGTGAGGTCCCATACAGGCAGATTGATAGAGGTGCTTGTAGGAGTCCTGCTGCCTGTTACCAATTCATGTAACACCATGCCAATTGCAGGAGTCATTACTGGGCACATTATGGGTGCTGCGAAGAGCACTTTTGGATAACATCAAAGAGTGAAACAATACTAATTTCATGAACTTTAATTGTATTTTGACTTAGGAATGGGGTCCATTCCCGTCATGTTATTAGAAACCCAAAAGACTTCGAGAAATTAAAATACTGTAGCAGGTATCACATCACAGTTTACTCGGTGCATCTTTCAGGCCATCATGAAGGCACAGGCACATTCTGAATGGAACACTAGATGTGTGCTTAGGGCTATGGATGCAGCACAGTCTGACATCCATAACTGCGTCCACCACATTGGTTACACCCTGGATCAGTTGACAATGCAGTGGAGAGAAGGTGGGCTGAGACAGTGTCTGTCTTGGACCACTCATTGTCTGTGCTTGAACGTGTGGTTGGAGTTGAGCATCAGACTTGTGGAAGTAGGTCAGCAACCCTGTCTTTTGAGTCCACATGGCCATGCACAATCATGCTTCCATAGTAGCACTACATCCAGCACTACAGAGGGGAGTATGCTGTCCACACCAGGACATTGCAGTCCATGGGCTTATGGTCCTGGGTGTTCCCATGGGGGACACGGTCCCAGCAGACAGCAGTCATCATCAGGTACTAGCACTGCTTCTGACCTTGGGCATGGAAGTGCCAGTGCAACTCCGGGCAGAACCAGTTCCCATGTTTGGTGACGGAGATGGTGAACTTTCATCTACCATGTATGGTCCAAAGTTGTCTAACATACACACATGCAGGGCTAGCACTGAGCTTGACTGTGTACATGCACACACTCACACACCACTGTCAAATGCTGGTCACCTGCAAACAAACATGGCACGTGCTTCCATTCCTGACTCATACACATGGTGTCAACTATTTGGGTCAGCCTAGGCCTTCTGCACCCCCACACAACACCCTGTGCAAGTGATGATACCTGTGCCACATCCCAGTCATCCTCACCATTGATGCAGGGAAGTGAAGCTATGTGTCTGATGCTCAGGGTGACTATATTATTTGACATGTACTTGTGTAATGCAGTTTTGATTTGCCATGCCACTTGTAGTGGTTAAATGACAGATACTGTATGGTGGCATTTGTTATGAGTATGGCACATACTTCTGTGTATCTTATGTTGTATGATGCTGTAATGGCTGTATAGTTACACAATGACAGGTGTGTCATGTACCTGTTTATGTTTCTGTTTCAGGAGTCTGTTGGGGTAACCTATGGATACACAGTGGCAATAAAGCAGCACAGGATGGCATGTCAGCACAGCAGAAAAATGTCTTCAGCAAGATACAGCACTATAAGTACATGGTTCCATAGGGTCATTTGTGTCTAACAGGCTTAACAAGGACAATGGCGACATTCAGCATACTCATGCATCTCTAATCTGTGAACAGGTCTGCTACCCTAGATAAGTGTCACCAGGGTTTTGGGAACTCACACATCTACAAGCTGTGGTGACGGAGATGACTCATCTACAAATATCCTGTGTTCAGTACAGACAGTTGCCCAAAACCCACTATGACTGTCGTGTTCTGCATCCCATTTTGTAACCTGCACATGCTGTATCACAAACAGATCTGTGCATCACATGCATGGGGGAATCTGTTTCATGTATGGTGTACTGTCTATGTTACATACCAGTCTCTGCAGCATGTACTATGTATTCCACAGTGATGTTGTCAGCATGTAGAACAGATGAGACATGTGTTAGTTCTGTCATGGATACGTTGGAGGTACACAGTGGGATCTGACACCTCCCTGTATGGAGCCATACACATCCCTTCCAAAGCATTCAGGAAACAGACTACACATGTACTGTCATGACACAGACTCCATAGGACATGTTATCTACTCTGTATATTGGCGTACTATGGAACCTGTGTGGCTGCTACACTTGTACGATATGCCTGTGTAGTGACATAGCAAGGATGCCATTGCACACAGTGATAGCTGTGATGACTGCCACATTCTGTATAGCAGTGACAGCCTGGGATTTACATCTAAAACCTGCCAATGTAGGTTGAACAACAGTGAATGCATCCCCACATTTTACCGGCCAGTGACAGTCGAAGGCTACATTACTCTTTATGTCTATAACTCCATGTGTAATGGCTCAACTGTGTGCAGTGTGTAGACAATACAATATTTTGCAAAGGTGGATGATTTCCCTCAGGGTAATATTGTGCAGTCACTGGCAGCTGGCCTTTGTCAGTGGCTCAAAGTACAACTGACTGTGTCTTAGGCCATCCTGGATAAATGTTGGTTCTGTGTGGAAGTCTGTGACAACTCCCAATATGCAATCACCTGCTAATATACTCAGGCATGGTGGCTGTGACTGCAGAGAAGGAATAGGTAGATTGAGGTATGCCAATAATGGAGGATGGTGAACCCCACTGGTGACTGGCGTCATCGCAGTGCAGGTATCCCAATGCTATCTTCCCAGAGTATGACTGACAGACACTTGCCTATCTACCAGCTAACATAACACTTTTTACATGACATACGCAGTTTCCAGCAAAGCCTGCTGGCCTAATATTATCATACACCTTGTCAGGTCATGGTTGTTGGTGTGAGACATATGTCCGACATCCATTGCATAGTGTAACAGTCAATGGGCTCTGCTGGTTACAGTTGGTAGGCATGATCTGGACTTGAGCAAAAGTAACAGTGTTTGGTCCAGTGTCACTAGGTGTATGACAGTGTCAGTGCTTGTATTCATGCTAACTCCTATCATGGCAGTTCAGGTGATATGACACAGAGATCTGGGGATACCACTTGGCACTACATGCTAGTTGTCCTCCATGCAAACAAGTGTTTCAGTTACTTCCAGCATGTTGTAGGAAGAGAGTTATGCAAGGTGTCTTTGTAGAGAACAGACAACACTTTAGGGCAGTGTAATATGTACACACTGTGTTGCTTAGTCATGCTGCTGCTCACTTGCCCAGAGGATGGCGCAGGTCCTTAACTACAATGCCCTACAGAAGTGCCGTAATATCCCCACACGGGAAACCAATGTGGTGCATCATGTGTTTACCAAAATGGGTGACCAGTACAGCACCCCCAATGTGAGGTCCTCCCTGGTGGGATCTGGCCACAGATTAGTCTCCTTAGAACTACCGGCATGTACCCCCCCCCTTGGAGACTATACAGACATATATGTCAAGACAGCCATTTATTACCTCCTGCAGCATTACAATGGCATGAACATGGTTGTGAGGGACACAGGCTCATCATGGCTTAGCAAACCTGACTGGTAGACAACTGCCATTAGCAGGCTGTACAATAACAGGTGGACAGTGCTGTGTGGCAGTTAGGAATGACGGTGTCCCTCAAAAATAGATGCACTACCTACTCAGCTAAAAGAAGCATATAGTGTCATTGTGATGTTTAGTAGACATGGTAAGTGACAAAAGTAGCCACCCAAGCAAAGCGTAACCACAGAGCATAGTGTAGTTACATGTGTGAGCTCAAAGGACAGGCCCAGATTGTCAGTGACCTCATATGTCACAATGCCACATATGATGGATCTGGACTCATACCTAACCTGTACACCCACTCTGTCTGCATCAACTACACTCCCTTGTCCTTACCACATGTTACACATGATATTCCTACAACCTGTCCCATAACTTCAGATTTAAAGAGCAGTTTGTAACTGGCTTTTCACTGGAAGATACACAACATCTATTGCACAAGATAACATTCCACACTGCATCCCACATATGATCTAACAAGGATTACTAACACTATTGGGAAACCCTTGCATTCATACCAACACTACTGGCTGCACACCTGCTGAATGGACAACATCAACTGTTATACCCTTACACAGAGGTGGTGCATCCACTGACCAACATAACTATATACCTCTTTGTCTAAGTATCCATATCTGTATGCCTATAGGGGCAATCATCATGGAGCTGATCAGCACACATATATGTGTTCTATACACAGTTGACTGTACACAGTTTGGATGTGTGACAGGGGGAGCATGACTATTACATGTGGTGGACATTTCTGAGGCAGTCACCATGGACCAGGGTAAGGGTATTTTAGGGCATACAATCCCCTAGACTCAGCCATGCTGTCTGATTATATCCCCTGCTCAGGCAAATTTACAAAGCAACACTTAGGCATCCATGATACTGTCATTGTAGGGATCACTAAGTGACCCATTGCTGGCACACATACACAACATAGGGACATCTGCCTCCAATAGCTGAACTGTCAGCAGCACTACTCATCAGGGCACAGTTCTGGGTCCTCTACTGCTTGGAATCCATTCAACCACAATACACATAACTACTGACTGTGTTGGCTGATGACTAGAAATTGTGAGCACTCATAGAGTGGTATGCCACTGTCCTGCAAGAGTGTATTGGAAACACATTCCTATTGACATAGCAATGGCCATAAACTCCATGCAAATATATATGTAGTATCAGTATCATGTACCTGGTAAGTAGCACATCAGTTGCAGTATGTGATGTAGATACTCAGGGGTGGATGAACTGGCCATACAGACCTGACCACACAGATTTACACCTAATTTGCTTCAGTTCACCATGTCTCTACAGTGGTATGGCAGGAATCATATGGCATAGCTAAGGCCACAGTCTGCTATAAGTGACATACTCATAACCTCCAAGTACCCTCAGCATGCCAATTTCTGAGTGCAATGGCCATTTGATGATGTACCTTTCCAAGCTGTACTGGCAATTGCACACAGCACTATGGTCCCTCACAAAGTCACTTCACACCTTCAGCATGTGTTCAATGGGGATAGTCTTCAATGAGTGTCATTGTCACTTGTGGCATATAGACTACTCAGAGGTGATCTGTGCCTTGCATATGGGGCAATGTGTGAACTTGCTTGACTGCATATGTGCCAGTCTGTAGAAGGCATAGTAGGTGGATAACCCACTGTAAGGATATTAACCTCATATATGACGTTGGCACTACATGCTTGTGGGAGAGATGTGTCTAGCAGAACACATCCCTTAAACAGAACCCTGCCTAATGGCACACAGAGCACCTCAGTGCACCTCACCACATGCTATCTGCATGATTGGCTAGGTGACCATTATTTCAACACAGGGTATTTGCCGGTGTCCCTCTTGGACTGGGGCAATATGTGCTGATCCTATAACTACAGGTATAAATATGTCTATAATTGATATGGCTATATGGCCATTTTGCCAGTGAAGTTCAAATGTCCTATGGTTTCATAACATGAAATGTTCTATGTCCTATGATGTAATATGTATGTGTACATGTAATATGTATATGTATGATGTATATGTGATCATAGGATGTAAAATCTTAGGTCTATGCTTGTAAAGGCCCCAGGGCCATTAGCCTAGTACACACCTATGAACCTATGAATCTATGATGTTATATGCTTTAACACAGTCACACACAGCCATTGCTACATTGAGGCTAGCACCACTTCCAATCACTACGTACAGGAGTCTCAAGTCACACACGTAGTAGAAGTTGGCTGTATGTAGATGAGAACACTTATCTATGCAATGGTACTCACTACATTTCACAGTATGTGATGCATGCAACACACCTCATGTCTGCTAGTACTATCAGTTCAGGACATATTATGCTTGATGACATCAGCAGGCTTTGTTGTGGTCAGTCCTTTGGGGGGCCACATCATATGCTACAAATAAAATAATGCAAAACTTACCTATTTCTATGTTACCAAGATGATCATATTTATGCCATTGGGACACACACATGCACCAAGTAGCCTGGAGTGAGATTAGAACCCCTACCTATGTAGTCTTGCATACTATAGATCACAGTATTAATCTCACATGCCACAGCTTAAGCCTGCATACTACATTGTCAGCTGGTAGTCTTAAGGTGGATGACATCATCAGGCTTTGTAGACAAGGGCAGTGTGGAAGCCAGAAGCAAGTTACAGGGCCAAAAAGAGCATAACCATTTGCAAGTGGATAGCCCATGAGGGCATGACAGTTGTTTTGCAGGGTTATACACACATGCACCAAGTAGCCTAGAGTGAGATTAAAAGCCCTACGCATTTAGTCTTATATATTACACATCATAGTATTTATGGCACACACCACAGCTTAAGGCTGGATATGACATTGTCATCTGATAGTCTTAGGGTGGATGGCATCATCAGGCCTTGTAGAACAGTGTGTAAGCCAGCAGCAAGTTAGTGGACCAAAAACTGCATACCCACTGCAAATAGACAGCCCTTGAGTGCATGGTAGTTGTTTTGCAGGGGGTATACACTCACATGCACACCAAGTAGCCTGGAGTGAGATAAGAACCCCTACCTATTTAGTCTTACACACTATAGATCACAGTACTTATCACACATGCCCCAACTTAAGTCTGGTTACTGCACTGTCAGCTGATAGTCTTAAGGTGGATGACATCATCAGGCCTTGTAGATGAGGGCAGTGTGGAAGTCAGCAGCAAGTTACCTGGACAAAAAGTGTATAACCATTGCAGGTGGATAGCTCATAAGGGCATGGCAGTTGTTCTACAGGGGGATACACAAACAAACACACACACACACACACACACACACACACACACACACACACACACACACACACACACACACACACACACACATGCACACAGACACCCAACAAGTAGACTGGAGTGAGATTAGTACCCCTAACTATCTAGTCTTATTCATCATGTATCACAGCACTTATTGCAGGTGCCACAGGGTGAGTCTGTTGTATATGTGGTTGCAGGCACAGTACTTGTGGATTACACAAACTAGGCTTGTGTTGAACAGCATCTGTGGTCTGCAGAGTGATGTTTCTTCATCCTGTTATCTGTATTTAGTATCCTATCAGTGGGATAACTGTTATTATCCTAGCTATGTGTTTACTTTTACCAGTATGGCCACATGTGGCTGCTTGCAGTTAGATCGGCAAACATATGGACAGGAACAATGTGCCCTGTCCATGTGTACATTGACAACATTATACATTACACTGCCTCCTCACCTGTGTCGCTCTACATGGTGACATCCAGCAGGCACAGGGGTCTGTAGGTTATTGGATTATGTAATGTTGCGACCTTAGTTTGGATCCTTTGAGCCACAGTATGGATGTGTGATAGTGCAGATGTACTCACCATTTTTAGGGTATGTAGGACAATACAGATATCCGCACACATATTTATGTAATTAACAGGGATGTATATATAAATGTAGATCTGTGTGTGTGTATGATATGTATGTTTTATGTAGATATATGGGGAAAGTCTATGTATTATTGTGATATATATAGCTATATATAGCAGTATATATCTATTTGACACTACATAGCGATAGATATACTATGTATGTAAGAGAGAGATAGTGACAGATAGATATGTATACATATACTGTATGTCTGAATGTATATACATATCTATACATAACAGGTCAGTCTGATGGCAGGGCAACAGAATTGCACTCATTTAAACTAAGTGTTCAGGTATGCCCAGTGTGACTGTCAGTACTTATAAAGTGACTCCATGCCACACCTACCTGTACTCCACTTTGTGTGTTACAGACTACACCTCTTAACTGTCCAGAGATTTACAGAATGTCCAAAGTTATGGCTCATAGTTTTGGTCTGTTCCTCATAAAATTTGTGTTTTTCTGGCAAATCCCTTGGATGAACTTAGGATTGAAGTCTCTAAATAGTGACATACATTTCAGTTTTTGTCTTCAAATCATTCAATAAAGTGTCTATTGAAACACACTCTGTTATTTTAGCAACAGTTTAAGTTCATGTGAACATTATTTAACATATGCCCCTATTTGTGGGCCTTTGTCCCCCCATTTTGTAGGGCTTTGAACAGATTGCTTGCACTAAGAGGTTAACAGGTATGTTATAGGCATTGACTTCTGCCCCTGTTTCTGTAGTACTGCACATCACTCAATATGTCCACGGCATTCCCCAGCTGTCTGCTATACTTAATATGTGACTGAGGTTCATAATGTTACACCACACACGGACAGTCTATGAAAACACCAACATAATAATACCTCATATGCAAAAGATGTGCCTACTTCCAGATTAGAAGCATCAGCACCATCACCCATGCTAATTGCCTTAGTCCACTGAGCCCCCCAGGCTGCCAGACAGAGTTGAGTCATTCATCACACAATCAACAGCATAAATATGTACGTTGTTATTCCTGCATTACGTGTGACATACAATGTGTGATCGAGTTCTGTGTTACAGCCCTGAGATTGCCTGGTCTGCTGATATGCCATTGCTAACTTACTGTTAAAGCAGTTGTGTGGGAACACTACTGTGTTGGGGGTGGGGAACAATGGCACATGATCTGCTGGAATAGGCAGTAGTCCAAATATCATGTGACCCCACTGTTTAACATCTCCCTTGACTAATGTAGTGAATATTCACACCATGAGACCTAGCGATTATTAGGGAACACATACTATTGGACTGGGTATCTGTAGTCCCATGTGGATGTTACTATTGTCCACATAGCCCACTATATTTCCTTGCATAATGCATCAGATCCATACATATGATACCATATCATAGTAATCCATACAAGTAGTCAATAGGTTAGAGACTTACCTTGCAAATGCAGCATTTGATAGGACTGTAGTTCAGGGCTGACTCTGTGTGATGCAAGCATGGATAGGTGCAGGTTGTGTGGGTTGCCTACCATCAGCATTTTTACTATATGTATGTGAGTAGGAGTAAGGCGTCAGTCCCTAGGGCCCTAGGTTGTCAGTGAATGTGCTATGCATTTTCTCTTATCCAAAGCCAGAGCATAGTGGGCATGCCTACATCTGCCTACTGGGACATAATCAGGGGGTTCCTCCTCCGAGTCCTCCTGTAACTGTGGCTGAGGTGATGTAGGCATTGATGGGGGGCTGTGAATCCCTTCCCTTTGCTGATCCTGCTGCACGTGTTTCTGCTGTGAACATATATGCACGTGTGGCTGGAGATTACTGCAGGACTCCACCAGATATATCAAGGCACTGAAACCATGACTTCAGAAGCCCAAACACATGCTCTATGATATTCCTAGTTTGTGCGAGTTCCTCATTATGGCATTCTTCAGTGGATGTATGTGCAATTCTGATGGGTGTCATCATCCACAGTTCCAGTGCATAAGCCATTATCCCCCAGCAAATGGCCTTTGGGGTGTCCACCCTAGCAAACATCTGCTACAGCTGTGATGCATGCCAGATATGGGAGTTGTGATAACTGCCAGGGCTGCCAGCACACACATTCATGATAATCCCCTGGGCATTGCACATGACCTGGCAGTTGATGGAGTGGTACCCTTTGCAGTTTACATATATTCTTCCCTGCTCACTGGGAGGTAACTTGATGTGTACATGAGTGCAATCTATGGCACCCAGTACCTCAGGGTAGTGTGCTACACAGTAGAAGTGCTGCATATTGGTGGCCCTCACCTCAGAGGTGAGGGGAAAAGAAATATGCTCACTGTCATCTGGTAGCATGACATCCAGGAACTGGTGGAGTACCCTGGAAGCAGATGCCTGTGAGACCTCCATCATGTCCCCAGTTGGCCTTTGGAAAGTACATGTAGCTATTATCCAAGCATGCCTTTGTTTCCACTGGGATGATTTCCCTTCTGTTGGCTCTGGTTCTGAATTGAGGGTGGAAGAGCAGTGTATGCTTACTTTATAGTGCTCTGCTGTAGGTGCTGACTATGTGATTGGCTACCTATGATGCATTCTACCTGCCTAGTATTTAATTAACATAATTTAATGGCACTAGTTTCAGTTAAACGGAAGTCAAAACTAATTAATATTTCACTGGCTTTTAGATACAATTAGCGCTGTGGCACACCATGCAAATCCATGTCCCTTAGGTAAACAAAGCTTAGCATTCAGTGGACACACACTCCAGACTTCCACTCTCAGCATGGCAGTGTGCCACACAAACGTGCTGAAACACATTCCCCTTAGCTAAACAAAGCTTATAACTGAGTGCACACACACCCTGCAAGAATACGCTCAGTACGGTGGTGCACTGCGCAAACAGACTTAAATTAGCTTAGAAGTCATTGGACACACCCTCCCCTGATGTCGGCTACCTCCTCTCTAAACAACAACATGGTTCTCTGTCTACATGAAAGGGATATGCAGACATGATTACTCCTTTGTGCTATTCAGTAACTCCACCGCATTTGCATAAGGATCCATGCTCACAGCTGGAAATTACGCACTTCAAAGCCCTACCACTTTAGCAACAGCACCAATGCACCATTGCAGATACTCCATGCAGGGTCCTGTAATGCATTTCTGTCACATAATATTAATTTTGTTGTTTCCAATTTTTTTTTTTTTTTACAAAGCATGTTTGCGCACTGTGGTATGTTGCACGAACATGCTCAGATTATTAAAAAATACATTTAATTTAACTTATTTTCTTTAATTTGTTAGACACACACAGGATAGTTTCACTCATTTCTACAGCCACTTTTTTCTGTCTATATTCCTGTACACAGAATTTTTCTGTGTACACTATGGACACTGACATGGGGGCTACAGAGCTAACTGTCTGCTTGCTGGATTACTCTACCTGCCTCATTTGCATGAGATGCACCTGCTTATGAAGTGATTTGCATGCCATGGAAGTTTCCATGTTGGTGTGCTGATGTGCACTGCTTAGCAGTGTTTACTGAATCTAAAAATGTTCGTGGCCATGTTACCAGTGTGGCATGATGCCTACACAGAAAAAAAAAACATGTAGACTTTATTTAATTTCCCCTATTTTCTCTGTTGCTAGTCTACTAAAATTACATGCAGCAAAAATATAGGTCACCTTATTGTTCATTTGAAAATCCTTTTTTAGTTCCTTTATGTAATGTATTTATATGGAAAATCTCTCTACATGCTTTTCAATTTTAGATATTAAGTTTTAACACATTGGTTAATAATCTGGGGCACATTTCTGTATTTAGAAATATATTATTTATTTTTTCATTGGCAGTTAATGTGCTAGTTATTTTACGTATTTATGCATTTATACATATTCATAAGTATTTAAATCTGCTCGAAATGTATTATTATTCTTTATTTAACTTGATTATGTAAACTGGTTCATTATGATTGGTGGTGAAACTTTTTGTAAGGGATTTAAATCTGTAACGTGCATTGAGTGATTTAGTTCTGATGAAATCCTGTTTTGAAAGGATGAAAGCGCTAAACTCTTTGGTATAAATTTTATTGTTTTGAGAGCTCTCAATTGGTTCTTCAGCCAAGTTTTTGTGGTTTATATTTGTATGAAGGCAAAACACTGAAATAGTACCTTTTAGGGTTGTTAATTACCTGTTGCTTTCTAGCTTTTAATTACTCCAAGTCTTTTGGAATTCTAATACCATGATGGAATGGACCACATTCCTAAGTCAAAGTATCATTAAAGTTTGTGAAATTAGTATTGCTTCAGTCTTTGATGTTAGCTGAAAGTGCTCTTTGCAGCACCTGCAATGTGTCTAGAACTGATTCATTCTGCAATTTATATGGAGTTACATGTATTGGTAGCATATGTAAATAAGGCTGTAATTTTTTTTTCATGAGATCCATTGTTCCCACTACTATTAGAACTGTCTGAGTATCCTTTTTCCACATTGCTATCATTTCTGCCTGCAAATCCTGGTATTTTATGACTTTGTGTCTCTCTGTACATAAGACACTGTAATCAGCGCTATAGCAATTTCAATAATCAATGCTACTTTTATTTTATTTTCATAGACTACTATGTCTGGTTTTCTCGCATCTATTTTTTGAATGGTTGGTAATTAGTAATACATGTAATGTAAACTTCATCATTCTTTATAATGTTTTGAGGCTTGTGTTTCCAATGCTTCTCAGCTACTTCAGTATTGCAATATTTGCACAATTCCCAGTGTAACAGTCTTCCCACATTATTATGCCTTTCATTATACAGACCCTCTGCCCCTTAGCCCTTCTATCTCCTCCTATTCTTATACTGTACTTAACTCCCCACAGCTATGAACCTTAAAGATATTACACTCATGCATTATTTGAGTACATGCTGTTGTACCTGCAGTTGTATTTCAGTCATGTGTTATTTGAATATATGCCTTTTTACTTCATGGTTATAATCTTTCTTTGATGTTGTTTTCTTTTTTTCTTTATCAGTTTAATTCAGTGTAATAGTACTGCTCATTTTTTATTTGTATGTAATTCTGTGGAGCTTTTCTCGCTAGGCCTCCACTGAAAATGGGCTCATTCCAGGCCCAGTGGACTTTCCTGGTTAACAAATGCAAATAAATAAAAATAATAAATAAATAAATAATGTATCACAACCAGCAACATGATGTATAACTGGTTCCAGTTTTGTTTTAGAGAACCTGCATGTGTTTGTTTCTCCCACACATTCAATGAACTCTGTATGACAATATGTGTGTAGTCCACTATCCTGGGTCAGTAATATTAACCTTTCATCTTTTGGTTTAAATTTGTCTCTCCTTAACCATGCTTGCATCAGATCCTGATTAACATGAAATTTCTCCAGGAGTTTTTTAACCTTTCATCATTTGGTTTAGATTCATCTCCCCTTTACCATTCCTATGTGAGATCCTGATTGACATGAGGTTGTTTCAGGAGTTTTCTGTACTTGGAACTACATGTATTCCTTTTCCACATTTATTGCCTTATCATCTGATCCTGCTTATATTCTTTCTTTTGTTTTTTTTTAGTACGTTCATTTGCTGCCTGATTTTTATATACTTTCGGTTTGGTAACCATTCCAGCTTGACAGTGATATGCTTCTGCTAAACTAAGCAGGGAGGTCATCTTAGACTTGTTTTCCTCATGTTTCAAAACATTTACTATGTTTGGATCTCATGAGATCAGCAGATATGTATGTTATCCTACCATTGTAGATGTATGCATTTAATCAGTTTCGAGGACCCCCATACCTCCTTCTGAATGAGGAATATATAATCTTGGTATACACTGATATTTATGTATCAGTTGATAAGCATGAAGCATTTTTCTTGTTTTCCTGTCCAACTGATCCAATACCTTTTTCGGCCAGTCAATCACACCAAAATGGTAAATTAGGACAAGAAGAGCAATTTGTTTTACAGCTTTTGTTCCCAGATAACAAGGCTGTTTTCAATATTAATTTTAGTCTTATTTACTGAGTTTTCTTCACATTTTCCATATTTATTGTCAATCCTTCATGAATTCCTAAATATGTATACACTCCCTTCTGCTCAAATTCCTTCATATCATATTCTTATCTCAAACTGATAATGTCAGGGTGCTGCAGCTTTCCTACTTTAAATTTTGCTTTTACACATTTATCAGGACCAATTTACATTCCTACATCAGCTGAGAAATTTTTGATGAGTGCCATTTGTGCTTTCAGCTCTGCATCTAAACTATATAGTTTTAAATCATCCACAAAAGAAGATGAAAAGTCTTTGCATTTTGATTTGTCTGGTAGCCAAATTGTAACCATGACCTAATCTGTTAAGTAGACATCTTATTTTAGGTTAAGGGGAAGACAAAAGAGCAGTGTTAACAAGTGTCACGCTTGAATATCCACCTTTGAATCTTTATCCTGGGGATAATAATTTGTCCTTTATCATGGCTTAGCTGTAAAGTAGATCACCACTGTTTCATGGTCAGTGTATATAACTGATCAATGTAGGATGTACCTTATA
Source organism: Protopterus annectens (assembly GCF_019279795.1). NCBI lineage: Eukaryota > Metazoa > Chordata > Ceratodontiformes > Protopteridae > Protopterus > Protopterus annectens. The sequence goes on from NC_056728.1 coordinate 1,514,532,705, forward strand.
CATCTGCAAGAACTCCTTTATCCATGAATTTGGGATGCTGTCAACTTTTTTTTTTTTTTTTTGTAATCTACCCATGCCATACTTAAATTCTACCTATTTTTAAAATTCTGCATTATGACTTAATTTATCAACAAATGATCTTTTATTTCTTATAACTTTGTTTTGCTACTCTTTTGTTCTTTTTCCACGCGTGAATTTTCTTCTAAATTACTACAAAATCTGTCAGCATCAATTCCAATATATAATTTATACATCATTGGAAGGCTAGTTATTGATCTATAGCTTTTAGGATAGCTTGCAGGTTCACTCTTAAGGTGTTTTTTTTCCTGTTGTTAACCAGATTGGTGTCTGTTTGAGGTGTGTATATGAGTAATTCTTAGTCAGGGCTAAATCTTCATGTAAAGATGTTAATACTTTTAGCCAGAAGTTAAGCACTGCACCTGGGCCTGGGGGTTTCCAATTAAGAACTTTTCTTAATTTTACTTCAATTTATCTAGCTGTTACTTCATCCCATTTCATATTCTGTGCATTTGACCTTCTCACTTTATCTTTTACTTTATCCATTTGGCGTCTTAGTTATGTTCCACAGGGTAATCTTTTGGGTGTGTTCTAGTTCTTTTGCTTTGTTTCCCAATTATCTAAAAAACATTTTTGGGTCATAAATGAATTCCTTATTTTTGTACTTTTCCTTTATATTTATCTGCATATCTTCTAACTTTTTCTGCCTCTGCTGGTATATTTAGTTTATATTTCCAATAGTGTATGGTAGATCCTGGCTTGATCTAATACTGAGTATTGGCTTTCTCACATCTTTTCTAAGTGTTTTTGTTGATCTGTTACCTCTTCTATACTCTTCTAGCAGTTCTTGTCTTAGTTGCTTTATACTTTTCTCTTTTCCATACTTCCATGTTGGCATTTGATTTCTTCCCTTTCTTTCCCTTATTGCCCTGTACTTTTGTGGTAAGACTTTATCTGTTATTTAGCTGCACAATAATATATCCTATTTACTTCTGTTATGTCACAAGAATTTCTGTTAATAGTCTTGATTACTGTACTCATTTGTTTTGTCAGACTTCTAACATTTTGGGTCTTGTTGACTTTCTGTAATCTATGTCGTTCACCCATCTTTATATGTCTATCTCTGTTATATCAAGCAGCTCTTCCCTTAGATCTTTTCTTCTAAACTGAGGGCACATTCTTTACTCTCTGTTTCCTGTAGGCATTCTACAGAAAGTTCCAGAACATCTTCCTGTGACATATTCTTATCAGCTGCATCCTCCGTCATCAGTTGCTCTTTTATAAGGGAATTCACTGGCCTCACTTCATAAGCTTGACTGTGCCAGATTTGCCACTGTTTCCTGCTCCTTCCCTTGCTGTGCAACTCCAGCTGAACTTTTGAACTGGTTTCCTGCTGAAGGCTTCAGAGTATCTTCATATACCAACTGATCAGATGCTTCCCATTCCACTTGTTTCTCTTCTTCTAGTACTGAGAGATCATCCGTGTTATTCCATTTTATTCTTGACAATGTTGACCATATTATGCTTAAAAAGTGTGGTTCCTCTGTTTCATCTTTGTCAGTAGTTTCATTTTAGTTCTTAGGGTACTCACATTCAGTTGAATCAGGATAAATTCCTCATTATGCTATAAAATGTAATATTGAGTTTTGCAGAATTTAATGTTAGTTTCATTGTACATGTTGCTATATGGAGATGCTGTGAAGGAATTATTTAAAGTAGCATTGCTGTGCTGATTGTTTTCAGCTGAATCACACCTTTTTCAGGAGCACATGTCTGAGCAAGGATGCTGCCAGTAACCTTCTTAAACACATTGTCATATTTATTTTTTGTTTCTTGTCCAGACTGGACTGGAATTTATGTCATGAGCATAACCTGTGTATGCATTACTGGACAACATTGTGTTGGACTTATGCTGCTCCAAAGAGTCTACCACTTTTTGACCCCAAAGCCTTCTTCAGTCACAGTGAGATCACAGTTCATCAAAGCAAACTCCTCTCCTCTCCTTTGTACAAAAAGAGGAACTCTTAAAGACTGTTTTGACAGCTACTACCATGATATTTAAGAAGATCACTCACCCATTACAGTAAGAGAGATGCACAGTGAATTCAGGAAAAATACAAGTACACATTCCATGACTTACAGTGTATATGTGTTCATATGAAAGAATTATTGGGATTCCAAGAATATAAGAACAGCACTGGCATTGCTGAAACATAAAGATAATGGCTAAATGAAGACATGATGGAATGCAGATGCTGTAAAGTGCCTGCAAAATGAAGGGTAGCTTCCAGAGACTGAAATGAAGTATGCAACACCAAAAAGAGGCAGATGTACTCTACAGTGAAGAATGCAGCAGATCTGGCAATGCAAGAGGAGACCTTTATAGAGTGATCTGGTTCTTCTTCTTTCAAATTTAATTGTATCTATCTATCTACCTTTATCTGTCTATCTATCTATCTATCTATCTATCTATCTATCTATCTATCTATCTATCTATCTATCTATCCAGTTATTGTTTGTTTATTACAGTGACTTACGTTGCAGATAGTACTGAATTTTAATGAAAAATCTGAGGCAATTTTATATTTTGGTTGATGTGTGGATGGGTGGATTATGTTTACTAAATGTACACTTCAATGATGTTGAGCTAATATTTTTGGGTGGGTTACTCTTTTGTCATGATGTATTGCAAAACCAGTACCCTATCAGTTTTTACAAGTGTGTAGTCCATGAAAGGCACCTGCTGATGATAAAATCAGTTACATCTAGCAATGTATTTTTGCAATTGCTCAGGCTGTCTTATCATAAATGTCATATTGTGAAAGCAGCTGCAGAAAACACTCTTTTGCCTTTGTACTTTGAAAAGGTCTGGTTGACATTTGTCTAAGCAGTATGAGACAGGGTGGGGTTCCATGTTGTAAATGTTGCTTCCATGGATGAAAAAATAAGGGTAGTTGATGAAGACTTTTGAACAATTGCTATTCCACATGTTTTTGCCTCCATGCCTGCCGACCATAAAGATTCTGTCTATCAATCTTGAGCCCATCCATTTCCCTGTGCTGGGCATCTTCAGCATGGAGGCAAGAACCTTCTGGAGATGCTATAATTGGCATAGCCATGGTGGTGGTTTGTGCCTTTGTTAGCACCCTGGCAATGAGGGTGTTTGTAATTGGGCTCTAATTCACCTTCTGATGGCTGACATAAGCATCCCCATTACAGCATGGCTTTTAACATCCTCACAGATGTGTACATGTGTTTCTGCTTCATGCTAATAAGTGACACACGCTCCTTAGTGGTGTGGCTCAGCCCACTACCCCACTACTGCATGTTCTGGTGTAGTGCAAGCATCTGCATTCATGGTGGTGATAGACAGAACTCACCTCTCCTTTTCCACAGGATGGATAGCTAGCATTGACTGCTCACTTACCATTATCCTTTACATGGCTCTTCAAGGTCATAACTAAGGCCTTTTCTCTCTCTGTGGCACAGAGTCTGGCTGATCTGTTGCTGCTGTTTTGTGTGAGATCATGCCTTGCATTTACAATCAGATGGGAAGAGGCAGAAGTGCTTGTCCTATGTTTTACGGGAATTCAGTGCATTCAGACATGTTTTTTAATGGTGCAGTAATATGGAATAGGGCATTTCCCGGCTTTTCATTTATGTCATAGCTACAGATAAAGAATGTGCAGTTATTCACTCTCTGTGAAGGAAAACAAGTTCATGACACAGACAAAACTCAAAGAATAATAAAGACCTGTGAAATGGTTTGTGAGTGCAGGAGGTTTTTAACTAACGTGAGAATAGAAACATAGATTTTTCTCTAGTTGGTTAATAAGTTCAAAGTAAAATATTAAGGCAGATTTGATACCCTTTATAGTTACCAGTATTGGCTGGTAGTGATTTTGCCTCTCGTGAATGTTCAAGGTATAGGCTCCTACCCTAGGAGTATAATAGAGTCATGTCACTAAGTAAAAAGGAATATTGATGAATATTTTAATGGTCTTTGGTACAAGGTGTTAGTGTATGCAGGGGCTTCTTCATTTTCCAAGGAGATGGACAGTAGTATGATGCTGTGTCACTCTAGGATCAGAAAAGAACAGTAGTAAAACATCCACTATTATAACATGACTACTGGTTTACATTAATTTTATGTACTGCACCCCTGGTGTGTATTTCAGCATCAGTAGTCTTATTTAATAATGAATTGATTATATGTGTTGCAGTTTGTTTTTTTTTTTTTGCTTTCTTTTTTAGTTTTGGTGAGAGATAAAAAATGAGATGATTCTTATGGGATATTTCAGATGATGAGTTATTCAACTCTAGAGACTGTAAGATATCAATAGTGTATTATCTGGCAGTAGCTCATATTGGTCTAAATCCTTTGCTATATGTGGACTCTGTTTTTCACAAAATCTCACCAAGGTGACACTGCTATATAGACTGTATTTTATATAGTACATATCATGGACAGAAGTAGGTTAAAAATAAAGAAAATAGCTGGGTGCACAAGTCCCAGGATATAAAAAGTGCCCAATCTTGATAGGTGCACTGGTACCAGGACTGAAAAAAAATAACAGTGTAGAATCCTCAAGACACAGAAATATTCCTACAATGGGGCTAGGCCATGCCCATGGGGAGGGTGGCCCCCCCTGGTGTAGAAGGAAGTAGCAGTCCACAAAAATTACAAAAGCTGATAGGCCAAAAAAGAGCCATGCAGATGATAGTCTAGACTGTTGAGGATAAGTAAGAAATTATGTATTGTTACTATTATGCAAGAAGCCCAGAATTTTCAGACAAAAGATATATGAAAAGATTGAGAAAAATTAGAAAAAATAAAACATTTCCACAAGAAAAACTGTCAGAAACTTCAAATAAAAATGTGGGTACATTAATATAACAGATCCATGAAAAACACTATATAAACCAAGAAACCTTGTGCCGTTTGGAAAAAGAAGCAACTTAGGAAGTGCAAAAATTTAAAGAACAAAATTTAGAGACATTTCAAGGGTGTAAAAAAAGAAACATGGACATGGGAAAGAAAGAGAGATTTGATATGGTGCAATATTTATGCAAAAGAGAAAGCCATATTAATCAACACAAAAATGGTAGCCCCAAAGATATCCAAAGAGAAATACAGGCAAAAGCACCCATATATGATAAATTTCACAATAAAAATAAGATCTCAAAGAGGGAATGAAGAACAGAAGATTAGTCAAATAGAAGTTAAAAAATAGAAGCTTAAGTTATGGAATATTTGCAAAATTAAGGATTCAGTGTAGAAAGTCTAACACAGGTCACATCACAGCATGATGGAACAACTAGTCCCCAAAGTAAGGAGAAATAAGAGGAGCAGGAGACATCTGAAGAAGAAATATGAACATGCAAAAGAAAAAAGAGATTTAATATGGGGCAATATTTATGCAAAGGAGAAAGCAAAACTAAACAACACAAAAACAGCAGCACCAAAGATATTTGAAGAGAAATACAGACAAAGATATCTGGATATGGTAAATTTTACAATAAAAAAATAAGAAAACAAAGAGGAAAAGTAGAAAAGAGGATTAGTAATGGAGAAGTTAAAGGAACAGAAAGTGAGGCTATGGACTACTTGCAACGTGAAGGATTTAGTGTAGAACATTTAACTCAGATAACAACACAACAGGATAGAGCAATGGACACCCAAATTAAGAAGAAACAAGTGGTGGGGGAGCATCTAATCAGTTAACATATGAAGGTACTTTGGAGTTTCCCATAGGAAATAGTATAAACTTTCAGTTGGAGTTATACAGCAAGGGAAAGAACAGGAAACTGTGGCAGCTCTGACACAGTTAATTTCACAGAGTGATAGGCCTGTGAGCTCCCATATGAATGAACAATGAATGGCACAGTGTAAAATTGAAGAGAACATGGCACAGGAAGATGCTCTGGAACTTTATATAGAATGCCCACAGGAAATTGTGAACAAAGAATGTGCCCTCAGTTTAGAAGAAAATGATCTAAGAGAAGAGCTGCATGATTTGATAGAGATGGATAGAAATATTAAGATCAATGAAAGGAACAGACTGCAGAAGGTCAATAAACCCCCAAAAGTTAGAAGTTTAAACACAATAATTAGGAATGTACATAGGGATTCATGTGATATAACAGAAGTAAATAGGACACATTACTGTGCAGCCAAATTAATAACAGATAAAGTCCTACCACAAGTATCATAAGGGAAAGGACAGGGAGAAATCGAATGCCATCATGGAAGTATCAAATAGAGAAAAATATAAAGCAATTAAGACAAGAAGTGCCACTGTTAGAAGAGTATAGAAGTGGGAACAGATTAACAAAAATATTCAGAAAGATAGATGTGATAAAAGCAATGCACAGTATTACATTGGATCAGGATTTATCACTCACTATTGAAAATAAAACAAAAATATCACCACAGGCAGAAAAACTTAGAAGATACATAGATAAATATAAAGGAAAAGTACAAAATAAGCAATTTATCGATGACAAAATAAAGTTTTATAGACGATTGGGAAACAGGGTAAAAGGAATTGAAAGACCACCAAAAGAGAAGAAATAGATACATTTTCGAGAAATATTTATGAAGATCTTGTGGAGTATAACAAAGATGGTAAATGGATATAAGAAGTAAAAGAATGAATAAGAAAAGTTCAAATGTACAGGATATGAAAAGGGATGAAGTAATGGCCAGAGAGACGAAAACAAACTTAAGAAAGGCTTTACTATTTAAGATGTGTGTTTTAGTACTGTCTTTACTCCTAGAAGGCTTTTTTTTCAGCTGAAACAGTACAGTGTTATTTTATTTTGTGATAATAAATTTGGTAACCTGGTCTTTGTTGCTTTATTTTATAAAGTTATGAAAAGCCTCTAATTGGAAAATCCCATGCCCAGATGCAGTACCTAACTTCTGGCTAAAAGTATTAGCATCTTTGCAAGAAGATTTAGCCGTGAGCTAAGAACTATTTATATGTGCATCCCGAACAGACACTAGCCTGGCTAACAACAGGAAAGACAATGCTCCTACTTAAGAATGAACCTGCAACCTACCCTAAAAACTATAGACCAATAATTTGCTTTCCAACGACGTGTAAACTATACACTGGAATTGATGCCGACAGAGTTTATATTCATTTAGAAGAAAACACAATTATGGTAATAGAACAAAAGGGCAATAAAAAAGTCATAATGAATAAAGTATCATTTGTTGTCAAATAAAGTCATAGTGGAGAACTGTAAAAAGGCAAATAATCTAAGTATTGCATGGATAGACAACAAAAAAGCATTTGACAGTATCTCACATTCATGGATAAAAGAGTGCTTAAAAATGTATAAGATACACCCTACACCAATAAACTAAATCACAGTGACCATGAAAGAGTGTCAAACCACTTTGCAATTAAGCCATGATAAACGACAAATTATTATTCCGGGGATAACATTCCAAAGGAGAATATTCAAGGGTGAAGTGACTCACTGTCACCACTGCTCTTTTGCCTTGTCCTTAGCCCATTAAGCTGTCTGCAACAGATTAGGTCATGGCTATAATTTAGTTCCCAGAAAGCAGCAATGTGTAAAGACTTCTCATCTTCTCTTTGTAGATGATTTAAAACTGTATAGCTCATCAGATGAGGAACTGAAAGCACAACTGCAAGTACTCCAAACTTTCTTAGATGATACAAGAATGTCATTTGGTCTTGATAAATGCACAAAATCAACCTTTAAAGCAGGAAAGCTGCAGCACCAAGAAAATATCACTTTGGTACAAGAATGTGATATAAAGGAACTCGAGCAAGAGGAAGTGTATAACTATATGGGAATTGATGAAGGACCAACAGTAAAACATGAACAAAGTAGAATAAAAGTCAGTGTTCTGAAAACAGGGTTGACATTTAGGAACAAAGTTCAAGCTATAAACCAATTTGCTCTTCCTGTCCTAACTTACAGTTTTGGAGTGATTGACTGGACCCAAAAGGTGTTGGATAGATTACACACAAAAACAAAAAGGATGCTTTATGCTCATAAATGATTTATAACAATCAGTGCATATTAATATTATATATTCCCCGTTCCAAAGGAGGTATGGGCCTCCATGAAATTGATTACATGTATAGATCTGCAATCGTGGGAACACATATATATATATATATGTTGACCTCACAAGACCCAAACATAGTGAATGTTTTGAAACATGAGGAGAATAAATCTAAGATGGCTTCCCTTCTTAGTCTAGCAGAAGCATATTGGCGTCAAGTGGGAATGGAAATCAAAACAGAAATAGAAAAAGTCAGGCAACTGAATGTGCCAAAAAAAAAAAAAAAAAAGAAAGAATATAAGTTGAAGGATTAGATGAAAAGGCAAGATATGTGGAAAATGCATAAATACAGTTGCAAGTATAGCAAACTCCTAGAACAACCTCATTTTGATCAGGACTGAATGCAGGAATGGTTCAAGAGAGGCAAAATTGGCGGCCCAAGATTGTGGATCACATACACCATGGTTTGCAAAGTCCATTGAACTTGTGGGAAAAACAGACAAATGTGCATTTTGTAAAACATTGGAAACAGTTGCACACCTTGTTGCTGGTTGTGACATAGTAATGGCAGAAGGACTGTATACTGAAAGGCATAATAATATGGCAAGACTGTAGTACTGGGGATTTTGCAAACATTGTAATGTTGAAATAGCTGAAAAACACTGGAAACATGAGCCGCAAAGGCTAAAGCATCATAGAAAATGATGAAGTCTACATCGCATGGGATCACCAGTTACCAACAGTTCAAAAGATAGATGCTAGAAAAATGGATCTAGTGGTCCATGCAAAGAGGACAAAAGTAGATTTGATCATTGAAATCGCCACACCCAGTGACTACAGTGTCTTGTGTACAGAGAGACACAAAGTCATAAAATATTAGGATTTGCAGGCAGAAATGAGAAGAAAGATACCCAGACAGTTCCAATAGAAGTAGGAGCAATGAGTCCTATAAAAAAAATCTACAATCATATTTAGATATGTTACTAATGCATGTAACTCTATACAGATTGCAAAATGAGTCATTACTTGCAGATTGCGGTTGCTGCAATGAGCACTTCTGGATGACATCAAAGATTGAAACAATACTAATTTCATGAACTTTAATTATACTCTAACTTAGGAATGGGGTTCATTCCTGTCATTGTATTAGAAACCCAAAATATTTTGAGAAATTAAAAAAAATAGAGAGACCATATAAATAAGGATATAGGTGATCTCCAAACCTTGATCTGACACAGTTTGGTTTTGTCAAAGGCAGGTCATGGCTGTTAAACCTGTTAGACTTCTTCAAAAACATCACCAGAGCCATAAACACAGGCAAGTCTGTGGATACAGCCTACCTTGACTTAGCCAAGGCCTTTGACACAATCCCACATTCAGGCATCAATGATAAACTGTCCCAGTTGAATATCAACCCTTATGTCGTCAGGTGGGTTGCTAACTGGCTCACTGACAGATCACACTCAGTCAAAGTTGAGGACTTTACCTTAACCAGCAGACCTGTCACCAGTGGGGTTCCACAGGGATCAATGCTGGGCCCCCTATTGTTTTCAATATATTTCTCAGAATTTCAGGCCAAAACAGAGGGATTGTGCCTGACAAAGTTTGCTGATGACTGCAAATTAGGTGCAATCACTGAATCCCCAAATGATGTCAATATACTTCAGGAGGGACTTACACAAACCAGTGACTGGGGCCAAAAACAAGGACTCAAACTTAATGCAAAAACATGGATTATCATCCCCTTTGTTAAAAGTGATATACCTACAGACTATCATTTAAATAATAATACCCTGAGTAAAAACACAGTAGTGAGAGACTTGGTAACCCAAGTTGAATGTAGCCTAAAGTTTTACCACCATGTGTCTACTATGGTAAGGAGGGCATTCTACATTGTGATCCTCATTAGCAAAGTCATTGCCTTAAGAGCGAAAGAGGTCATAACACCCTTGTACTCAACCCTCATCAGGCCGATAGTTGAGTACAATGCTCCCTTTGGTATGTACCTTACCAGGCACCTGCAGCAACTTGAGAGACCTCAGAGATTTCTAATCAAGAAAATACAGGGTCTCCAGCACGTCATACATTGATAGACTGAAATAACTGTCACTGTACTCAGTAGCATACAGACTACTTAGGGGAGACTTGTGCCTGGCCTAAAGAGTAATCACGGATCAAACCTACTGGAAATTTTGCACATCTGCAAGTCAAATGAGACAAGGGTCACCTGCTCCAAGGACCTTAAACTGGCCTGTGACATAAATAGGACCTGCTGGAGAGACAGATATGTCTCTCAGAGGTCGCCACTCTTCTAGAATGGCCTACCAGTTTACATAAAATAAAGCCCTTCTATGACCCTGTTTAAACATAGCCAGGATGATTGGATGGGAAACCATAAATTCCTGCTGGGGATTTCACCTCTGACCCTCCTAGACATGGGCAGTCATTGCTAACTAAGATCTCAAGTTTTGGCAAGATCCTTTATATTAGGTTTCTCTAGTATTATATTGGGTACACACAGCTAGGCTTATAAAGACCTTCGGGTGAATAGTCCAGTAACTCCCTATGAACCTATCTATAATAACACACACCACACCAAATTGGAATTTGACAACTTTGACAACTTTATTGAACATGTATCATTCACCAGATGAACATTCTGCAAACATTACCAGGGCAGTGTAATGCACTCACCCTGACCAAAACAAGCAGCACTGGCTCAACCACTCACTTATTCCCACATATCAAAGCAGTGTAGCACCGCTCACTTCTATCCCCAACCATCCTCCTCAAGTCCAACTCCCAACACCAGGGGGGGCAGAAGAGGGACAAGCCATCCTCTCTTCTCCACCCACCAGCCTAACCCAGGCTGTGCCCCCTTATTACTGCAATACGTTCACCAAACCTTCCAAAAACAAAGCCAGGTGTACAATAAAAAATCCAATCCAAACTCGCTCATGTGCACCTCATCCTCGCTAAACCAAAATGGGTCCCTGTCATCAAAGCCCCTATGCTCTATCATCTGAATACCCAAATTCCCCAAATACCTAGACAATTTAAATTTACCAAACTGACAAGGCCACTCTAGTCCCACAAAATTGCTGGCATTCCTACAAAATAAACTTGGCACTATTTCAGACCACATAATACACATACCTGGAAATGCCTTCTTTAAAGAACTTAAATCCTTTACTACTCCATGAACCAACGATCACTTTGGAATTACTCCCAAATTGTTACCTGCCTTATGAACCACCAAAACTCATGGAATCCCAACCTGTGGCTGTATGTCTGCAAACTCCTCTAAGTGTTGATACCATATGAGGCGTCTAATACCATGCCATAGGACTGTCCACCTGAAGTGATATAAATCCAGCTTGCTGCCATCCTGCCTAACTGCAGCCCACTTCACCACCCAATGAATATACGAGTGACCCAGAATGACAATATCTTTACCTAAAAAAAAAAAAAATATATATATATATATATATATATATATATATATATATATATATATATATTAAAATGACCACATCAACCAATTATCTACTATAAGAGAAAAATCTCCACTGACCTACCTTCTTTTGCTAAATCAGAGGCCCTTCCAATGCAAAAGCAATGAGTTAAAAACCTCTCTTCTTGAAAACCAATACACTGTAAAGCCCCTCTCATCATGCAGACATAATGATTTCTTGTTATCACCTTAACCCCCCCTTCAACCAAAAAAACAGATCCTGATGATTCCCAGCATGCATCTGCTGTAACTTGTCCCTAATGGACATAACAATTCATTTTGGTCCTTTTGCAAAACCGTCTGCATGTCCCTCTCCATCTGATCCTTCTTAGATCTATACAACCAAATCTCAAACAATACAAAAAAATACCATTACATCCCACAAAACCAGTGAACCTAACAACTCTGATACCCTAAATGCTCCATGATACATCCAGAGCAACAACGTGACCAATAAATTATATTCCGCTGAGTCCCCATTCGCTAGCTCCAAACTCCACAACAAAACCTTAAGATCCTGCCTTGTCATCAGCCATTGCTTAACATCAGCAGCTCTGTTCCATCCTTTCAATGTATAAGCTACTGTCCAGCACTTTGTAAAATACTCCAATCCTGCCACACATGCAAATATACTGATAGCAGCCAGATCCACCTTAACCAACTAGACAGCCTTACCTTGCACTCAAGCCTGAGCTAAATATTAAAATAACAGTTTCTCAGACCAAAATCCCTCTTCTTCAAGCAGCTGCAAGGCAAATTTATCAAAGTCATGTAAAGTCCTACCAATGCCTCCCTTGTGGAAACTGCCCAAGGCTGCTGTATCAGCCATCACATTACTTCAGCCCAATCATCCACACTTTGTCTGGCAACACCACTTGTTTGCCTGCAGCCTCCCAAGCTAACTGCCACAACTTTGAAAACTAAAAATAAGACAAACTGTCAGCAATCTTGTTCCTAGCACCTGCCAAATGCACACCTGTAAAAGAAAAGTTAGTTAACAACCTCTGCAAAACCAGTTTCAGAGCTCTAACAAAAGCAATACAGATTCTGATTTCTTTGACTAAAAAACTCATACCACTGCTATATTGTCCAAACGAAAAATTACCTCTTACCAAAAACACTCTTGCTGCACCACAGACATCACCCAAATTAGCATCAATTCCAAAAATTCCACCTCTCTTTTCCATTCATTCTCTCAATCATCTGGCTGCTGAGCTGCAAACCATTCATCGCAACAAAATGCTCCCATCCCAGTACCCCCTGCTGCATCTGTAAAAAACTGCAACTTTCCTTGACCAACCCAATCTGACTGCCAGTAGGAAGTGTCTTTAAACTGATCTAAAAAGGACAACCACAATTCTAAGTCATCACAAACAAGCTTACCAATCATCACATAATGATGTTTACTTCTCCCCCACTTTTAACAAAAAAAGCCACAGATCTACAAAATGTACAACCAGGATGAATTGTCCAGCATGCAAAATTCTTTAACCCTAACAGCTTCCTAATGTCCCTAATCCTCACCTTGTCCTTGCTCTTCACCCTAGTAATCTTTTCCTTCAAGTGTCCTATCTTCTCAAGTGGTAAACAAAGTTATCCTCACTCTGCATCCACTAACAATCCCCCCAAAAAATATAATGCCTTGGCAGGGCCTTCTAACTTCCATTTGACCAAAAGAACACCCAGCTCTTCACACATTCCCCAAAACTCCCATGTACCCTCTATCACTTTGTCAAACCCATAAGCTATTAAGTAAAGTAATTCAAATGATGCACTGCCTTTTGAGACCCCAGCTTTTGTTGCTGCCAAATCCAATGGAGAGCAGTGCGAAACTTCTTGAAAGTGGCACAGGCTATTGAACACCGTCGTGGCCTTGTCAAAGTAGAACTTGCTCTCAGCCACCATGCCTAACCACAGCCACATTTCCTCCTACACCGGTAATAACCAAAATGCAGATTGAATATCCATCTTTACCAACCACAGGTCTGCAAACCTAGGAATGACCTGCACTGCGTCGTCCAACGAGGCATACCTAACTTTAGCATCTTCTATCGAAATTAAATAATTAACTTGAGTTCCTTTCAAGATAGGACAAATGGTGAATCAACTGAAATTTACCAGGAGACTTCTTAGGGACCATACCTAATGGCAAGACCTTAAAGCTACCTAAGGGCTGATGATCAAATAGGCCCAGTAACCTGCCCAAATACCATTCCCTGTCCACCAAAGCTTTCAAAATCTCCTCCCTCACCTGCACTGAATGCAAATTCTTAGAGACTGAACCCTACCTCCTAAACCTCAACTTAATAGAAAATCCTTTGATTAATTCCTCTGCAATTGCCAGATCAGGAAATTGCTTAAGCATGTGCTGCCATGCCTCCACCTTAATGGGCAAATGTGTCACCTGGTCTTCCCCTCTGTCCTCGAAAAGACACTCCTCCCCTTTTCCCATGAAATTTTCTCATCCCCGAAAACCTTGAAATTCCTGAGGCAAAGGAGCTAACACTCCTACTTTGGTGGGAATTGAACCTAGATTGACCAAATTCCCTTCTCAGTGGCCACACTGCATAGCTGGTTATACACCTGCACAGTATGAACAAGTGTGCAAAAACATGCATGCCATCAACTTACAACACACCACATTAAAGGCCCAGCATACCTCATACTCCTCACCTTCTAGCCTAACCCTCTGCTAACAGCCCCAAAGTTATCCATCATGGTTGCTAACCAAATGTCAGGATGCCTAACTTCCAAATGCAGTGATTGATCCATTACTTTTCACTTACAGAACTGCTGATCATACCACAACCGTGCATTCCTCACCCACAAACATTGTGTCTCACGGATCATGAGAAAATAAGCCAAAAGTGGTAATGCCTTGGAGCTATCCTTTTCCAGCCATACTGCTATGTAGTACATGAAACCTAACACCCAACTGTCCCAATTTCTTGCTTACTTACTCTCCTCTGCCCCAATGCCACTATGGCCGCTAGAAGATTTTTGCTATTTGCCATTTTGGAGTCCATCAAGCATTGAACCCCTTCATCATCAATTAACTTGAAAATATCAATGTACTCACCCTTACAGATCTTTTCTTTAACTGATACTGGCATGTGCAGGGTCAAGAAGACCCCCCCTTTCCCTTTCTCCAAAGCCTATGTAACTAAGCAACCCCCCAGACAGATCCCAAAGTCCAAACCCATCTCTTGCTGTTGTGATTCCACCCCACCAAAGGATGACCCTGCACTCCCTAAAAACCCTAAGCTACCTTCCCCCATTGAATACAACCCCCTGGATGTGCTTCCCTGTCACTAAGAGTCTCCTGCTCCCCTAGGATATTTATGATTTCCCTGGACTGCTGAAGTAACTCACCATCTCCCCCTACCCCCAGGCTAGTCCTCAATTATACCAAGTCTGACATATCTGTATGAAACCCCAGCAGAGCATCATTATCTGCAACTGTGTCATGCACAGATCCAGTGGCCAGAAACTCCACTGGGGCAGTATCTGTCAACTGTCATGCCTGTTTCCCTTGGGCCACCAGTCTGCTCTTCTCCACCTGCCCTCTCCTCTTCCTTCTGGACATACTGGGCTCCTCCCACCACATGACACTCACTGGTTATCAACTCTTTAAACAGCTCTTCCACCTGCGAGATAATGGTCGCCCATCTAGGTCTCAAACTCTGTGCTCCAGCCATCTGCGAAAAGAAAAACAACCATAAGAACTTTGTACAGACAAAAAAAAAGACATTCTTGTATGCCAGGTATAACAATGGCATTGAACACAAGGGCATAACCTGCAAGTATTAAATATGTTTTCCTGGACAGCTGTAACTACTGATTTGTCTTGAATTATTTTTAGCGACCTGGTTCAGATTTCTCTCTGTCTTAGGTTGTTTGCTAACTAAGTATCTGTAGCATATGGACCCATCTACCTGGGAAGCAAGGAATAAATACATTAAATTAAACCACTGCCAATGAAATCCCATTTCTTGAAAAACAGCAGCTGCTACCTGATGTTACTGCTACTACTTTAAATGCAGAGCTTGAGTTTCATTGCCATTCATTTTAATGTCTGCTCTGCTATTAGATGAATAATTACTGTGCAGAAGCTGCTCATTCTGCCTGTGAATGCACTCTCACCGTATCTCTCAACTGTCCAGATTTTCACACAATGTCCAGATTTAACATCATATTCTTGGTATGTTTGCTCATAAAATAGATGTCTTCTGGCAAATCAATGAAAATCATTGAGACTTGATGTTAAAAAATAATGACAGACATTCGAGTTTCAGACTTCATACCCTTCTGAAAATATATGCTAATGCAAGACATGTTATTTGATCAAATTCCTAAATTTGGAAGAGTCATATTTAAACAATGTCCCCATTTTGGGCCATTGTCCACCAACTATATATAGCTTTGTCCAGATTACTTGTTCTAAAAGGTTAAGTATGAATCATACACAGGCACACAAGCACACACACACACACACACACACACACACACACACACACACACACACACACACACACACACACACACACACACACACATATGACTTCCAGCCTTTCCCTACTATTTGCGTTTTGTCATGCATACAGTTCACCCAAGCACTGGTATCCTATTCTAAAAGAAAATTGCATGAACTGGCATAACTATACTTTGTCTGCATTAATGGGGAATTAAAGTGCAGACTGCTTGCTTGCACATCCTAGCTATGCCCCACCCCCAATAATGATCAACCCCACACCGTGCATGCGCAGTGAGAGACCATTACTCACAGGTGCCTTGTGACCTGGGAAATACACAGATGCAGTTTAGCTGGTTGGTGGAAAGCTGTGGGTCACTATACCACCACCACCAATGAACTTACTCAAGGACTGATACACCAAAATCCCATCATCAGGCTATCACCCTGCCTACCCGATCTCAGAACTGAAAACTGTACCACATTACACCACCAATGCTTGTATCTACACATACAGCTAATAGTTATTTAACTAAAATTAAACTTAAACAACTAAGGAGACATTTAAGCTAACCCCAGCATTGGGATCACAACCATTTCATACAACTGCAAAATGTCAGAACAGAACTACGAAAGAACAGCTGCAACAGCCTCCCAAAGCACCAAACTGCCCCAAGAACAACTCTTGCAACAGAAGTCAAACCCTAAGACTTACACCTTCAATGAAACTGAACAATATGCCCCTATCTAGAGTACAAAGCAATAAAGGTTGTTAATAGTAACACTCTTGTCCAAAGGAGAAAAAAAAAAAACATCGTACAACCATTGTCCATCTCATCCATACTGGCTATTATTAATCCAAGGCCTACCTGTCCGCTGAAGTACCTACAAGTCATCTCAGATGTAAGTCTGCAATACCGCAAGTTAATGCCTAAATCTGTCCCCCCTTCCTCAGCTACACTCAACAAAACCCCTTTAGTCCCCTCCTTACACCTACACAACACTCATCCATCCTAACTTAACTCTTCCTTACCCATTCTGTAACCTAAGCTCTTCCCACTTTCTACCCAGTCCTAACATCCTCCCTCCTACCCTTCTTCTCCTTTTTCCTTCAAACCAACTAACCAAATTTGTTGCCAAAGATCATATCTTGTGGAAAGTCCTGAAGCAACCCCTTCGCAGTAGACAGAGAGTTACATTAGGCACGTTTCTGGTGTAATGGGAAGGATGGCTAGTTTGTATTGACTGCATCTGTGTGCTCTTAATGAGTGAGGCATCCATATGACAGTATTCAACAGTACTATAGCTAGACGGTGGGTTAAATCAGATGGGCAGTCTTACCTCTTTCTCAGCTTTAATGATGAGAAAGATTTAGATAGCCTCTGCTAAGATTATCTTTTCAGGATACTGTTACACATATTTTCCCATATAGTTTATTGCCTTTTTTTTTACAAGAACTCTTTAGGGACAAGCAGTATTTGCCAGAATTAATCTAGAGAAGATAACAAAACAGGCATGCCTTCTTTCCTACTTTATTTTCCATTACTGTGGAGCCCTTAGCATAAACTCTGAAAGCAAATAAAAGTATTTAGGTGAACTGATTGGTCTTGTATTTCATAAAATCATTCTTTTCAATGATGATTAATATTTTCTATCCCGATTATTGGTGGCTTTACAAGAGTTTAAAATTATTGCCTTTTAAACTCAGAACTAAGATATAAAAATAAATGCTTATACTCATATTTTTTTTATATTCTTATAGTGGGTAAAATCTGGCTTAGCAAGCACTTCCATTTATACTGAGATTTTGTTTCTCTGTAGACATGTCCACACAGTATTCCGAATGAGAGCTTATTAGTGTTCAGCTTCTTTTTATTTCCTCCTACAGCCTTTATCTCTGCCTTTTAACTTCATGTACTACACATGACAGGGAAGACATATTTACAGTTATCGTTGCTGCATTGTGTGCTTAGCAATAACAACACCAGACTGCATTTGCAGAAGTAGCAACTTTAAGGAAAAGGAGTTCTCCTGCAGTGATCCATGTAACATCAATAGACACTTAGCACAGCAATTGGTGGTGATACAGAGCCTTGTACCTAGAGTTATGGCCTACTCCTACAACCTAATAACATAAAATCCAGAATTATTTGTAACTGATTTACCACTTCAGCCATTTGTCTGGAAATAATAATAATAATAAACTAAAATATTTGCACAGAAAGTCATTATGCACTGCCATAGCTCTATTGCTGAACATTGTCCAGGAAAAAACATTAAAATGCACGTATGTGCTGTCCTGAACAAAGAACGTTTCAGTCAGCTACAATGTTATTCTCATTGCGGTGTCTTCTGCAGCAGTACGTTTTAGTTTGAGATGCATAACGAGTGATTTATCTTCTTAACAAGGAAAATAGTACTGCACTGTAGTCCTGTGGTGAGGCACTTTTTTGTCTGTTGTTTACAGCAACTAATGGTCAGATGTTTAAGAAGATGGCATGGAAAGCGATGTGGCCGCTGAGGGAAATAAATCAGGCTAAA
>NC_056728.1:1514556298-1514581298 GCF_019279795.1 Protopterus annectens
ATGTCTGAGTTTGCCAACTTCTATAACCAATACAGTTTCTATTCTTCTTGTGTGTCTCTTATGTGCTAATACTTCCATACTTTTGAAATGGTACATAACCCTAGTCTTGACTAATTTTTGAAAATACAACATCTAAATATAAATACAAAATCTGTGATTGCTATACTTACTGGGTCAGATATCAGTCAGATAACATTATGTCAATGTTTGAAGTACCATATAGCTTTATGTACATTTTTGATTGGCAATGCCTGAGTGCTTTACCTCTTACTGTGTTATAATGTACCCTTCAAAGCTCTCTCCAAGGCAGGATGACTTGGGATAAGTAGGATTGGTGAGATGTTTTCTCTTTTAACTTTTTTTTTTCTCCTTGCTTGGCCAGGACAGTCTTCTTATTGTGGTACACCTGGCAAAGTCCTCTTACAAAAGTGTTAATTGTTGTGCAATTTATTGGATAATAACACTTTTGCAGGTTTTATATGGCTCAGCTATCATATTTTCTGAGAATTGTTGTTTCTTTCGTCATCCATACTAAGTACTACAGGTAATTTTTAAAAATATCATCAGATTGTTCATCTTTAGTATGACCACATGCATTATCATTTGCTACCTTGTAATATAATATTGACATGGACATTTGTGGTTGTACACCTTGTAGATATAAAACAATTCACGTTTTATATATTTCCAGATTACATTATGTGCTTATAAAACACATGGAGGTCTTATGACAGTCACCACTGCAGTGACAAGACAATTAGTAGTCTTCTCTACAGAATAACGTCTGTGATTGGTACCTTCTGTATGTTACAGTTACCTAGATCCAAAGACAGTTTCTTTGTCATTCACGACTTATGGACTAATCACATATTACAGCAGAAATTCCTCCTTGAATTACATGATATGCTATGCTGTGCTGTTTCATTTATGTAATCCTGGGCATGTACTGTGAGTTTTCTAAAAACTGCGTAGAAAAAGTGATAACTAAAAATAAATAAATAAATAAATAAAACTAAAAACAAGCATAATGCTTCAGCAAGCCAGGACCTAAAATGGTGGAATCCCAGTCCTTTCCTTTTATATCTGTCTGTTCAAACCCCTATAACTGGTATGCAAAAGCATGAAGGTAATGTGCATTCTAAGGATGGCTATCTGTGCCTTTCCCCCTATAACTGACAGCACGTGATTATATCATAATGTTCTAAAAACGACACAGCCAATATATCTACAACCAGTTTGCCTGACATCTTTGATGAATCCCTACCCTAACTTGGAAGAAAAATGTCATTAAAGTTTTATGAGGTTGACATCATTTTGAGGCTATTAAAATGTACCTAAGGGGGAAACAACACTCCTACACTGTGTGTGCTGCAGTATCACAGACCCACTGTATTTTCTTTTGTAAATTCATCCTTTGCTGAAGTATACAAGTGCAGCATATAACCAGCATAAACACTTGCATTTCAAGTGCTATCAGTTGTATAAGGTGAAGACCAACAATGTCCTGCATACATGCCACTTGTACAAAGATGCAGGGCAACTCCTAGACATTTCAGATGACTTGTTTATAATTTCAGTAATATTTTATTAAACTTTAACAACAATAAGCACCATGGCAAAGAAAAATAGGGAAAAAAAACAAAGGAAAAGGAAGGAAACCAAATCACAATTTTAAAACCCAAGTAACTTTAATATAACTTCTTTCTAGATATTCAAATGACATAAACTTAGCTAGATAAATAAGGCACCCACTACTTATAAAGGCTTCCTTTAACAAGAATTTATAATGACAAAACTATGGGCAAAGCTTTGAACTCATATATTTTCTGATCTTTGCACATTGAATGTTATTTTTTTTTCCTTTTTAAAATTTCTACAAGTGGTTTGTTATAATCCATATCTGTTAGTTGTAAAAGTCTGTCTAACAATGAATATGTTTTAGGTTGCTATTTATTTTCAACAGTAAATTGTATTAATAACATTCACATTTAATCATTTTTATATTTTATTGAACATGTCTATCTATCTATCTATCTATCTATCTATCTATCTATCTATCTATCTACCTATCTATCTCTCTATATATGTGTTCATTTCTCTACAGCTAGACATCTGCAGTTTTTAATAACATGGTAATATTTTTAAATATTTAATTGCAGCTTTCAATAATACCTAAAGCAAAGGGTACTGACTACTATTAAGACATGGCTGGAGGAAGAAATTAAAAAAAAAAGTCTAAAGTGCTTAGAAAGAGCAATATTATCTGACAATGAAACCTGAAAACAATATTGACCGTATAGCTAAATGTAATTCAGTGTGGAACAGGTCTATGTTTAATCACTGAAGATTCACTTCTGCCAACCTTCTATCATTGAACACAAAGGGAATGGAAGTAGTTTACCAACATCAGGAAATTTGACCTTTTCCCCACTGTAGTACAATCTCAGAGTTGGTATACATAGCTGAATGGTGTGCAGGGCACAGGTCCCCACCTGAGTGGGTTTGAAATGCTTTGGTGTATGTTACGAGGAAATGTTGACCAACTAGCTGTGTTCCCTGTGTAATACATTTGCTGAAGTGAACGTTCATTGAACTAAACGTTTTCTGTTTTGTGTTCGATGGTAGGAGGTTTGATGAACTGAAGCTTTCATAACTAAACATAGACCCATGAGAAACACTCCCAAATATTTGCCACAGAAACCTCTATCACCAAACTATCTTTAAGTAGTTTAGCCTAATGGAAACTTGCTTGTTCTGCAGTATGCAAAAAAACTGTATGTAAAAACTTCCTTGAAAAAAAAAATATTTAAAATGAATCATAAAATGTTTATTGAGGAGAGGTGAGAATAATTTATTTATTTATTTATTTATTTATTTGCTTTTCATGCTTATAGTTATAAACTATGATTTTCCTAAATATATTTATTTCCATTTATCTGTAACGGTCTGACTCAGATCAGATAGACCCTTTTCAGTCTAGGAGAAACTAAACATATTTAAAAATAGCATCAGTTTACCTAAGTAGAAAATGTTGATATAAATTACATTGTTATGTACTACCTACATTTACAAATGTAGTTTAGAATAGTATAAACAGTGTTTTTCCATCTGAGCATTAGATTTTTAAGAGTTATATGTTAGAAAATAAGGTATTGGAAAAATGAGTGAGTAAATGTACACTGCTAGGTGTTTGACTCAAAAATGAAGAACATAAGTTTGAGGTGCTTTTTACAACATATATATTGAATGAAAAGTAAAAAGCAGAGCAACAAATGTTAGCATATATGTTTACACGGGAAAACTGGTATTATAGTAAAACTGAAGTAAGGAGTGTTTGTGATAATATGTGGTCATCATTTAACATGTAAGTAATTCAAGGAATCTGTTACATGACTTTTTAGTTAGTAAGCTTCTTAGTTAATTTATTTTTATGAAAGATATTTTTGTTTGATCCCTTGGAAAAGATGTCCTTTCTAATGTCTTTTAAGTATTTATAAATAATAAATGCATATTATTTGAATAGCAAGCTCCTTTTTGATTTTTTTATTAACAGCACATTTATTTATGTATCCTAGGATAATTAAATAATCATATGATGCAACAATTAGAAAGTGTTTTTCTTAATGAAATAATCCTTACAGCTTAAAATATTATGCCAAGAAAATAAAAGAAGAAAAAATGGCTTTTCCAAATGGAAAACCAACTAGTAGTAAACTGAAAGAATATTTGAAGAGAAACTGTTTCTTATAAAACTGACTACTTCCATCTTAAATGTAATAAAGACTTAATTAGAATAAATTTACAGAGAAAAAATGTACTTTAAATACCATACCAAAATTATAAAATGTCATATGATTGTTAAAATGTCACATAAAACAAATGGCAACTGAATCACCATATATTCCATCAAATGTTATGTTTTATTAAAAATAAAAAACATTTTTTATTATATATTGTTCGCTCCAAGTGTTTTATCACAATTACTTTTTAGTTATGTTTCCCAATCTCCTCCAGTAGATCTCACCTGTGCCTTTTATAGGATGAAATATAAAATTGTATTAACATTCCTAGAATCAAAACTAAAACTGACTGAAATATTTTCCATGTACATCTTCTTAAAAGCACAAATGTGATGACAAATTATTTGCTTCAGTGAGTTACTAGTTTTATCCACATAAAACACTGGTAATATAATCAAGCTTCCAGATATATACCACCTTTTGTTTTACAATCAAAGTGGCCAATAGCTGTAATGTAAAAAGAACCCAATGTGATTTCTGTAGTGTTGTGAATAAATCTTCACTGACAACAGGTACTACAGTAAAACATGTTTTTCAGCCTCTTAGTTGAAATAACATCTGACTGTCTTTTCAAAGCCTTTTGATAAAGCTTTTAATATTCATGATTTTTGTATCTAAACAGAGAGATGGGAGCAATACAAGAACTTGTCAACATATTCCAAAGCCTTTTGATAATCTCTTTTAAAACTGATCTGGTCACTAGAAAAATGAAGTGTCACCTCTTTTTCAGTATTTAATAAGATTTGGGATTGAAATCCCTAATAAAAATAAAAGATGACAGTAGACCAGGACATGATAATATTCCAAGGTAATTTAAATATACTTCACACAAAGATACTACTACAACTATTACATTGTTTTTCTATAAGTTACTTTCTTCTGGTGTGGCAGCTAAGAGTTGGAAACATGTAAATGTTATATCAATTCATAAAGTGGGAGGATCTGATAAGGTTAATAATTATAGACTTATTAAGTTAACATCAGTAATTGGAAAGATCTTTGAAAGATGTCTTCCAGCAATTTTGTGTCTTAACTTAAAATATTTAATAATGGACATTTCACTGCATGGGTTACTTAAGAACAGGTCCACATTTACAAATGTGTTTAGTTCTTATGAGCCACTTAGTAAAGCATTAGAATCTGGAACTGGTGTAGTGACAGTCAATTTTATTTAGCTGAGGCATTTGATAACATGCTATTCACAGTTATTATTCATTTTACATCTCACCTCTCAAACAACCTTTATGTTGTTTGCTGTTTTGAAGTTGACTTTTGGATAGATAACAGAAAGTGAAGATTAATAGATTCATAGAGAAATATTAGACTAGCTGACCTTGTGGGCCATTTTAAGTCTAGCTACTTTCCCTAAGGAATCAAACCCTGTACCTTGTGTCTATGAGATAACACCTTCACCATTATGACAAACCCTTTTACTGATTACTCATGGAGCTAACCCAAATGGAAGTCTAACAGGGATCTCTTTTAGGACCCATTTTATTTATATTGCTTTCTCACATTTACCAACATCTAAATCTGTCTGGCTAGTAAAGTATGCCAATGACAACGAATTTGCAACCCTTACAACATGTCTAGAGGACATATATACATTTATGATGAATGGAGATGATGGTTGAAAGAACAAGGTTTAAATATTTACAAGAGCAAATGTGATGACATGTTTTGGGAGGACAACTATAAGCAAAACTATTAGTTTGGTGATGGTAAATCATATTATAAGATCAAATTACAAAGATCTTTGGAATACTGTGTGCAGTAATCTGAAATTTAGAAAAAAAGCACAGATACTGAAATCTAAAGCAATGAGAGTATTGTGGAGAATTTATAAAAATACCTAAAAAGTGCCTTCATGACGAAGTTATTTGTAGCTTATGTGAGGCAGTAATTGAATACAACTCACTATTTTGTGCTTATAATAAGGGAGACCCATATAAAGTACACCTAACAATATAATGACATTAAACACCTAACATATAATGCAAGACTACAACAAATAGGCGTTTACTCTTTCAGTTACAACTATTCAGATGACAAACTGTGCCTTGCATTTAGAGCACTTTGAAATGAGGAACTGTGCCTGTTATTGGATTTGGACTTATTATATTCTCAACTTACATCTTGAGGAAGAGTTTAAAATTTTAATATCAGTAATACCTCAGTAAGATCAAGGTTCCTAACTTACTTAATGGTTTGTATATGGAGTAAGATCTCTTTATGCATTAATTAAAGTGGGGCATTGCTTTTAAAAGTTGTGTTTATACACTTACACTGGAGTCTGCATTATAATTGGCTTCAGCCTAAATGCAGTTGCTTTCAACTATGAACTATGATTTCTGTATTAAAATTTGTTCCTGTAACCAGATCATTTATTTTTTAACAAACGTCTATCCAAAATTGGTGAAAGGCAATCATCCCTTATGTATACCACATTTTGCAAAACTAAATCTAGAAAAGGCTCAAGGTATTACCTGTCAAAAATCATTTTCTTTACAGTTATTGCTACATGTTAAAAAGTAGAATCACTGGAAAGCAAATGTGACAAAAACAGTAACTGTCCATTATCAACATTTTTCCCCATTTTAAGTGACTGATTACTATGGTAATATAAATATGCACTGCTGAAAGAAAATTTCTTGTAAATGGTTGATTCAAAACAACCTGATACAGCATTCTTAATATAAGGAACATCTAGAAAAATGGATTTTCTCAAAAGAAACAGAATAAGTAAAATAAAAAAAAGAAAAAGTGGAACACCATGTATGTGGAAAAAAACTTAGCAAAATACTGTAAGTATTGCAGCTTTTAAATAAAATGAATAAATTATCTTGATAATGTAAACACAAATATAAGTCATATTTGAATCAAATGTTTAGCACAAAATAAGTCTTCTAATATGCTACAACTAAATCTGTAACTAATGAGTCTGAAGCAGCATGCAATACTACATCAGAGGCTTGTTCGTAAAATTCCACGTCAAGATAAAAACTTTGCTATTAAGGACCTCTTCAATCAAGCAACATAACATTTTTGTGTTTTTTGGAATATATCCAGCAATGATTAACTCAGTCCCTCCAACTGAGCTCTGGAAGTTTGCACTGTAACTTCCAATGGGTGGAGCCTAAGCTTTTTGAATGAATCTAATTGTATCCCCAAATTTCTCTGGAACTATTCAGGTTACTAAATAAGTGTAAAGATAAACTGTTCAGCCCAAACTGTTTTTTATAGTGGGAGTATTCTTTAAGTTCTAATGTCTTAAACTAGATTTTATGAGTCGCAGCAAACACAGCAACTATTACATTTGTAATATTTTACAATATCTCAGCAATCACTCAAGTTACATACATACTATCAACAGCATTTTATTCATCTAGCTGAGAGCTCTCATATGAGTAAGTAATTCTGTCTATGCTACTTGTACATTTAGATATTTAGAAAAACATGAAATTTATGACTATATAAATAAATATTTTATGAACAACAATTAATACCTCTCTACCCACATAATACAGAGGTTAAATACCAATACAGTTGTGTTTGCCATTGTTTAAGCTTTACAATGAGATATTTTAATACTTTGTATGTAGTGCAGATTTAGAAATATTAATACAAATATGAACAAGCAATACTTGATGCCTAGAGGTGTCAATAGGATGTAACTGCAGAAACACCTGGAGGCATCACTTGGCTGTATTGAGTTAAAATAATTCCATATCCAACATTTATGGGCTATCAGAAGAAAGATCCTGAATATTGACTGCCACCAGTCACAAATTGTACATAAACCTTGCCTGACATAAAATGTTTAAAAAGTTCCAAGGACTTTAAGGATGCATACATGCAAATTTAAAATACCTTTTAATGTTCTATCAACAGCAGTGCAAGTGGTTCTGCTTTCCTACCAGCAGCAGTTATGAAAGGTCATAAAGGAGGATCGACCTCATCCTTATACACTTTGGGAAAGCAAACAATTGTTGAAATAAGTCAAATTTCTTACCATTAAGAAACTCAGAAGTAACATCAGAACTGTGTTTTTCAATTAATAAATTAATTCAATTATTAATTCTTGTAAAAGTGTAAATATTTCTAAAAGATATTTGTACCTCATTAAAAGAGCCTGAAGATTAAAAGCAGTTGTTGTTCAACACTGTAAATATTTTAGTACTATACTGAATACTGTTCATAATCACCACACCACCACCCTTATTGGCCTTTATAAACTGCAGAGCTCTGTCACCAGAAATATCATTCAATAACTTTAACTCTGCCACGGTAAGATTATAAAACTTGTGAGACTTAGTATTATCTAAAACATGTCCTCTTCATAGAGCCACTGGAACAATGCCATGCTGGAACAAGGAAAGGATTGTATAGCTGCTGACATTTCAATATAGTGGTAGAAGAAAGTTCAACCCTAGATGTTTAGAAAACCACATGCAGCTTCATCACAAAAAAATAAATCAACACAATTAAAGCATGAACAACATCAACATGCCTGTCAGGTGTGAAAGTAAAAACTTTCTTAAATAAATAAATAAAAATAAATGAGAATCAGCTGTAGTAATATAACTGTAATTAGAAATATTGATGCCACCATTAACTTTCCTAAAGTTGTTACCTGTAAAATTCAATGACTGGGGAAACTTATCCATCTCAGATGTAGTGTGCGACCAATTCAACATTCACATCAACCATAGATATATTTCTAAATAACTTACAAACACAGTGTGGTGGACCAGCCAAGCAACACTCCAGAGTTACAAACTATCAAAACTTATTATGGACCAGCCAAACAACAATTCAAAGTCAAAAACAAATAATACAAACAATTTAATATCCTTTAGTTAAATACTTTGATTCTCAACCAGTACTTTATCAAGATATTAATATCCTGATAAAGTTCTGGTTAAGAATCAAAGTGTTTAAATTGTTTCTTTTATTTATTTTTGACTTTTTGGTGTTGTTTGGCCGGTCTCTCATACATTTTGATAGTTTCCAACTCTGGAGTGTCCCTCAGCTGGTCCAGTACTGGCTTTGTTTATTGGTTATTTGTAGCTTCTTTGCACAGCAGCGTTTTTGTCAGAGATATATTTTCATTGTGGTTTTTATTAAACTCAGCAGTTTCACTAGCTCCATAAATTACATCCAGAAGTTCAATCATCTGTTGTGATTTCCCTAGTAAAGGCATCCTTTGTGGTTGGAAGATATTGATGTTATTCACTGTGGTTTGTTCCTGTTGACTAATATTTTGAAATACCTTATCAGGGAAAATTCTTAGAGCAATGGGGAAAATAATAAAATAAATCAGCTTGCACCTGTTTGTAAGTCTTTCCAGTCTTGCTGTGTACAACTGATATATTAATATCCACAGACATGATCCTGCTTTCAAAGGAGGTGAGATGTGCTCTCACAGTAACTCCCAAAGTTAAGACATAGTAGACACAGAATCTTGCAATTAGTTCAACACGTGTTCTCAGGAGGGAAACTACAATTCCATCATCCATCCTCAACCCCTTTTCCCATTTTGTACATGGGGTCAGGTGTCACTTCTGCAGTGACAATCATCTCTAACCACGGTTTATACCACCTGTGGCCATCCCTGCCACGAT
Organism: Protopterus annectens; assembly: GCF_019279795.1. Taxonomy (NCBI): domain Eukaryota; kingdom Metazoa; phylum Chordata; order Ceratodontiformes; family Protopteridae; genus Protopterus; species Protopterus annectens. The sequence continues at coordinate 1,514,565,723 of NC_056728.1, forward strand.
AGTTATACTTTAACTACGCCAGTAGGAGATACACAATAAGCATTAGAACTTTTTTCCTGAATAGCACATTTTTTATTCAAAGCTTTATAGAAGAGGACTTCAAATATTTAGTCCTAAAATGTGAAAGTATTTCATTTTAGGGGCACATCCGGCAACATGCCATAATGAAAGAACATCATAAAAAATATGAGATCATATTAGATAGTAATCTGCACAATAATATTCCTTTTTGAATTCCCCTATAAATCAGTAATTTTAAGGATTATTTACAAGATATGGTATCACAACATTATGTGAAAAAATCTACCCCTTGAGCAGACCACAATTAGTTTTTGAGGCAAACTGACTTTTATTATACATAGAATTCATATTAATTATGGCTTGTGAAAATCAAATGCAATTAGGAAATATTTTGCAGTAAGCACAACCATCAATAATGCTTGGGAAATAATTTATTTCTACGTACATTCAATTTTTGCTATCAGTGGTGCTTGACCATTTGGAATTTGTTGTTTGCATTCTGTTGTGTTTTCTTTTGAAATATGTAGCTTTGTATTTGTGGAATGACTGTTTCCAAACAGGAGGTAGGCGACCTATGGCACTAGTGACAAAGATTGGCACTTGTGTATATTTTCCCCGAAGCATGACTGTAAATCAGCAGAGGGAAAAGTGTTGAGCAATGGCACCACAGCATTTCTTTCTATCCTTAGCATATATTTTTGCAAACCTGGGCAAATGGTTGACTAAATAATGACAAATATAGTCAGCATGCTCTAAGTGTAAGTGACCACTCATACTGAAAGCAGGCTGAGGCAAGGTCTATGTAATCTGGGCCCTGGCATAAGCCTGCTTGTAGGTAGGCCTTACACCTGATTAAGTCAGTTGCAATGAGAGCAAGTCTTTTGAAATCAGGCAGACCTGCACCAAGAGCAACTATTTTGGAAGTTAGCCCAATGCCTTTAAGATATATGTTATATTAAAGTAACACTTCCTCTGCAGTTATACTGCTTGGTGCCTGGACATCTTACAAGGGTAAAAGTAATAATATTTTGCACTCATCTAAAGATGTTGAATATGCATGTAGGCCCTGATTACAAAAGACTTGACCACTTACACTGAGAACAGGCTGAGAGTAAGTCTTCTGGACACAGGTTAGACTTGCAATGAAAAAAAAAACTCTTTTGGAATCTGGCTACAGAGTTATACTTTCTTAACTGATTTTGATTTAAGGTGGATATAAATCTGAGTTTTGATACTCTTGAATTGACAAATTTTGCTATGGGCCAATACTTTTTCTGCCAACTAGAATTTTCACTGGGTAAAAAATGTTGCCTCATTTACAGTATATCCTCAACATTTAGGTAGTGAGTTAGTTAGGTAGTTAATTATTAGTTTATTTGTTTGTTTTATGTCTGAGTTGGTAGTAAGACTGGTCAGTAACCATTTTAAGCCATAACATGGATCATAAGGTAATAAAAAATCCGGTGCAATTAAAAGCTGAAAAATAAATATTTAATTGAAGATTTAACAAGAAATTATTCAAGTACACTATAACATTAAGACAGAGTATACACATGATAAAAATTACCATAAACAGGAAATAGCAATACAGTGAACTAATGTATTTTATTTAGAAAGATCTGTAATATTTATTTAACATTTGTTTACTGGGAAAGTCCAACTTGGAACAAAGCTAATTTTCAGCAGAGGCCTGAGGAGAAATGCTCTAGAGACATGTCTTTGAAGCATGTGAGGAAACCCAGACAAACACAGGGAGGACATGCAGACTCTGCACAGAAGGCACTCCAGCTGAGAATTGAACCAGAGAACCTCTTACTGTGATACTGCACCACTGCACCATCCAGTATATTTCCATCCAATATATTTTATTGTGTCCTTAGAAATGTTGACTGTTGATGGGGAACAGATATATGTGGAATATACGTTAAGTATAGCTTATGCTCTTATTAATACTTAAACTATGTTCTACTTGGGAGAAAATGCCTGCTGTGGAACTACGTTTAACTATCAGTGGTGATCAAGAGGTGCACCTATTTTTGGTAGCATTTATCATGCCACCACTCTGACTTTTACTTGGTCTTTCATCAATCAGTAAAACATCAGTAACTATTTAAGCATTAAGGATAAAACCAAAAAAATAAAAATAAAAAAATGCCTCTGTGCCATAAATCTATTACTGTCATTATTTTTGCACTATGTAGTGTCAACGCTGCTCATTTATTATTGATGTTAATTATGTATAATGACATTATAGATAGTTGTTTGGGATTTATTTTGAATGTCTCCAAAAAGAGGAACAATTACATCCAATAGTAGAATGGTATGTTTTTGAGTTTAAAAATAACTGTGCTTGGAACTTTATTGACTGCCAGATTTTTAGTAAGATCAAGATAAATAGGAGATGTGTGACACAAAGCTTATTAACAAAGATTACAACTAATCATCACCCTAAAATAAGCAAAAGTGCATACATGTATATAATAATAAATGGACTCCCGCCACAAAAGCTTAAAGTTGAATAAATGAATTTTATTTAAAAAGTAAAGAGAATAATTTGAAAACATATGAAAATATTTTAGGAAACCAAATACAGTGAAATAAAATATACATTAATAAAAAAGAAAACGTGTACAGAAAACTATCTAGCTTTCTGAATTAACAATCTGCATTCAAACTGGAACCTTAGTCTGAGAGACAGCCTTACAGAACTATCTGCAAATATATAGAGCTGAGTATACTTTTCTGTTTTATTCTGTATTATAGAGCTAAATTGTTTGCTTAGATATCTGTTGTGTATATATATATATATATATATATATATATATATATATATATATTTATATATAGATAGATAGATAGAGTGAGAACAGTATATATTTTTTGGCTTTATAATTAGCGCATTCCTCACATCTATGTTGAAACTGTTTTGCACACCCCCCTCCCAGTTCTTGGTTGTAGTTTAAATTTGGTGGTTTTTGCAGTGCCCGCCCCACTGTAGATTTGATCTAAGACACTCCCCCAGGCCCATCTCTTTACCGCATTCTACCTAATTAACCCTTTCTGCACTTGCTTTTAGTCCTTTTTAATTTAATTACATTTTTTCAAACTGTGTGTGGACTAATATTGCTACATATTCAAGTGTGCCCGCTTGCACTGCATGAGAATTGTATTTACTACTGCTTTTGCTACTTTTCTGAAAAAAAAAAAAAAATTCATCTGCTTTTACTGTACTTGTGTTTCTTCCTACTTTATTTTGCTTTTGCATCATCTTAAAAGTACTCAGTTGTATTTATTACTGCTTGGTGTAACTCATTCTAAGCCTTTTAGTTTCAACACTTGGGCTTCAGACCAGTTGTTTTACATTGAGAGGGTTTGTGGTCTGCACTGTAGTGGCAGAACAGGTAGCTTACATCCTTCTAAGTTGGGAACTGCTGATTGAGGGCTCAGTGTCTGTTATTCTAAAAGTGTATTAATTCTGGTTTAAGCACTTGGGCTTTCAGGCCAGTTATTTTACATTAAGAGGGTTCGTGGTCTGAACTCTTGTGGGAGGAGAGGCTGGACTCTGCCCTTCTGAGCTAGGAATTTCTGGTTAAAGGCTTATAGTGCATGCATATCTGAACTGCTTCTTACTGAAATTGGTACACCTTGTTTGCTGTAGCATAGACTAGATCCAGGCCTGCTGAATCTAGCTTTGTTTGTATAACTTGAGCACTAATCCAGGCATTCTTTAAAGTATTCAATTGTATTTATTACTGCTTGGTAGTAACTTGATTAAAGTGTAGCTAGCATTCTAAGTCTTTTGAATTAAGCACTTGGGCTTCAGACCAGTTGTTTTACATTAGGAAGGTTTGTGGCATGCACTGTGGTGGCAGGACAGGTAGCTTTCATCCTTCTAAGTTGGGAACTGCTGATTGAGAGCTCAGTGTCTGTTATTCCTAAAGTGTATTAGTTCTGGTTTATGCACTTGGGCTTCAGGCCAGTTATTTTACATTAAGAAGGTTTGTGGTCTGCACTCTTGTGGGAGGAGAGGCTGCACTCTGCCCTTCTGAGCTGGGAATTTCTGGTTAAAGGTTTATAGTGCCTGCATATTTGAACTGTTTCTTACTGAAATTGGTACACCTTGTTTGCTGTAGCATAGACTAGATCCAGGCCTGCTGAATCTAGCTTTGTTTGTATGCTTGTTGTTTGTTTGCTTGTTATTTCCCTGGAACGTTAATTCCACCTAAAACGCGGCTTCTCAGCACTTCTGTGGATCCCTAGTGATATCTGCATTGCTTACTGTACTTATTTCCTTGTTTCACTTGAAAGAAAATTACTGTTTGTTGTTTTTGCATTTAAGTTACCTGTAACACATTGCACTTAAGTTACCTGGCACTTGCTCACTAAAGCAATTATATAAGTCAGCACTAAAAATTAAAAGCACTACACCCTCACTCCCCATTGGCCCTTCTTTTCAATTATAAAGGAATTCCCAGTATTATTCTAGCATGTCCAAAGGTCAGTTGTCAATCTCCTCTCCGGTCCAGCTGGTGAACCTGGGAATCTTGAGGCAATGTTACAACTGCCTCATGTACACAGACAACCCTCTCCTCCTCCCAACAAATTCCAACACATGTGAGAGATGCAACCATTTAGCCAAACTGGAGGCTAAGCTCTCTCAACTCAGTACTGGCATAACCAGTCAGGAGGAGAAGGAAACCACACTCACTACAATTCCAGTCTCACATAGACCAACCACGACAGCAAACCAAACACATAATCACACAAAAACATACTCGGAGGCTCTAAATAAAGATCTGCCTAAGCAGCAGAGACCTCCAACGCAGACATCCAAGCAACCGCTACCCCAAAACAAAACACATGCAACACATATCTCACAAAGCCAGTGTGCCGAACAGTCACAGCCCTTAAGGCTAAACAACACACCTGATACACTTGTAATAGGTGACTCTATCGTCAGGCACACTGACGTCCCACTCACCAGGCTGAACAAGGAGAAGGTCATGGTGAGCAGCCTGTTGGGTGCTAGGATCCGCCACATAACACAAGCACTCAGGTCACTCCAAGGCAAGTACAAATATGACTCAGTCATTGTCCATGCTGGTGTGAATGACCTGAGATGTACCTCCCTGGACTACATGAAAAGAGACATAGAGGAGCTCTCTGAGCATGTAGCCCAGGCGGGTATGACCCTGACCTTGAGTAGCATCTTACCCTCACCAAGAATGATGCCACAATATGAAGACAAGATGATCAATTTCAACAATTGGCTTAAGTACTGGTGTCATTCAAAGGGGATCCAATGCCTGTCAGCCTGGGATGATATGCTCAACAAGCCACGATGCTTTGCTAGGGACGGCTTGCACCTGTCACCCCTGGGCTTTCGGATATTGGCAAAGGCTCTTGCTACAACCATAGTGCCTTTTTTAGGCAAGGCTCAAAAGACAAACCCACCTCCATAGGTATCACAAGGGATAAGAAACTAAGAGTAATGCTACTCAATGCCAGAAGTCTAAACCTTAAGATGCACGCACTTGAAACTCTCTTTAGCATGGAGAACATCGATATCTGTGCAGTAACAGAAACCTGGTTCAGGGCTCCCGAGAGAACCCCAGCACTACCAGGTTATACCTCATACCATGCTTTTCGGCCCCAAAACTTGGACCGAACCACAAAAGGAGGGGGAGTATCGATATTCATCAAAGATACCCACACCTCCAGGTTGGTGGCAAAGCACGAAGCATCAGAGAATATCCATGTGCAACTAACAGTGGGTAAAACTGCCTTCCAGTTTATGGCCTGCTAAAGACCACCCTCCCAAACACAGGAACCCCACTCGGCCTTCCTGAGAACCCTGGAAAATATGAAGGTCTCTCCAAACACCATTCTATTGGGCAACTTCAACTACCCAAACATAGACTGGGAGCATTACTCTAGCTCCAACACACTAGCCCAAAGGTTCCTGGAATTCATAAACTCAAATGCTAAGGAACAACTTGTTACCACTCCCACAAGAGGGGAAAACATACTGGACCTGATCATCACCAACATGGGGACTCTATGCTCCAGACCAGAGGTGTATCCCTCACTGGTAAGATCAGACCATAAACTGATCTCACTGGATATTCACATCCCGACCCCACCCCCTGCCCAGAAAACCACAGTGAAAAACTTCTCTAAAGCAAATTTCACACTCCTCAAAACCGAGGTGGAATCCTTCAAAGCCCCCGGGCCTGTGGAAAATACGGCCCAGACCGCAGAATCCTTTATAAATGCATTCTATGAACACCTTCAGGAATGCATGGATCATGCAATCCCAAACAAAACCAAGACCCAATCCTCCAAAGGCAGACGTCCTGTCTGGTGGACCCCAGCCATAAACAAACTATACAATAGAAGGAGGAAGCTACTACATGATAGAGCAAAATCCCAAAAAGGGAAGGCATCTCTGATCAGTATTAGCAAAAAAAAGGGCACTCATAAAATCCTCTAAGGCCAGCTTCGAGAGAAAAATTGCAAAGGACACTAAGGATAATCACAAGGCTTTCTTTAGTTATGTTAGGAACCTGGGTGGGAATTCCCAGATATGCTCAGAATTAGTCCAAAATGACAAAAAATACACCAAACCCACAGACATTGCCAACATCCTAGCTGACAGGTTCAGCACAAACTTCTCCCCCCCTCCCCACCAAAAGGGCAAATATCTATCCCAGCAGAGTGCTGCCCCCCTGACATCTCAGATGCTCAGGTAAGAGTCGCCCTCTCCAAAGCAAAAAACACAGCATCAATGGGACCAGACGGTGTCCCGGGCTGCATACTACATGTACTCCAAGAAGAGCTAAACCCAAACATAAAACTACTGTTCAATCTCAGCCTTACTACAGGATATGTACCCAAAGAGTGGCGTACAGCAACAGTGGTCCCTCTCCACAAAGGTGGTGCCTTAATGGACCCTGGAAACTATCACCCCATAAGCCTGACTAGCTTGGTCTGCAAAGCTATGGAAAGGATCATCATGGACCTCATAAATAAAGATATTGGGGACCTACAGACACTGGATCCTACCCAGTTCGGCTTTGTTAAGGGCAGATCCTGCCTCTTAAACCCGGTCGACTTCTTTGAAACAGTCAACAAGGCCATTGACGAAGGGAAGGTGATCCACACAGCCTACCTGGACCTCGCAAAAGCCTTCTATACAATACCCCACTCGGGCATTATAGATAAGATCACCAGCTTAAATATAAACCCCTATGTCACTAGATGGGTTGCAAACTGGCTCAAGGACAGAACCCACATGGTTAGAATTGCTGGAGCCATGTCGGACTCCAAACCAGTTACAAGTGGCCTCCCACAAGGCTCAGTCCTGGGACCTCTCTTGTTCGGTATATATTTTTTGGAGGTACAGGCCAACACAGAGGGACTGTGGCTGACCAAGTTCGCAGATGACTGCAAACTGGGTGCCATAATCGACTCTCCAGCCGACACAAGCATCCTCCAAAAGGGCCTCATTGAAACTGGTGCCAGAGCCATGGCCTCAAGCTAAATGCCAAAAAGTGTATAGTCATCCCCTTTGGCAAAAACAAAGTGCCCACAAATTACCACATAAGTGGTAATCCATTAAGTACAGAATAAGTAATTAGGGACCTGGGGACCCAAGTTGATAGCAATCTTTCATTTGACAACCACGTGGCCAAAGTGGTTAAAAAAACGTTTTATATAGCCCACCTAATCATGAAGGGATTCACATCTAGATCAGGGGATGTCATCGTGCCTCTTTACTCATCCCTCATCAGGCCCATAATCGAGTACAATGCCCCTTTTGGGATGTACCTTACCAAACACCTGCAGCAACTGGAAAGACCCCAAAAGTACCTCACCAAGAGGATCAAAGTGCTCAAACAGATACTATATGCTGCCCGGTTAAAGAAACTCTAGCTCTACTCAGTGGCATACCACCTTCTCAGAGGCGACCTGTGCCTGACATATAAAGCCATGTCCAACCCAGAATTAAGGGACATGTTGCACCTCAAAAAATCCAAATCCCATCGAGCTACTCGCTCGAGAGACTTGAACCTCAGCACTGAAATAAATAGGACATGCTGGAGGGACAGATTCATAACCCAGTGGCTCCCTTCACTCTGGAATAAAATCCCAGTCCAGGTTAGGCAGAGTCCCTCATTGACTCTCTTCAAGAGGAATCTTGATGAGTGGATGGGAGATCATAGGTTTACCCCGGGTATCACTTCTGTGTCACTGTTAGACAGAGGCACAGTATACTAACCTCGAAAAAGGGCATAGCAAAATTAATTTAAAATGGGTGGCGAAAGCCAAACATACTCTGGCCAGGCTTATAAATGCCCTAGGGCAGATAGCCTAGTATGTACCTATGAACCTATGAACCTATAACGTACTGTTATACATTAGATAAACAAATAACTGATACTTACAAAGGAGTCCTTCACAAACAAGATAGCATCTTAATACAAAATATCAGAGCACACCATTATATGCAATGATTTATATCCAGCCTCCAATGGTCATCACATGATATCATCTTTCTATTGCCGGCCCCAGTCTTACATGAGGAGAAACAAGTAGTTAGATCAGCCCTTCTACTTGCTATAACAAATTTCCCAGGTCCAAAGCTTAATCATGTCAGTCATGTAGTATTAGAAATCATCAGTACCTGTCCAGCTCTGCTTCCTTCAGTTGATTCCACACTCCTTGGTTTATACAAGGCATTAAGTCCATCAGATACTGCAGCCATTACATCTTAGAAAACAGATCCTTATCTTTCATCTCTTCTGTCACATTCACAACAGAAGTCAATAATTTGGAGAATCAGCAAATTTGAAAAGACATTTGTATTCAAAGAGACAAAAGTCATGTATTTCTTAGCAATATGAACAACATACTGTTTGCAGATGATAAAGATTTCACAATTTGGAGATAACTCCAAATAGGTAGGAATGTGAGTTAATTGTGTACTATTTCCTCAGGGTATAACGTCCCCATTCCTCATTATCAGTTATAAAATTATGTCTATATTAGCTCATTAAAGTTCAACAATCTGCTATTTTGCATAGGTTTTCTGATCTAGTGAATAATTATATTGATCTGTCATTCGTATGCATACTGGCTTGCCACAGAAGCTCTCCAACTGAAGTAATATATTGTGCTTTCATGCTGATGGCAGTCAACTTAAGAAATGGTCAGTAGTCTATCTGAAGGAAACAGATTCTGAGTGGATGTTTTATTACCTCTTGGTAAGGTCCTTCTAATTAGTAGAAACAGTATTTAGGCAACATAAGACTCAGAATATGAAGAGAAATGATTTCATCAGTGCCATTTTTATTTTATTTTATTTTATTTTACATTTGTTTAACAGGGTAGTACACTGACTGACCATTAGCAGAGTGCCTGGGTGAAATAATGTATAAAAAAAAAAAGGTGAAACAGAAAGAACAGAAAGACAGTAAGGTATACATTCCAAAAGCAGAACAAAAGCAAAAAAAAAAATACACTAGCAATTAACCGACACACTAACAAATACGATGTAAATGTACATTTTACATGATTATATTTCAGCTTTATATTATGAAGGAAATATTGTGGGGTAAGGAGAAAAAGGCAGTGAATGGTGGCGGAATATGAAGTAAAGTAAAGAGGTGTGAGAATATGAGAGTAAGGCTAGAGGTTAAGAGGATCTTAGATGACTTGGCATTCACTATGGTAAGCACTGTTTCTTTTCGTGTGGAGGATTGTTTTAAATTTATACCTGAAGGTGGGGAAGGGGAATTAAAGTTCCTTTAGGTAGAGGGAGGGATTCCTATAATTTAGGAGCAACAATGGAGGAAGAGTGCTTGGTGCAGAGTAGCTTGGTTTGCGCAGGGTTGTTTGGAAGAGGAGTCTGGAATTCTGGTGTATGTGTCTGGAAAAAGGTTTGACAGTTAGAGGTGGGAATGAGTTAGGTTGGCAAAGTTTTAAGATGATAAAGTCACCTGTCTTTTTCAGTTTGAGGCAGGGATGCTCATGAGAGGGTGAGTTAGTGGTGAAGAGGCAGATTTTGTTTTCAATAGTCTTTTCAGAGGCCGTGGCTGTTATGGGCAGGCCATATTCAAGTAGGTGCAGAAATACTCCTTTAACTATAGCTACCTTTGCTGGACTGGATAGGATGGCTGAGGATTTTTGTAGCTTAGAAGAGAAATGACTTATCTTTTGCCCTTGATTTTTCTTTCTGGGTATGGAATGATAGTGACTGGTTTAGCAATAAAATGAGGTATTTGAAAGAGTTTGTTGTTTCTTTTGATATACTACAAAGGGTGGTAACACTGAGTGCCTTTTTTTTGAAGTTTGTGAGTGGTGCCAAATAACATGCTTTTCATTTGTTTCAGCTTAAGTATTAGTTTGTGGTTAATGAGCCAGAAGCCAAGGGAGTTAAAGTCCTTTTGCTACTGTGTTTTGATTATAGAGTGATCATGGCTGAAACTAGAGATTACTGACTCACCAGTGTAAAAGTTGACTTGTAAGATAGGATGGTTACAAGAACGTTTACTAATGAAAATAGAGAAGAGGAGCTAGGGCTGTACCTCAGGGTACTCCCACTGAAAGTAGTGTGGACTGAGGGAAAGAAAAGCTTCATTTCAGTTTGAAGGATCTGATAAGAAGTCTGGGAACTAGGAGATGGAAGTTACTAATGTCATGAAGAAAATTTCTGAAGTAATAATAATACATTTAACTTATCTTGCTCTTTAAAGTTAAGCAATGGAACCATATCAGAAAAGTGTATAATAACCCATGAGTGACATTCTTTTACAAACTGTCCACCAGATACAGTATTTTCCCCCCTTACAATACTATTTTAAACATAGTTATTCAGGTATCAACCTCTTAGTACCCTTGAATACTAACTGTAACAATTTGGTATCTGGTGATTCATTCCTGTCTTTTCTTACAGGTATATATTCTGCCTAATATGTTTAGTGAGGGCTTAAGAAGCAAACAAGAAGTGTGGTCACATCTAGTGGATTTACTGGCAAGAAATAGTTGTGATCAGCTATAAGGAAAAGCATTCTATTGCATTTTAAACTTTCAGTAGGGTCTCATGCGAATGAAATTGTTATTAGTTTCCTTTCTTCAGTAAAGGACAAGTCCTGTGATCTCTGGAACTCTGTATTGCATCATTTGCATACAGTTATTATTGTTAATAAATCTTCCTATAACACAAAACCTGAGCCATCACAGAGTAGTGTATAGATTCTCGGAAGTATACTTCAAAACCAGAGCTCCCAACTTGTAAAGTGCGGGTGGATTAAGTGAGTTGCAATAAAAATACACTCTCTTCCCAGATATTAGCTGCTTTTGAATATTTATGAACTACGAAGTTGCCATCTTACTGGTCTTGGTTTCATTACCATAACTGGACACAGCTGTGCAGTAAAATACTGGGATATTTGTGATTGTGGTAATGAAGACAACTAACTGGTATAAAAACAAAGAAATTAAAGAATTGTGAATGAAACAAATGCATTATCAAAACAGCTGGTAGATTAAAGCAAAATAAATGAAAGATGTCCTGAAAGACATTAAACAACTAAAGCGGATAATCAGAGAAATGTTAACGAAAACAAGAAAACTTTAGCTAAGAAAGAATGTACATGTCATAAATGCAAGTTTTCTTATGGGGAAAAAATCACTGAATGACCAAGTGAAATACTACTAGACAACTTGCAGTGAGACAAGCAGTTCACTGGTGTAAGACATCTAGTCTCAGAAGTGTTTTCTCACTCTCTGCTGAATGCCATGAGGGTAGAACTATGAAAACTGCATAAATGTACAGATGAGAAAACAAGCACAGTGACATACTACGGCTTACATATCAGCTATATGATAGAAGATTAAGGTTTTGGAATTATTGTAGATTGGGAACTTTTGGATAGGGATTAATGTACATGTGACAACTACACAGTGCTACATAATTATAAAAGGCATCTTATGAAGCATAACCAAAAGGGAAGAAAATGTGTTACTACGTATCTACAATGTCTGTACTTGTTAGAACTGAGGCTACTTGTGGTATATGTGCGACATAGAGAGTGACTGAACAACTGGAGATCTGTCTTGTTTGGTGTGTTTCTGTTTATGGATGTGTGTAGGGTGGAAGTATTGATCTGAGGGAGGTTAGTGTGGTGCAAGGCAGTTGTAAGGGCATTTCAGTGCCCCAATTGGCACTTGTATTGAGATAAGTATGATTTCAGACTTGGTTATATAATTTTTGAGGGAGAGGTGGGAGATTTTTCCCAAAGGTATATGTGGGGCTAGTCTGACTTGATAAATGCTTGTTTAAATGTATGTTTGGTATGCCTGGGTGAGTGTGTGCTGAGTGATGTTTTGCATTTGTGTGTTTGCACATGCACATGTGTATTAAATGTATGTGAGTACAATGAGTAGGTTAATACATGTATGTGCTTCATTCATGAGATTTTTGCAACAAACTGGCACCAGACTAGTCTACTATTAACACTACACCTGACTGAATTATTGCATTTAATTAACTGTCCTTCAGCCAACCACTGTAGACCCATATTATCATTGACTAGCCCATCTCGTAAACAGGACCCTTCTCTCATATTTTGAGATATATATGTACCTACCAGTTAAGTACCTGACAGGAAATTGTTGAAAACCATCATAACTCAGTGTTATAGGATTTTGTCGTCCTAGAATATTACCTGCAAAATGCACTACGTACCATTCATCACTGAGAGGTGTGACAAAATCATATTTTTTTTAATTGCCTTTTGTTATTAAGTTACTATTTATCAAATCACAGTGATACAAAGATGACAAAATTAATAAAACAATAGCAATAAAATAAAACAATGATTAAACAGCACATTTGATAGCTGTAGCTATTTATTCAACTTTCACAATCCTTTAGTGGTGAAACTGGTGAACAATTTTCTATCATTTCCAAAGTTTCCTCAAGTTTAAAGGATAAAATATGAATGTCACTATAGATAATTTGTCTTGAGCTGCTGTCTGTTCAGAAAAATGCAGATATTTTTCTTTCTGTTTATGAAATAAATAAATAAATAAATGTATCCCACCTAAGTCTAATTATTGTATAATGTTTACAAAGTAAATACTACCAAACTGAAGAAGAGAGTACACAGAAGTCAATATTACTTTAAATGCTAAGCTGAAAAACATTTTACTGTAGATTTTTAAAAATTTATCTCATAGGTTCATAAGTTCATAAAACCAACCAAGGAAGGTGTCCACAAAACAAAGAAACACAAAAAAACACAAAAAAGCACAAAAAAGACACCAAGGAGCCACGGGCAGCCGCAGGCAGCAAAATTAGTTCCAACACAATAATGTGTGAATAAATTCAAAGCACGTCACTCGCAATTGAGGAAATGTTTGAAGCAAACAAGCTCCTTGTTGTCTTTTTTGTGTTTATTCATAAGTTCATAGTTAGGTACTAGGCTATTGGCCCTAGGGCCTATATAAGCCTAGCCAAAAAGGTACCCTGGCTTTTGCCACCCAAGAAAATTATTTTCCTGTGCCCCTGTCAAGCAGAGCCACAGAAGTGATCCCCGGGGTGAATTTCCTATCTCCCATCCAATCATCAAGATTTTTCTTGAAGAGTGCTAATGAGGAGATTTGTTTGATATAGATAGGTAGTTTGTTCCAGAGTATGGGAAGTCTCTGAGACAGGAATCTATCCCTTCAGCATGTTCTGTTTATTGTGGTGACAAGGTTTAGGTCCCTAGAGCGTGTAGCTCAGAGGGATTTCTTTACGTTGAGCATGTCCAACAGCTCTGGGTTTGACATAGCTCTATATGTTAGGCAGAGATCGCCTTTGAGTAGGCGATATGTGACAGAGTAAAGCTGGAGTTTTTTGAGACGGTCTGCATAGGGCATCTGTTTGTGGCCAGTAATCCTCTTTGTGAGGTATTTCTGTGGCCTTTCCAGTTGTTGTAGATGTCTTCTGAGATACATACCAAAAGGGGCATTGTACTCTATAATGGGTCTAATGAGTGACGAGTAGAGGGGAACAATGACCTCTTTTTTCCTGGATGAGAAACCTTTTGTGATGAGGTGTGCCACATAGAAGGATTTTCTGACTACTGTGGTGATGTGATTATCAAAGGAGAGACTACTGTCCACCTGTGTCCCAAGGTCTCTTATCACACAACAAATGAAATAAGAATTAAGAGGGAAACCATTGCAGCAATAAAAAAACACCTTTTCTGAGAGGAATGTGCTATGAAAGATGTTTACTTCTCTGTCTGATGAGAAATACATACAAAATTAAGTCATAATTTAACCTTAAATGTGTTTTAGTTAATAAAGCATAAAACTAGCAGTTATAAATTCATTACCATCTACTCGATGTTACAAGGTAGTTTCTTATTTTCTACTTTTCTCCAAACAACTTGACATGGCATGTAATTAGGATCTTTCGCTATTATCCTTCCCAGTCTGGAGATATATCAGAAGAAGTGTACAAATCACCTTGTTGCAAATGTACAAATTGTGAAATTACAGCACTTAAACAAGTACAATAACATTAAATTCTCTCACAAGAAAAGGACACTGAAATAAGTTTGATAACTGAAGCACATTATTACCACATGGTCTTAAGCTCCTCTCAGGATATATGACATTTCATAGCTTACATTTGCTTTCCTTCTTTGTATATAGCAAGGTGCTAATGTAGTGAAGTTAAGCTCTTAGTAGAGTAATTGGTCATTTGGCCACCAACACAGTATTGAGTTGTAATATTACTGTTGACATGCAGTAAAATCAATGGCGTGTGGTTAATTTGTTATCAAAAGCTTTATCTTTTTTCAATCAATCTGCAGTAAGAGAAGGTGGGTGCTTTTTGGGCTAAATTGTCTGATGACAAATGTAGATATAGAGTGGAACAGTGAGATAACAGATTTGCTAATAGTAATCTATAATCAAATAAACGCTGTGGTGTATACATAAAGGAATGGATCAGATGAACGCAAAGAGCACACATCGGTAATCGAATCCTGCCAAATGAATGCAATGAACAGAATTCAAATACATCATTGCTGGACAAATGCTTGGAGTAAGAACTCAGTGAAAGCAGATTCTGAATGAACTTCTATTTGTGGAGCTGGCTTACAAGATTAACTTTCCAAAATAAAATACATTTTAATCCCACTTTGCTCAGTGCAAACTGCTTTATTTTCTGTCTAATAAGCTTAAGTTGGCTTTTATCAGAATGGTATGCATGTTACAACATAAATGCATTTGCAAAAGCTGGTCAATGTACCTTAGATGTGCAAACCTGAGGGATGCTAATTGTGACTGACGGGAGGGAGACCATTGCAAATTCCTTCCCTTTCAACATACAGTGATATTGGAATTGATTATAGATATATTTTTGTAGGCAAAAAAACTTTGCTTCAGGAAAAATATATATTATATTTAAAAAATGATGTACACCAACATTGAGACTGCACAACAGAGAGGAATGGGTAAATTACCAGATCACACTATATTGCGATCTCACAT